>NC_073304.1:198278592-198597865 GCF_027595985.1 Sorex araneus
TGTATAGTGTGAGGCAGAGGGGGAAGCACTCAAGAAATAAAGGTAGCATTTCTATTAGTGAAACTGCTTGCTTTTGCTCTAGGACAGGGAAATTATTCCCAGGTAATTTGTTGCATGTCCTTTGCAGTGGGCTGAGTTTTCTAATAGATGACTCTTCTGATCAACCTATGAATTTCCTCCATGCAAGTCTTGTCATGCCGCTTGATCACTGGTCATCATTTCCTGGGACTGGCACTTAGTAGGAGATGAAAATTGTCTGAGTGGGACGAAAGAGATAGCTCAAAGGGCTGGTGTGCATGCCTCAAATGTGGAGAACCTGGGTTTGATCCCCAGACTTGGTTCCTTTTGGGTTAAACTGCTGGGTATAAGCCTGATGCCCTCTCCAAGCACCTTAGGGCACCCGAGCTCTGCTTGGGAGCCCCCATTCTCCCAAAGAGGTGCTATAAAATTTGCAAAATAGTTTGGGATGAAGACACAGCCAGGTCTTCTGTGCTGCACGTCACGGCTCTTCTTCCCTGACTCAACTGTTCTGCAGTGGTCTCTGCAACTATAGCACTGCTGCAGTTCCTTCCTGACCAGACCCTCACCAGTGCCCCCCTATCCAGGAGAGTGATGTCATCAGGAGCCTGGAAGATCCCCGCCAGGGAGTCTATTTACTTCAATGCATTAAAATTTCCAACACCTTTTATTACATCACGGCTGTTCCGTGCACAGATTACCTTTTAAAACAGAGACATAAGACTGGAACTATAGTACAGCAGATAGGGCATTTACCTTTGCACGCGGCTGACCCTGGTTCAATCCCCAGCATCTCATACGGTCTCTGGAGCACTGCCAGGAATAATTCTTGAGTCCAGAGTCAGGAGTAACCCCTGCGCTTTGCCAGGTGTGACCCAAAAAGCACCCCCCCAAAAAAATTTTAAAATAAAACATATAATGAAATGGAGCTGTTGAGATGAGTGCAGGGATTAGGGTAGTGGACTTTGGTAACCAGGTCATAGGGATCCACTTTTTTCTTTCATTGAAAAGTTAGGTTTAGCTTCTGTTGTGGTGCTTTTTGTTATCAATGTATTGACTCGACAGTGAGTCTGCATATCAATGTTCTCTTCCAAGTTCTCCATCAGTGAATAAATACAGGTAGCAGCTACACAACGCAATGCTGTAACTGCACGAATTATAGGATTTTGGTGTTCCTGCGTGGACGGTGGCAGAGTATGGGACTAGAAGCAGATGCTTAGGACCCTGATTGGTCACTCAGATGCTGTATATGTCGCTGGAAAAATAACTAAAATTCTCCGTGACAGTCTCCTGTCAAATGAGAGTACGCTAGGATCCTACCTCCTGGTGCTGCAATGACAAACATACGAGATGGAGTATGCTAGGCACTTAGCATGAGGGGGTACAGAGTTAGAGCTCCATTCCTATGAGCTGACAGTACTTGGAAGGACATCCCCCCCCATCCCTGGCCCATCCAGTGGGGCTTTTACATGAATCGGGATGGTTCGGAGCACAGGAAAGAGCGTTTCTGCTGACCTGGTTCTTTCCTCTTGACAGCCTGTTTCTCTAGCCGCCTCTTATCTGTTGGTTAATGCCAAGCTGGTCACTTCCTTGTAGCTGAGCTGAGTCACTAATTCTCAGCTCACGGCTCTCAAAGTTCAGTCCTGAGGGTACAGGCTCTTCATGGCTTCCCTGTCAGGCCTCACCACCCGAGTTCCTGATGACTCCTGCATAACTGGCTAGTCCTTGTCTGCCAGGAACTGTACTTCTCTCCAAGGCAAATAGAAACACCGGGGGCATAAGCATAACCTCTATGGAGAGCTTCTCCTTTGCCCACCTCAAATTTTGGGTAGTTATTTTGGGAATGATGTTTCTAGATCAAGGAATTCAAAATCTACCTGGTCATTAGATTTACCTGGGTTCATCTAGAAACATACAGCTTCTAGAATCTCATTCCCAGCCCAGTCGTGTGTGTGTGTGTATGTGTGTGTATGTGTGTGTATGTGTGTGTGTGTGTGTGTGTATTTGGACTACACCCAGTGGTTGTCAGGGATTACTCCTGGTTTTACACTCAGGAATCACTCCTGTTAGGCTCAGGGGACCAGAGGACCATATGCCAGGAATCAAAAGCAGGTTGGACACGGTGCAAGCAAGGCAAGCTCCTTACCCTCTGTACTATCTCTGCAATCCCTTATTCCTAATCGTTTTAGGAGAGACAGGGCATACCTGGCAGTGCTCAGGATTATTCTTGGCTCAGTGTTTGGGGGTCACTCTTTTTGTGTGTGTGTGCTTTTTGGATCACACTTGGCCATGCACAGGGGTTACTCCTGGCTCATGCACTCAGGAATCACTCCTGGCAGTGCCCAAGGGATCATATGGGATGTTGGGAATCAAACCCGGGTCGGCTGTGTGCAAGGCAAATGCCCTACCCACTGTGCTCTCGCTCCAGCCCCTTGGAGGCCGCTCTCAATGGTGCAGAGCAGCTGTGTGATGCCAGGACTGGAGTCTAGAACTCCTGCATGCAGAGCATGTGCGCCAGCCCTGGAGCTCTCTCTCCAGCCCTCCCAGTCCTTTGGAATTTGAGACTTTGTGGCTAAGAATCACAGTCATGGGAGGACGTGGAGTCAGAACGAATGGCTCCTGCTGTGAATGTTGCCTGCTCAGCTTATGGCCTGATATAGTGTGTCCACCAGACCAGTTTGATGGACATACTATCGCTCAGGGCATAGAGCAGGAGAGCGCATCAGAGTGTTTGCAGCTTCCCAAGCAGTGTTCCCGGGGCTATTCCCACTGATATCCAGCCATCTGGACTGTTCCATGCTAGGGTCTACGTTACCACACAGGCCCTACATTACCACATAGGCCCTGGAGTGCCAGGAGCTGCCAGCACCTCCCTAGCAGTGCTTGGTGGGCCCCAGACTTGCATCCAGCAATGCCAGGATGGTGGTCTTGGGGAACTAGTGATCAAATCAGGGTCCTCCTGGCCCAGGCTAAGCACATGCCCCATCGGCCCTGTGCTTTCTCCCCTGCTGAAGGCTTTAGTGTTTCTGTTTCTCCATGTACATTCCTCTTAGGCATCTGTCGAAAAGGCTATCTCTTAGGGACTCTCAGAGCCTTTATTTTCTTCAGGTGCAACCACTGTTTTTTGGTTTTTTTTTTTGAGGAGATAAAAAGCGTCCAGGGGCTGGAGCGATCACACAGCAGGGAGGGTGTTTTGCCTTGCACGTGGCCGACCCGGGTTCAACGCCCAGCATCCCATATGGTCCCCCGAGCACCGCCAGGGGTAATTCCTGAGTGCATGAGCCAGGAGTAAACCCTGTGCATCACCGGGTGTGACCCAAAAAGTACTGTAGCACCATCGTCCCATTGTTCATCGATTTGCTCAAGTGGGCACCAGTAACGTCTCCACTGTGAGACTTGTTACTGTTTTTGGCACATCAAATACGCCGTGGGTAGCTTGCCAGACTCAAAAAGAAAAAAAAAGTGTCCAGCTTTCCCTATAGAAGCCTGCAGCGCAGGCCCTGGCCTACAGGCCGTGCTCAAAATGCCGAGTCTGAGGGTGGCGTTTCCCTACAGATGCCATGCACTCGCCCTGCCTGAGATTCCCAGAGAAGATGACAATGCATTCTATCCCAGTGAAAAAGATGAGTTGAGGGCACCAGCTCAGCCTTGGGGAGAAGAGGAGGAAGGAGGTCTAATTCACGCAGGGAAAATCCTAAAGCAAATGAGCTGGGACTCTCTATGGAAGCTTGATATGGCCATGGCCAAGGCAAAAGGCAGGAATGTGATCATGACTGTGACTTCTGCTGACAGAGGGGATCCTCCACTCATTGAGTTCCAGGAGATTTTGTGTGCAAATGACTTCTTTCTGCGAGCTTGGCTGGTGCCCATTATCTTTTCCTATTAGTAGCAGCTTGGAACACCTGAGCTTTACTTACTCTCTCTCTCTCTCTCTCACTCTCTCTCTCTCTCTCTCTCTCTCTCCCATCTCTCTCATCTGTTGACACACTGTAAGCTGACTTTCCAGTGGCCTCCCTTTCCCTGGAGTAAGGGAGTTCACCACTGAGCTATCCTATCACTGAAGGACCATGAGAGTAAGGCTCTTCTTCAATGCTTATTCCTTCCTCTGTCCACCCAGCCCCACTCCAGAGCATCCCAGTTGCAGGAAACTAACCCAGAAAAGTGTATCCCCTTCCAAAGAAGTGACAGAGAAGGGGAAGGAGGAGGGAGGAGGGAGGAGGAGTAGGAGGATTATGGGGAAGGTGCCAAAGTTTGATGCTGGACTTTGCTTCACGAGCACGAAGCGAGGTCTTTGTACTTGTGGCAAAACCACCCATATTCCCGTACTATCATTTGAAACCTGGTGCTTGTCATGGGATAAGGAGAAAATGGGGTGAAGGAAAGATGGGAGAAGGAGAAAAAGGTATGAACTGGAGCAGAGTTTCCCGACTACAGCATGAGTGGCACTAGGGGCCTGCATCGTTGCTGGGGGTTGGAGAAGGAGTTGTCGTCTCTGTAGTGTAGGTTGCTGAGCAGCCGTCCTGGCCTTTGCCCACTAGATATGGGCAGCCCTCGCCCTCCAAGGTGTGGCAGGCAGAAATGTGCACGGACATGGCCCGGCATCACCTGGAGACCAAGGTCATGCACTGTTGCTGAAGAGTCTGTATTTGTCTGGAAGGGCATTTCATGGATGTTCCAATGAAGCAGTCCTCAGCTGACTCAGCTTCAATCCCCAACACCCCTGAGCTCCAGCAGGAGTGATCTCTGAGTGCAGAGCCAGGAGTAAGTCCTAAACACTGCTGGGTGTGACCCCAAAGCCAGAAAATGGAAGGAAGGAAGGAAGGAAGGAAGGAAGGAAGGAAGGAAGGAAGGAAGGAAGGAAGGAAGGAAGGAAGGAAGGAAGGAAGGAAGGAAGGAAAGAAGGAAGGAAGGAAGGAAGGAAGGAAGGAAGGAAGGAAGGAAGGAAGGAAGGAAGGAGGGAGGGAGGGAGGGAGGGAGGGAGGGAGGGAGGGAGGGAAGGAGGGAGGGAGAAAGGGAAAGAGAGAAAGAGAGAAAGAGAGAAAGAGAGAAAGAAAGAAAGAAAGAAAGAAAGAAAGAAAGAAAGAAAGAAAGAAAGAAAGAAAGAAAGAAAGAAAGAAAGAAAGAAAGAAAGAAAGAAAGAAAGAAAGAAAGAAAGAACTTTCTTTCTTGTTGCTCTTTACGGAGTCTGGCAGGTCAGCCTCTGCTTTGGGCCTTCCCAGAAGCAGCTCTGAGCCTTGAGGCCTCTTAGCAGGACGTTGGGGAGCTGGGTGTAATGAGTGTCTCAGCATCCTGCTGACACCCACACCATCTCAAGGTAAAGGGTCCACCGACAGGCAGGCAGGGACAGAGACTGAGAAAATGCTCCTGCATTACTAGAACCTGAAGAATCTTTTTTTGTGTGTGGGTGGAGGGGGGGTGGACCTTTTAGATCCCACTTCCAGGAGGCAAAGAGATAGTAGAGAGGGTGAGGAGTTTGCCTCACATGTTGCTGACCCCACTTTGATTCCAGCCACTGCACAGCCCTGAGCACCACCTAGAGGTTGTCCCTGAGACAGAGCCCAGAGGAAGCCCCAAGCATCCAAGGGGAGTAGACCCAAAATTTAACAAATAACGCTTCCAGATACTAAATAGAAACCGAGGCCCAATGTGACAATATGAGTCTCTTACATAACGTCTCTGGTCCAGAGAGAGCTAGGATCCAGCACCCTCAGTGCAGAATGCTGCTGACAGATCCGAATGCCTCTCCATCTATGGGCGAGGGCCCTCGTGCCTCCATGGGGCAGAGTGTGATACAGCTCTCAGAGTGCCAGGCTGGACCTAGAGGAGGTGGGACCCTGGCAGGCAGACTGTGTGCAATGTAGATAAGCAGGAGGTGGCCTTTGGGGGAAGGCGCCTAGGGGACGGAGTGTTTGAAAGGTGGGGTGCAGGCAGGCTAGGTCAAGGTTGAGGCGACAGATAAAAAGTGGCATCTGAGACTGGAAAATGGGGGCTTGCCCCTCTGAGAAAGAGCAAGTTTCCCAGCTTTCCTGGAGAGACCCTCTTGGCACAAGGAAATGAGGCTGGAAATTGCCAGAAATTGCTGGAAATTGAAGTAAATTGTTCAGATGATGGTGGAAAAGCATCCGCCACACAAACATGATAGTTTTTCTAGCAAAAGTAGGAAAACTATTATTTCCCAAAGAGTTGAGCACCCCTCCCCAACCAAAATTGAGTGCACATTCTTCTCCCATGCACACAGACCAATCTCCAAGATAGACCACATGCGGGGCCACAACACAGATCTCCATAAAATCAAGAAGATGGAAATCATATCCGCTATCGTCTCAGATCATGGTGCCTTGAAACTGGAAATTAATCACAAATAGAAATGGGGCTAGAGAAATAGCACAGCGGGTAGGGCGTTCGCCTTGCACGCGGCCGATCTGGGTTCGATTCCCAGCATCCCATATGATTCCTGAGTGCATGAGCCAGAAGTAATGCCTGTGCATCACCGGGTGTGACCCAAAAAAGCAAAATTAATTAATTAAATAATTAAATAAATAAATAAATAAAAAGAAATGAGGAAACTCAAATACTTGGAAATTAAATAAAATAGGATTTTCTGAATTTTTTTTTCTTTTTGGTTTTTGCTTTTTGGGTCACACCCGGCAATGCACAGGGGTTACTCCTGGCTCTGCACTCAGGAATTATTCCTGGCGGTGCTCAGGGAACCATATGGGATGCTGGGAATCGAACCCGGGTGGGCCACATGCAAGGCAAATACCCTACCCGCTGTGCTATCGCTCCAACCCTGGATTTTCTGAACTTTAAAAACATACCTTTGGAAAACAAAATCTCTGAAAAAAAAAGAAAAGAAAGTCCCCCAATCAGAAAACAACAAATAGCTAGAGGGAACAGATTTGGAGAGTTGGATGGCAGAACTGAAGTTACAGGGGGTGGGGGCGGTCGTGGGAGGGACTTGGGGACATTGGTGGAGAGAAGCCAGCAGTCTGGTGGCGGGTGTGGTGCTGGAGCCAGGTATGCATGAAACTCTCATGGATGGCGTTGTAAATTATGGTGCCTCAATAAAAATGGGAGGAAAAGCAATGGTAGCTTCCATCTTCAGAAGGTTGGATGCTAACTTTGCTTCTGTCCAGAAAACCTGAGGTACCAAAGTCAGCCAGAGTTAGCTTAGGTTTTCTAGGCAAGAGTTATCTTTCTTCAGACTGAGAGCACAGGGGTTAAGGCACTTGCCTTGCACACAACCAACCCGTTTGATTCCTGGCACTTGCATAGGGTCCCCGGAGCCTCCAGATGTGCCCCCCCTACAGACACACACACACACACACACACACAGAGCTCATCTTTTTCAAGGCTGGTGAGATAGTAAGGTGGGTAGGGGTCTTGCCTTGCACCGGACTCGGTCTCCAAGTACACTAGACGTGACCCCTGAGCACAGAGCTAGGAATAGCCCCTGAGCATTGCAGGGTGTGGCCCAGTGACTTCCCCAAAGTTATCTTCCTCACCAGCTCCAAGCCCGCTCCCTCCTCCTCAGAGACAGTTAATAGGCACAGCGGCCGCCTTCTGCTCTACACGTGCCCCCCTGAGTCTCTCTGGGAAGTCTCTCTGGGAATTCTGGGCACAGGAACTGTGCCGGACCAGAAGTGCCCGTGGTGGACACTCTCGGGGAAGCTCCCCTGTGCTTCTCCTCTCCCAGATCACCTGACTGTGCTCTCTAGAGGCAGCAGGTGAGCCTGGAGGAGGGTCATCTGTCCTGTCCAACCCCAGAGAGAGTCTCTGTCACTGGCAGAACAAGCCTGTTAGGTCATCCTGCAGAGATCCTCTCCCAAGAGCTTTTGAATAAATGAAGTGGTTCTGAAGTGGCCGTATTGTGGGGATGAGGGCACTGGTCCAAAAAAAAAAAAAAGACTATGGGGCGGGAGAGATTGTACAGAAGCTAAAGTGCTTCCCTAGCATGCAGTGGGCCTGGATTTTTTTTTTTTTTTTTTTTTTTTTTGCTTTTTGGGTCACACCCAGCAATGCTCAGAGGTTACTCCTGGCTTTGCACTCAGGAATTACTCTTGGTGGTGCTTGGGGGACCATATGGGATGCCAGGGATCGAACCTGGGTTGGTCGCATGCAAGACAAACGCCCTACCCGCTGTGCTATCGCTCCGGCCCCTGGGCCTGGATTTAATTCTTGGCACCTCACATTCCTCCAGGGGAGCCATGGGGAACCACCCAGAGCACAAAGCTAAGAGCAGCCCCTGAGCACTGTTGGATGTGTGCCACCTCTCCCCACTCCCCCACACTGGGTATGTCATGGGGATGGACTGGAAGACAGGCTATCTGAGACAGAGCCACAGCATCAGGCATCTTGGTGCTAAACACCTGGTCTCGGACACCTGGGCTTTTAGCTTCCGGTCTTGTAAAAAGATCAGACATTCCCCATGATAGTTTGTTTTATTCTTATTGTCTGTGGCACTTAAATTTGTCTTAACTTGTTTGTTTGATTTGGGGGTCACACCCAGTGGTGTGCAGTGTTACTCCTGGCGCTGCACTCAGGAATTATTCCTGGTAGTGCATGGGGGACATTATGGGATGCTGGGGATCAAACGTTTGCAAGGCAAATGCCCTAGCCACTTTCTATTGCTCCAGCCTCTGTATTAACATGTTTTTTTTTAAATCAATTGACTTAACTTAGTGTTAAAGTATGTGGTGTTGACATTATGTGTGTGATAAACCATTACTGGTAGTATTGTAAACCACAGAATCTTAATAAAAAATAGTAAGAGTGTGAAAGAAATGCTAAAAATAATAAAAATTATCAAAAAAATCGTGTTAAAGCTCACTGATTTCTTTTTGTCTAATAAATTTTTAAAATTTAGGCAACGCGTATAATTGTGTTCACATTAGAGTTTCAGGCATACAGTATTCCTATCACTAATTCCCACCACTAATGTTGCCTTCCTTCCACCAGTGTCCCCAGGTTCCCTTCTGCCCACACAGCCTACCTTCTCAACAGGAACACTTTTAGATTAATTATTGTAGTTTGGGTCTCCCGCTTCATTTGTGATGGCTCTGTGATTTAGATATATACACTAACCTCACCTCTGCACCACCGATATAACCAGGACTCTGCCCACTGCCCTTATTACTTCATGCCCACCTCTTCTTACTTTTCCCTGCATGTCTTTCCTTCCTTGGCCTTTTCACACTGTCATCTAGGGCCAAGGGTTTTCCCCACTTTGGCACCTTGCCTACCCTTGCCTTGTTCTCCTATATACCACAGATGAGATCATTTGGTGTTTGACTGTCTTCTGACTTACTTCACTTGACCTGAAACCTCAGTGATCCTGAAGGTACACATAATTGATTTACGAATATGACTAGTCATAAGGAAATATAACTGTCTAAGTCTTTTGCTCTGAATTCACTGTATCACTGTATCACTGTCATCCCGTTGTTCATCAATTTGCTTGAGCGGGCACCAGTAATGTCTCCATTCATCCCAGCCCTGAGATTTTAGCAGCCTCTCCTTACTCGTCTTTCCCAATGATTGGAGGATATTTCAGGGTCAGGGGAATGAGACCTGTTATTGTTACTGTATTTGGCATATCGAATATGCCACAGGGAGCTTGCAAGGCTCTTCCATGACTTCAAATAAATACAGAATACTATATAACTGACTTACAGAGTTCACATGGGGATCTGGTGCTGCCAGCAGGTCCACCAGTATTCGTGGGGCAATCACATCAGCAGCCTGATGGAGCCTCCAGGCTTCCTGATACCCCAAAACTGCCACTGTACCTCTGGCAAGACCCCAACAACTCAGGGCCAAGTTTCCCAAGAAATTAAATGGCCAAAAGTTAGATATATGGGAACCACACCCACAAACTACCTCCAGCTCAGCTATGTAAGCTTATTTATCGACCTTGCTTCAGAAATTCGTAAATAAATGTCAAAAGAGATCAAAAGCCTCAGTTAACCATGCAATACTGAAGAGACCAGGGTAAACTGAAGGGGGGCAGGTCAGCCGGGGGCAGGTCAGCCTTGGACACGTCCAAGCAGAGGCCCTGGCAGCCACTTGTTTCCACAATCCAAAATTGCCACCATGCCCCAGCTGGACTACACCATCTCAGGATGAACCTCACCGAGATACAGCTTGTTGAAAACTCAGACATGCAGGTTTTGTGACTGTAGTCTCCAAGCTTTCTTGGGGTTGGGATGGGCTACCCTCCCCACTCCCCCCACACTTCTGGAAGCCTCAACAGTTGCATCCATACCCCAAAGCTGCCACCCAGTTAAAAAAGCCACTCCAGTCTTACATTCCCAATAAAAATACTGAACACCCTGAAAAAACATGATTACTATCATAAAGTCCCTTTTTTTCCCCCTTCCACCCCAGATAGTGTTGTGGCTCAAATAATTCATAATGCAAAGAAACTTGGCTCACAAAATGTGATTTTTATAGGGGGGGAATTGTTGTAGATACACAACTCTGGTTTTTAGCTCACCTGTTGTCTTTTGGGGGGCACAAGACCCGGAACGCTGTGCTCTTGCTTCTTTCTCTGCTCCAGCCTCAGCATAGAGTTCAGCACTAGAAAGAACAGGGAAATTTTTGTTTTATTGTGGATTTTTGGTGGAATTGTTGCACAGGGTTGACTTCTGGCTCTGCACCCAGGGAATCACTCCTGGTGGGGCTCAGGGGACCACACAGGGTACTAGGGATTGAATCCAGGTCATCCACATACACTGCAAGAACTTTGCCTGTTGTATTATCTCACCAGCTCCTTTAGGGGGATTATTTATTTATTTAGCTTTTTTGGCGATGCACAGGGGTTACTCCTGGCTCTGCACTCAGGAACTACTCCTGGTGGTGCTCTGGGGACTATATGGGATGCTGGGAACCGAACCTGGGTACATCGCGTGCAAGGCAAATGCCTCCTCACTACAGTATAGTGATACTGTAGTTCCAGCCCCAGGGGATTTATTTTTGAGGTGCCAGGGAGTCATACGCAGAGCTCACTCAAGACAGGTACTCTATGCTGAGGTACATCCCACACCTCTAAAGTAACATATTTTTTGCTTGTCTTTTGGGCCAAGCCTGACAGCACTCAGGGCTTACTTCTGGCCCTGCACTCAGGGATCACTCCTGGCAGGGCTCGGAGAACCATCTGGGGTGCCAAGAATTGAACCCAGGTCAGCTATACGCAAGGCAGGTGCCTTCCCCAATGTGCTATCTTCCCAGCCCCCAAATCATGTAGTTTGGTTTTGTTTTGCTTTAGAGTCACACCTGACAGGACCTAGGGGCTACTCGCAGTCTGATGCTTGAGGCTGGCTTCCCCTGGAGCTCAGAGGACAGATAACGCAGTGCCAGGGATCAAAGTCCCAGGCACCTGGGTCTCCTGCATGCAAAGCACAGGCCCTAATCTGGTAAACTGTCTCTCTGGGCCTGGTATGATTTTTTTAAATTAATATTATTTTTTGCAGTGTTAGGGACCAGAGCTTGACACATGTAATCCCAGTACCCTACCACTGAGATACATCTCTGAACCCAGATATCTGCGTTTCTGTGTTTTGCTGGGACATTTTCAAGTATTTAGGGGACCATGCAGTGCAGAGGGAAACTGGGACTCTGGCATACAAAACTTGCACTTCAGCACTATGAATTGTGCTGAAGAGTGCACTCCCAGCCTCTGAACTGATCAAAAACAAAAAAAAATCACCCACTTTGATTTATAGAAATGCAAATATCAAATGCAGTGGATTTTCACCTATAAGGTTCACAGTTATCTAAGGGATGGAATTATGGTACAGTGGATAGAGTGCTTGCCTTGCATGTGGCTGACCTGGATTTGATCCCTGGCATCTCACATGGTCCCCCCAGCACCACCAGGAGTGATTCCTGAGTGCAGAGGCAGGAGTAACCCCTGAGCATCAACAAGTGGGACCCAAAAACAAAAACAAAACAAAAATAAACAGAAGACTCAGGGTTATCTATGTAGGGCTTAGCATAATAGCATAGATGTGAAGAGTTAAGTGTTAAAGCTGATCTCACCTCAGAGGCATATTTAATGATTCAACTCTGTTGGCAAGGACAAAAGCAAAAATGAAACCGATTGGACTACAGCAATCTAAAAAGCTTCTGCATGGCAATAGAAACTTTAAAGTAAAATAGAAAATGAAACCAAAAAAAAATCTTACAGAAAGGAGTAAACATTCACATTATAACCTGATCAACGGCTAATACCCAAAATATACAAAGCTTTCACAGAGCTTAACAATAGCAACCACAAAAATAACCCCATCAGAAAAATTTTGGGGAAAGGAGATGAACAGACACTTCCCTGAAGAGGTCATAGAGATGGCCAGAAAGCATATGAAACCTGTTCATAATCACTTGTTTTCAGGGAAATGAAACTCAAAACAATACTGAGCTGAGGCCAGAGTGATAGTACAGCAGGTAGGGCATTTGCCTTGCACACACCAACCTGGGTTTAATCCCCAGCATCCCAGATCCAGGTCCCCCAACCCACCAGGAGTGAAACCAGAGCCAGGAGTAAGCCCTAAGTACTGCCTGGTGTGGCCCCCAAACCAAAAACTAAACCAAAGCAAAACAAGAGTGAGATATCACATACCTGTGGAAATGGCCTATATGAATAAAACTGGAAACATCCAGTTTGGCAGGGACATAGTGAAAAAGGACCCCTCAAGTGCTATTGGAGGAATGTCATTTGGTATAATCTCTATGGAAAACAAAATTAGCAAAAAAAGTAAGATTAGCAACCCCATGTGATCCAGAGATTTCACTGCTTGGTATCTATACTCTAAGCACAAAAACATTAATTCAAAAAGACACAGGCACCTCTATGCTCTTGGTAGCACTAGCGACAATAGCCAGGATACAGAAACAACCCAAATACCAGTGACAGATGAATGCATCAAGAAGTCATGGTATATACACAATGGGATATTAGGTAGCTATCAAGAAAAGATGCAGTCTTGCAGTTTGCTGCAACTTGAATGAAACTGAAGGGTAGGACACTAAGCAAACAAGTTGAAGTTTGCTGGATAAATACCGGCTGATCTCACACATCTGTGGTATATAAGAAAGGCAAAGCAAGGGTATAGAAGCAGCAAATGATGACAAATCCTTGGCCATAGATTGCAAAACTGAGGTTACCAAGAGGTGGTGGGGCGTGTGGGGGGGTGGGGCAGAGAAGGCTTTGGGGTGGGGGAAGAGGTGGATTAGAAATCACATGAGAGACGCATATGCTGCCTGAGCCCATGTGCTGTTTGTGCCCACGTGGCCAAGCACATGTGTCACCTGAGCACATGTGTGGCCCGCATCTCCCCCCTTGAGATGTGTACTTTCATGCTTTCATACTTTTGTATCTAAAGCTCGGTTATGTGTAGGGGCTTTCTCCACCTTTGGAGAAGCCGTGTTCTCTCTTGAGCGCGTTACTTTTACTATTTTCTCTTCCACTTATCCCTTCCTCCTTCCCTCAGAAACCTCCAAATAAAATCTATTTACTTCAAAAAAAAAAAAAAGAAATCACATGAGAGGGTCTTGGAGTGATAGCACAGTGGGTAGGGCGTTTGCCTTACACATGGCCGACCTGGATTCAATCCCCAGCATCCCATATGGTTACTCGAGCACCACCATGAGTAATTCCTGAGCACAGAGCCAGGAGTAACCTCTGAGCACTGCTGGATATGACCCTAAAAGCCAAAAAAAAATTACACGAGGATAGTAGTGGTGGAAGATCTTGAACACTTCAGTGATGGTGAAGTTGCAGTAACTTTGTATATCAAAACCATAAGCACTAACTCTACTGCAGCCTTTTAACTTAAACTACAAATTTTTTCTTGGGGAGGGGGCACAACTGGTGTTGCTCAGGGATTACTCCTGACTCTGTGCTATGGGATCACTCCTGGCTGGCTCAAGGGACTAATGAAGTGCTAGATAAGCGCTCTGTCTACTGTGCTATCTCTCCAGTTTTACCTAAATTACAAAACAAAACCAAAATCAAGTAAAAACTGGTGCCAACTGGGGAACAATCATAATTGTATTGTGCCAATACACTGTAGCACTGTCGTCCCATTGTTCATTGATTTGCTTGAGCGGGCTCCAGTAATTCTCCTGTAGTCCTAGCCCTGAGATTTTAGCAGCCTCTCTTTACTCATCCTTCCCAATGTTGCTGCATTGGAGGCTCTTTCAGGGTCAGGGGAATGAGACCCATCATTGTTAGTTTTTGGCATATCGAATACACCACGGGGAGCTTGCCAGGCTCTGCCATGTGGGCAGGATACTCTTGGTAGTTTGTCGGGTTCTCCGAGAGGGAGAACCAGACAATAAGAAGTCGCACAGCCGCAAATACACTAGGAACAGAAAAAATGAATGCTATACCTTTGATTGTGGGAAAGTCTGGGTAAGGGACTTGTGAAGAAGGTCCTCAGCATGGGGAAGTATTCTGTGCTAAGAGAACAGACTGAGCAGAAGTCCTGAGGCAGCTACGGATGCTTTTAGCATGTTTGAGGAACTAAAGGAAAGTCAGGCAGCTGCATTCCAGCAAGCGATCCTGCAGGGCTGGAGTTTAGGACACTGCGCAGAGGCTCAGGGATTTGAATTTGGAAGCTGACATCTTGTTTAGTTTCTCGTTTGTGGCTGAGGTGCAGGCTGCAGAAAGGTGACCTAGCTAGTATCCCCCCAGATGAAGTGACTTTATGTGACTTTTTACATAAAGTCACACCCAGATTAAGACCTAGAGTATTTCTATCATTGTTGCTACTTCACCAGGAATGAATCTGAGCATGTGGGCATGGTGAAGTCCACTAGGCAAGTTTTGTGGGAGTTTAGTCCAGATAAAGGGGAAGGAGTGGGTCTGCTACAGGGTTGTGGGCAGTCGTCATTCGAGGAACAAGAGAAGTGACTTGAAGTGAATTTGAGGCAGAATCAGAGAACTTGCTAATAGAATGTGAAGCGTGAGAAGAAAAGTGCTGCTTCCGAGGCAGGAGATTGTGAGTGTGGGTGGACAGTGCATCCAGGGATGGAAAAGGCAAAAGGAAGGATAGGAAAGTGGAGGGGGAGTAAGTTGAGAATTCTCTCCGGGATGCATTAGGTTCCAAATACCCATGAAATGCGCATGTCAGAAAGAGATGCGCCTCTACTGGGAGTCCTGAACATAAGAAGTGAGCTAAACCTCAGCAGGGAAGTGTGATTACCAAGGAAGTGGGGTGAAAAGGCCAGGAGAAGCTCTTGCAAGATTATGAGCAAAGAAGTCTACTACTTCAAAGCAGAGAGCAGAGAGCAAATGAGGGAGGAGGGATGAGCAAGGAGGAAGGTTGGCGTGGGGGAAGAGAGGAGGGGGGAAGGTGGTCTGGCGCTCTGAACCCAGGCCTTGGGAGAGGTGACAATAGACACCTTCCTCCACTGTATTTGTCCTCTTGGGTACTGGTCATTTGGTAGAGGGCAGGGAGCAGTCCATTTGCATAGGCTGAAGAGTAGTTGGGAGGTGGACAGTTGCTAGAAACAATTTGTCATTGTCCTGGTGGGTGTCTGGGGTCCCACTGCTGGCACCAGGGACCGCCCCCGTGATGATGGGGCAGGACCAGGGATCAAACTCCCTGCCTCAGGCATGTGAAGAAGCAGGGGCTCTGCTCCTGTGCCACATTCCTGGGGCCCCTGGGCACTTTGACATTGAGACTAAAGGAGGCATTGAGTGCTGAGAGGCTCAGTCACAAGGCCGGGAGCCCAACAGTCCCCTGGCATAAGGAGAGAGATGTTTCAGATGACAGACACTCGAGCTGAATTGTTTGGTGATGGGAATGCTCCAGGGGAGAGGGAGATATGAATCCAAAAGAAAGTCGAGAAAGTCACAGAATCGGGGGCAGAGTTTCCCAAGGGGGGCAGGGTGTGTGGTGGTGGCGGTGGTGGGAGGAGATGATGGAACCATGAGGGGTGATAAGAGCCTCAAGTGCAACTGGGGGATGCATTTTCTGTTCTTTCATTTAGAGAAGGTAAATTTCTAGGGGGTTGTCAAGGGCTTTTTTTTTTTTTTGAAAAGGTGTGGTAGACCTGATAAATTTGGAAACTCTGCCCCTGGCCCTTGAGAAGTGGTGAGGCGAATGAAATGCAGAGCAGATGTGTAGGAATGTTGGTAAGCCTGGAGAAACGGTGATAAGAAGGTGAGGGAGTTAGTGCCTGCTGCTTTTCATTCTTTCTTTCTTCGTTTTTGAAAGAAACAAGTGAAAGTTGAGGAAGAGCATGGGCAGTTGAGATAAGGCAGGAAGTAAGAATGACACTTGGGGTGCTGGAGAGATAGTACAGTGGGTAAAGTGTTTGCTTTGCATGTGGCCAAACTGGATTCGATTCCTGGCATCCCATGTGGTCCCCTGAGCACTACCAGGAGTGGTTCCTGAGTGTAGAGCCAAGAGTAACTCCTGAGAACTGCTGAGTGTGGCCTGAGAAACAAAAACGAACAAACCAACAAGAGACTTAGGACAGGGAGGTAGATCAGAGGGCTGGAGCCAGGCCTGGCATGCAGAGGGCCCTTTGGTACCACCCCAGTACAGCATGGCCTCCCTAGCATCTTGGGACCCCCAGAATGCTGGGGGGCCCTTCCCTCCAAAGTAAGGTCTGCCTTGAATGCATAGGCACAGACAGCCTGCAGGAATGGGCGCTTGCGAGAGGCTGGTGCCCATGAATTATAAACAGTACTGACCGGAAGAGTGCAGAGTTGGGTTCTGCTGACCACATCCACAGTGGAGGGCCATGGAGCATGAGGTCCAGGCCAGCCCGGAGGGAGAGGTGAGTACTGGATCACGAAATTTGTAGAAGGCTCCGTATCAGGCCCATCAACTGAGTCTTGAGAAGGACTTTTCCCTCTCTCCAGCACCCTTTTACCAGAGCTCACCCAGAAAGGCACCTGTGTAAGAAACAGTGGTGACACCCAGTGACTGCTTCTTGAAGTGCACTGCCCCGGAAGTCCCCAAGAGCCTGGTCTGAGATGATCAGGGGGTGTTCTGCCCCTCAAGAGGGACACTCCAGCCCTCTATGTGCTCTCCGTAACTGTCGCAGCAGGATTCAGTACCTCAGGCTTGGGCTTTCAAAGGGGTTGACGGGTGCCTCAATGGGGATCACAGACGGCCAATCGAGGCACACTTGAGTACCCTTGAGGCTCCCAGACCTGGACGTTTTGCAAGGCTCCCTCTAAGATGGAGGACAAGTGTGTTAGGATGACCTTGGCCTGCCCGGAACATCACCAGGCTATGTGATGTTCAGCTATAAACAAATGCTAGGGAGTGAACCTAAGTCTTTTGCAGCCCCATGGCTGTCTTCAGAGAATTAAGTCCTGAGCGAGAAGACCCCACTCTCCGCTGCCTCCCCAGAGTCAATGGTCTTCAGCGATAGGACAGGGTCCTAATGCCTCTGACTCTATGTCACCACATTGCTCCCCCTAAGTACTGGGACTCATGAATACTGGGCTGGACTTATGGGTCCAGAAGTTGCTGTCCCTTCATCATTGGCTGTTCCACCCAGGGGAAATAAAAAGAGGGGTGAGATGGGACATTGCAATGACCTAGGTATTTTTCTGCAGTGGGGTAAGGGGAGTGCAGAGGCTTGATTCCTGGCCAGCATGCAGAGCTTACAGTCCAGCCCTTTGAGCTATCTCTGTCTTACCCCCCACACCTACCCCCCCCCCCCATGGATACTTTTGTTGTTCTGGCCACTTTTCTCTAGGACCTGCCGTTTCTCTTTTACTTTAAGAGGTAAGAAGTTGGGTGATCAGTGCATGAGGGTGTCAGTGTGTCCCCGAAGCATGAACCCTGGAATGGCGGGGTGGGGGTGGTGCTGAAGATGCTTTCTCGGGTGGGTAAGACACGAAGGAAGACTGTCCAATGTATTTCACACACAAAACTCCACAAGCGGTAGATTGACGGTTAATCCGATCTGCCGAACCGCGTACCTCTGGAGACGCCAACAAATTTTCTTTATTGACAGCATTCAACTCATTCTTGGACCCCCCTCGTCTAGATGAAGTAACATGTGGGATGTCATTTCCCTCCACACACTCCTTGGCCCTCCCTCCGCAGTGGAGTTTCATGGGCTCTAGAGAGGAGTAGAATGGGCAAGAGGGAAAAAACTCTGCCATCTGTCTCAGGGGCTCTTCCAGAAAAAGTCTTTTGGTTTTGGGGCCACACCGTTCTGTACTCAGGAATCACTCCTGGAGATGCTCAACGGACCATATGTGGCACCAGGGCTCAAGCCTTGATTGGCTGAGAGCAAGGCAGACACCTTCAGCCCTGTACTAACTCCCGGGCTCCTCAGAATAGCCTTTTGAAAGCTGCTTTCACTGTGTTTCTTTGCACCCCTCCCCTTATGGCCCAGACGTGCTGCCGTAGTGTCCCCTGGGGAAATCTCTGTGCTGGGTCTCTGTGAGCCCTGGGCCAGTTGTCTTGACGCTGAGGAAGTTTCAGAGGAAATGCCCTTGTGCCACCGGCGGCCTGCCAGTCTCTTCCAGCTGGCTTGGAGCTTCCTGTTCTGTTCCAGTCTGGAGCAGTCCCGGCGGCTCCCTCTCTGCTGGCTTTTGCTCTGGCCAGGGGGACTGGCCACACCTCGCCTCTGTCCACGCCCAGAGCTCAGGGGCCTGCCCAGTGTGTACACAAGCCCTGCCCAGCAGGTCTCACTCTCCTTGCAAAGTTGTGGACGTGGCCATTGAAAACAAGTGAGGACTCAGCATTTCAGCCATGTCCCTTCACGCCAACTCACCTGCTGGTGTCCCCAGGGCTCGGCCCCCTGCATTTTGCCTCCCCATGGCTGCCAGCAACCCAGAACTGAGCATGCCAGGAATGGGAGTGGGGGAGAACGACTGCCCTCCCCCCTGCACTCCTGGCACAGAGGTGGCCTCCCTCACTCCCAGCACTGCTCTGGGTACCATATGGGGCCAGAATCAAACCCAGGGCTCCTGTACGCAGCTCTTTGAATCATCTTCCCTGCCCTTAAGGTGACTGTTTCTTTTTTTAGTTTTTTGGGGGGGCACACTCAGCGGCGCTCAGGAGCTTTATCCTGGCTCTGCACTCAGGGATCACGCCTGGCAGTGCTCAGAGGACCATATGGGGTGCTGGGGATTGAGCTGGGTCAGCCACCGGCAAGGCAAGCACCTTATCTGTTGAAATATCTCTCCAACCCCCCTTTAAAAAGAAAAATCAAAGACTGTAAGTCAACCCAACAAAACAAGCAAGAAGGAAAACAGGGCTGGAGAGATAGCACAGCGGGTAGGGTGTTTACCTTGCATGCGGCCAACCTGGGTTCGATTCCCAGCATCCCATATGGTCCCCTGAACACCGCCAGGGATGATTCCTGAGTGCAGAGCCAGGAGTAACCCCTGTGCATCGCCGGGTGTGACCCAAAAAGCTAAAAAAAAAAAAAAGGAAGGAAAACAAAACCCTCTGTGGGCAGGATGTGGTCTCAAGGGCTATGAGGCTTTAAGCTGCGGAGACCCGGCTTGCATCCGATGAACCGAGTTAGTGAGACTTTAGAAGGCCCTGCTCAGCCCTCTCTTCCCTGGGCTCCCGAGGAGCTCTGGGGCGTCAGGGGGCCCAAGCCTCCCGCTAGACGGACCAAACTCCTGCAGGCTGCATTCCCGGGGATCCCCGTGCCAGGAGCGCGGCGGCAGCATCCTCCCGAGCCTGGGCCTCTCCAGCCCGGAGGGAGGTCCGAGGGAAAGTGATTGCACGGGGCGGGGTGTCCTCCGGACTGCACGGAGTCCCCTTCGCGCGGGAAAGGCCAGCGTGTGAGCAGAGAGCCGGCTCTATCCGCTTTGACTTCTGGAAAGGCGATGGTCAGCGTGGACCGGCCTGTCCAGTGGGAGCGTTAATCCTCAGAGCTGCCCTCCTGGCAGGCTTGCCCCTGCAATGCCTGCACACCTCGGACCACGACCCCCTTCTGCCAACCCCGAGGGCTGCTGCTGGTACAGAGCCGGGACAGAAAAGGGCACCGTTCAGGGCCAGTGCGTGGCCCGGCCAGGACGCAGAGCCGCAGCGGGGAGCCGGCCACTCGCCTGGCGGGAACTTGCTGCCCCCGGGTTCCCCCGAGGCCCCTCGGCCGGCCCCGTCGGGTGGGGGTCGTGGGGGCAGGGCCCCGGGCTGGCGGGCGCGGGGCCGGGCGCGGCCGGCGGCGCCTGGCAGCGGGGGGATCTGGAGGCGGCTCCCCCTCCCGGGCCCGGGGGGCTGGGCCGGCCGCCGGGGGGCCTTTATCTGGATTCCTGCGGCCGGCGCTTCCCGGCATGCCCCGCTCGCAGAGCCGCCCGGACGCCCGGACTTTGCCTTCGGCGGGGGGCCGGGGGTGCGCGCTGGAGCCGCAGCCGGAGGTGGGTGCGCCGGGACGGCGGGCGAGGGGTTCCCGACGGCGCCAGGGCGCGAGGGCACGGGGCGGGGGGGCGCGCGGGAGGGAGGGGTGCGGCCCGCGGCGACCCACAAGTGGCACCGAGTTGAAGCGGCGCGCCCCCCCCTCCCCGCGCCCCGGAGCAGCTCCCGGAGGTCGGGGGGTGCGGGGGGGCTGCGTCCCGGCGGTGCCCGGGAGGCCTTCCTGCGTGCCGGGTGTTGGGGTGCGGGGCCCCCGCTAGGCAGGCGACGGGAGAGCCGGGCGGAATGTGGGGGGTTGTATTGGTCTGGTTTGTTCTCCGAGTGCTGGGAACCCCCTTGGAGGAAAAGTCGCCCGGAGGGGGAAAGACCCAGAAGGGCGTCTGCAGAGACCAGCCAGACGCAAAACCCTCCCCAGCTCCGGTAACTTGCAAAGAAAGAGAAAAATCACCGACGGACACGCCCGCCGCGGAGAGACGCAGCAAAGGCTCAGAGAAAGCCGGAGCGCGCCGGGCTCCTAGCGCAGGGGAAGGAGCGGAAACAAAGCGGGTGGTCCGGGGGGTGCGGGGGGCCGGGGCCGGGGCAGGGGGAGGGGAAGGAAATGCTGGGAAGGGGAGACACGGGCTGGGTGGGGAGGTGTTAGAGGAGGAAGGGGGACGACGGAGCAGAGGGAGGAAATGGAGACAGGGAGGGAGGAGAAAAGGCAGAAGAGTGAGGCTTTGAGGAGCACGAATAGCGGCGCAGAGGTGAAACGGACTCCAGATTTCTCAACGGGGTGCGCAAGTGGAGCTCCGACGGGGTGCAAAGTTCCGAGACCTACCTCTTAAAAACATTGATTAATTATTTTTTAATTGAATGACAGATACACAGTTTTCCAAGTTGTTTATGATTGCGTTTCAGTCATACGATGTTCCAACACCCGTCCCTTCACCAGTGTATGCTTCCCACCACCAGTGTCCCGTTTCCCTCCCGGTCCCACTCCCCCTATGACAAGTACTTTTCTTCTTTCTCTCTCAACTCTTTGAGACCCTAGTTGAGAACAAACTCCTTGGCACTTGAAGCCAAACAGGTGTCCATCTTGCCCACCTACGTCACCCTGCTCATCCTTCCAAACCCTCCTCAAGCTGCCCTGTGTCCTGTGAAGGAGGCTCTCCCCAGTGAGCCAGCCGCCTGCAAACACTTCCTTTTTCCTTCTTCTGCCTACGGCTGGAATTGCAAGAGGGTGGTGATTCAGTTGACCTCTTCCCTAGTCTCTCAAAGTTGGAGGTCCATGTAATTTCTCTAGTTTTTGAAAGACAGTCGTTGCTTGACATATAGTAGATGATGTTGCTTGACATATAGTAGATGATCAATGATTTTTTTTGAGGGATTTTTTTTGGGTCATACTCAGGGCTTACTTCTGGTTCTTTGCTCAGGGATCACTCCTGGTCATCACCAAGGCACCATATGGAGTGCTGGATGTAACTGGAATTGGCCACGTGCAAGTCAAGCACCTTACCCTCCCTGCATTATCTCTCTGGCCCTGACCCTGAATTTTTATAATCGTTTCCTTTTTGGTAAGGGAAAGGAGGAACTGGAGAGAGAATTCACCAGGCTGAGCACAGGCTTTGCATGCTTGAGTACCCCACTCTAACTCCACCTGGTCCTCTGGGAACCCCAGGGAGGGACCCCTGAGCACGGAGTTTGAAGTATTCCCCAAACATCACTGGGTCTAATCCAAAAACAAAACAATAAAAAAAAAAGAAAGGAAAAGGAAAGCAAATATTCTTCTTAGCTACGTAAACTTGGACAAATTACTTAACTTCCATGAACTTTAGTTTTTGCTACTGTAAATGGGAAAACTGGCTAACTCCTAGGGTTGTTAAAAGCGTTAACACATACAAAACGCATAGCACAGACTCTCAGACAGTAGAATCTTGCCTTCACAGGTAGGAATACCTTTATTCTTTTCATATGGTTGTGAAAATAACAGTGGCAATGAAAAAGCAATTTGTTGTTGCTAGTCAGGATGTAAAAACCTTTCTTGTCCCTGCTTCCTGGGAAGCAAAATTCTTCCAGTCCCATAATTTGTCCAGTCTCTTAACTGTTCCACGAAGCCTTTGCAAGTAGGCTTGCCCTCCAGATGTGTCTAATCACATTGATTTGTTTTTATTTCAAAGTTAGCCACCGCACATCAGAGCTTGTCATGATTGGGTTTCTGGCAGTCTTTGTGCCAGCATCAGTCCTTTTGCTGGTACCCACAGTTTCCCTCCCACCCTCCAGGCTGCCTCCAGGACAGGCACTTTTTTCCTCGGTTTTTCATTTTGGGCACCATATGTAGTTTACAGCACTGTTAAGATTTCCCAGGATCAAGCAATGAGCAATGAGTTGAGCTTCTTAGCACCTACCCCATTGGTTGTTGCGCATAAATGAACAGGGAACTCTGGAGTGGAGCTAAGGTGGAGCTAGTCCTGTCCTTGTCCGCAGCGGTGGGGGGGGGGGGGGAAGGGGGGACCTGGAATCCAGCTGCTGATCTGTCCCTCTCCGCAGGTGGCTGCAGGTGATCCAGCTGCTGATCTGTCCCTGTCTGCAGGTCGCTGCGGGGGACCCAGGATCAGGCTCAGTCTCTGCAGCCCCGCTGTCTGCTGTGCCTTTCCCTGCTTGCTTCCAAGCTTTAACCGTGTGCAGGGAATGTGACCGGGATTGAGCGTGTCCCCGGAAGCATGGAGACCGTGGTGATTGTGGCCATCGGGGTGCTGGCCACCATCTTTCTGGCCTCCTTCGCGGCCTTGGTGGTGGTGTGCCGACAGCGCTACTGCCGGCCTCGGGACCTGCTACAGCGCTATGATTCCAAGTGAGTGTGCCCAGGGCGTGCCCAGGGAGGGGGACATGGGCTCCACCTTGGGGTTCCCGCAGAAGACAGAAAGACTGCAGACAGTGTGGTCCTTTGAGCACTCCCGGGAGTGATGACCCCCCAAACCATGCTCTGGGAGTAACTCCTGATCAGCACCAGGTGTGGCTCCCAAACAAACAGCACCAGCGGTAGAGCACTAGCACTGTGTTGCTGACCCCTGGCACCACTAAAACCAAAAAGCTCCTGAGCGCTGTCTTTCCCTAGAAAGACCTCAGAGTGTAAGAATGTTGCTTGGGCCAGAGATAGTTTAGGGGTTAAGATGCCTGGTTTGAGCCTGGCTCTCCATAGGCGGGAGTAAGCCCTGAGCTCTGCCCAGTGTGGCCCACGCCCCACTCTCCATAAAAAGAATGTTTCTCAAGAGGCTGGGGAGATAGCTTGTTGGTAAGAGGAGCACGCACTTGCCGTGCATAGGTGAGACCCTGAGTCCTAGCCACACTTCTGTCATATGATTAGTAAATGTCTGTTTATTTATCGAGGCAAGCTCTCCATTTCAGGGACTGCTCTGGGTATGGAGATGTAGCTCAGTGGCAGGGCGCTTCCCTGGCATGTATGCGATCCTGGGTTTGATCCTGGGCACCACCAGATCCGGAGCACAGAGCCAGAAGTAAGCCCTGAGCCCTGCTAGGTGTGGCCCAAAAACTGAAAGAAAGAGGAAGGAAGAAGGAAAGAAAGGGAAGAAAGAATAGGATGGAAGAAAGGAAGAACAAAGGAAGGAAGGCAGGAAAGAAAGGAAAAAAGGTTTCTATTGTAGATGTGTTTCACTTTTCCCACCCCTCCAGGATATAGGAGGGAGTGGACCAAGGTGCTCCCTGAAGACAAAATGGGGGGGACAGGTAGATTTGGGTATCAGAAGCCTTCCCTGCTATAACCGAGGTGGGCTTGAAGGGAAGAAACGTTACGAAAGGATATTATTTTGTCCTGATGACTCGTGGTGGTATCTAAAGTGAGAGTCCTGCTCCTTCCCTTGCTCTGCACCCCTTTCCTCTGGTTTTATGCCCTCACTGCTCTCCTAGTCCCCCAGACCAGCCATGGGCCCTGCCCACAGCTGCGTTCATTCCCACCAGGCTTAGCTCAGCTCTGGGACAAGAGGCCTTGCTCTGACTTACCAGCTCCTTTGCATGTGGGAGATGCGGGGCTCCAGGAGGAGAGGACCAGCTGGGGTCCCTCAGCAAGAAACCACTCACTGGGGCTCTTGCTTCTAGGCCCATTGTGGACCTCATTGGTGCCATGGAGACCCAGTCTGAGCCCTCGGAGTTGGAACTGGACGATGTGGTCATCACCAACCCCCACATCGAGGCCATTCTGGAGAACGAGGATTGGATTGAAGACGCTTCGTAAGGCCTGCGGGGACTGCGGGCTCTCCTCACAGCCCAGGGGCTGGCGGGCTGGACTTCCCTTGCCAGGGCTGTTACCTGGGCGTTGGGAGCCAAGGGCTGCTTACTGTCATTTCCTTTGGCCTCCGGGTTTGGTGGTGGCAGTGGGGAGGGAGGAATCAGAATATAACAGGAGAGACAGGGTTGGTCCTTTCTCCACGCATCCCCGTTCTGTGGCTCTGAGCACTGGGACCTGTGGGTGTGGAGCGAAAAGTTATTATTAAGCCACCAGATGATGGGGGCTGGAGTGATAGCACAGCGGGCAGGGCGTTTGCCTTGCACACGGCCAACCCAGGTTCAATTCCCAACACCCCATATGGTCCCCTGAACACCACCAGAATTCCTGAGTGCATGAGCCAGGAGTAACCCCTGTGCATCACTGGGTGTGACCCCCCAAAAAAAGCCCCCGGATGTGCTTATTTTATCCCTGAGGGGTCCATGAACTTAACACCCAGGCTCCTGACCCTTAGAGAGCCCTACCTCCCAAGGTGCTGGGTCGTGCCTGCTGGGCCATGCCCCAGAGCACCTTGGCAGCTGTATAAGGCCTCTGTGCAGGGTGCGTGGCCAGTCCTGTGGGGTGAGATCTGGTGGGAGAGGCAGGATGCTGCCGGCTATAAGAGGGGCTTCCATGCCCAGAGTTGTGGACCCGCGGGCCAAGGCCGGTCTGCATGTGACCTGGAACAGGGATGGAGAGTGGCTTCAGGAAGGAGAGCACAGAGTTGGCACATTTTATTTTGGGGCTTTATTTTGGGTTCACCAGGCAGAGTGTCCAGGGTGAGGATTGCCTGGGCAGAGAGAAGTGTCAGAAGCTCAGCTACAAAACTCCATGGCTCTCTTCACGGGGACAGCGTTGACTGGAAGCGTGGATTGGGTGTGGGGGAAGGACCAGAAGGGACTTGCTCCTTGGGCCGAGGACTTGTCCAGTGCTGCATGAAGCCCCAATGTCCTGCCCCGAGAAGCAAGGGAGGGAGGTGGGCTTCTCCAGAGAATTGCTGACCGGTTCCTTTTTTGTCTCCCCAGGGGTCTCATGTCCCACTGCATTGCCATCTTGAAGGTAATACTCTTTGATTTCCCCTCGAGACGGAAGAGGGTCCCTGGTGCAAGTCTAGCGCTGGTGCTGCGTTGGCGCTGGTGCGGGACCCACATTGTGGGCCCCACACCTTTGTGCACATGTGCACCTGGGCGCTTCTGCTCTGGCCTGCGGCTCTCACGGGGACGCTTGCTGTGCTCCGACCCGAGCCCCTTCCAGGGGCTGCACTTCACCTGGTCCTTAAAGGACACTGGCCTGTGCAGAAGATGCATGGGAGGTCACAGCTGCCATATCACCCTCCCGGGGCAAAGGCGTGTGTCCCCCAGTAGAGCTGGTGACCAGGAGATGGGGCTTCCCAGCTTGGCCCAGAGCACGTTCCTCTGTGAGCAGAGTTCAGCCTTGGTACACGTCTTCCCCCACACCAGAAAGGCCTTGACCCACCCTCTGTGCTGTAACAAACAGGACCACCAGCGTTAAAATATACAAACAACAAGGACTTCAAATTGAAGGCAGGTTGCCTTTTCTTTTATTAAAAAAAATTTTTTTTGTTTTGTTTTTAGGGCCAGAGCGATAGTACAGCAATAGGGTGTTTGCCTTGAACGTGGCCAACCTGGGTTGGATCCCGGCCTCCCATGTGGCCCCACGAGCAGCCGGGTGTAATTCCCGAGTGCAGAGCCAGGAGTGACCCCGGAGTGACCCCTGAGCATTGCCGAATGTGGCCCCTGAACAAAATTTAAAAATTGCTTTTGGGCCACATCTGGCAGTGCGTGGGAGCCACTTCGTTCTCTGGGTCACTTCCAGCCATGTTCAGGGTCACTCTCAACCGTGTTCAGGGGACCACCAAGTGTTGGGGATGGAACCCAAACGCCTGTGTGTGGAGCAGGTGCTCAGCATGTGCAATCCAAAGGCCTCAAGGATTGGCTGGGGAATTGCATTCAGTTTGGATTTGGGATACTTTTATAGTTTTAAGTAATATTTATAGTTTTCAATTTTTGCCTGGTACTATTCTTCCTAATAGAATAATAATAGTATTTTAAAAAGATCTGGCCATTGGCACATACTGTCAGTTTCTGTTCAGTAACCTGGGAAACCACACATATATCTCTTTGTCTACTAATTATTCAAGATTAAGGGGTGAAAAAGAAAGAGACAGCCTTTTCTTTACTTCAGTATCATCTGCCAGAAGATATTGAAATGTCTTTTATCCTACCTCTTTTTTAGCTGTCTTACTTGAGGGACAAGAAGAAAGAAAGAAAGAAAAAAGCCTAGTAAGAAATTGCTCTCAGAGAGTCCAGCCTGATTATGTGGTTGCAATAGGCTATTTGGGCGTAGGAAAGGCTATAGACAGAGACAGCTAAGCATTGCACAGAGCGATAATGCCGTATTAGCTCTCCCTTCTGCCAGCCAGGATGGATCCTGGCATGGGCTTTGTCCCTTGCCCCTGTCCATTATAGCAGGAAATAAATGGCCCAGGAGATAAGGGGTGACTCAGCTGAAGGATTTTTCTGGGATTACACTTCATCTTGGGGATCTCAGATCAAAGGAGACACTTTAGGGGTGAGAGAGACAGAGAGAGACAGAGAAAGACACAGAGGTAGAGACAGAGACAGAGAGAGACAGAGAAAGACACAGAGGTAGAGACAGAGACAGAGACAGAGAGGGGTGGTGGGGAGAGGGAGAGGAAGAGAGATGGATTTGGTTCCAGGGGGACCAAGAGGCTCGAGCACATGCTTTGCATGGCAGAGGCACTGCAATGTTTCCCTGAGCACTGGCCAGGAGTCACCCCTGAGCATAGAACCGGAAATAATCCCTGAGTTCTGCCAGATGTGGTCCCCCAAACCAAAAATCAACGGGATCACTTTAGACCTTCCCCTTGGGATTTCAGGGCCCTGCTGTCCTGGAATTCCCCACTTCTACCCCCATGACCGGGACTCCGTGGAGGGGATCAGGTACTCCAGGGTGGGGGCGGGGAATGCAATTTGGGCTACTTTCTGCTCTCTGCTTTCCAGCCCCATGCACAAGGCAGAGATGGGGGTTTTCTGCTAGGTTTGGACAAACATCTGGGTTCCGGCCTAGGGGAGCCTGGAAGAGGGTGAAGCGGAGCAAGGGCAGCTGCTCACTCTGCTGGGTGGGACCCTGGGAGACCAGGTGCGGTTTGCGGTCTCTTTCCTGCTCTTCCACCTGCTATCTTATCAGATCTGCAAATCTAGGAGAGACTGTTGATGAGATAATTGCCACTTTGTGCGGAGACTGTGTTTCCAGGAAACCCTTTGTCCAGGGCCATGTTTATGAGGGCACCGCGCACCCCGCACCCCCCAGATACAGAAAAAGTCGCTGTTCCCCTACAGAGAGGAGGTGGAATCCACTAAACCGAGCACATGATTTTTCTGAGCAGATTGTTTTGTGCTTCTCAGCAGATCCGTGGGACTCACGGCTTTCTCCGTTCCAGGCGCCTTCACCCTCACCCCTTCCATCTTCTCTCCTCTCTGTCCACTGTTTCCTTCCACCTGTCCGTGGAGTGAGGGGGAGACCTTAAGCAGAGACTCTTGCCTTGCTGGGGGTGGCCAAAGTCCTTGGAGGGAGCTGGATCGTCCCCTCACCCCCCCACCCCTCTCTTTCCGGCCATGTTAGATCTGTCACACGCTGACGGAGAAACTTGTGGCCATGACGATGGGCTCGGGGGCCAAGATGAAGACATCCGCCAGCGTGGGTGACATCATTGTGGTGGCCAAGAGGATCAGCCCGAGGTGAGCGAGGATGGGGTGGGGGGGTGGGGCTCCCAGGGGGCCCTCATGCCTGGGGAGGGGTAGGAAGGGTTGGTTGGCAGCTGAGGGGACAGCAGGGCCGGGCTCTTCCAGGAGGCTGCCCGGCGCTGTGAGCTGCTTGTGACTGTGGACAGAGTGTCCTGAGGGTGTAAGTCTTTCTAGTGGGGGTAATCTGACTCAGGTCACTCCTCCCTCACAGCCAGCTGCTGTCCTCCACCTACAGGCTTTCTTTATGGGGTGGGGAATTCCAGCTGTGAATTTCCTCTCTGCCTCTGGGTCTCTGCCTCGTTTTGCACTCTTCCTCCTTATAAGCATTTTTTTTTTTTTTGGCTTGTTGGGTCACACCTGGTGATGCTCAGTTGCTCCTGGCTCAGCACTCAGGAATTACTCCTGGCGGTGCTCAGGGGACCATATGGGATGCTGGGGATCGAACCCGGGTTGGCCGCGTGCAAGGCAAACGCCCTCCCCGCTGTGCTATCACTCCATTCCCTCGTCATAAGCACCTCTCCTGCTGCTGCATATGCCCTGTCCCCAGCCTGCATCTGTATTAGAGACTCTGGGACCCTCTCTTGCCCCCAAGTGTCCCTCACCGCCCCCGTCCCTGGTCCAACCAATCACCTCCAGGGCTCTGTGGGAGGTGAAGCCACCCCTCCTCTACATCTCCCAGATTCCAGGCTGCCTGAGAAGTCGCATGTGGGAGGCGGCCGGGGAAACGAGGCCTTTTTTTCCCCAAAGGCCCGGGCTGGGCGCCCGCTACTGGGCCGGCTGCCCCCTGGTGGCTGGAATGTGGCGGCGCGGGCGCTGTCTTCCGTCTAGGATGTTTTCCTAATTAGCAGCCAGGCTGGGCCGCCCCTGCAGGCGCCCTTCCAATTCCTGGGGCTGGGGGAGCGGTGACGTCCTGACTTTCCCAGAACCCCCACCCTCTTTGTTGCGCATCATGAGGAGCCAGCCTTCTGAGGAGGGAGGACCGAGTTGATGGCCTTGAATACTCAGCCAGTTGAGAAAGTGGGAGGGGGAGAATCAGGGCGGTTCCTGCTGGAATAGTCTGGGGTGTTCAGTACTCTCCTGGGGGGATGGGGGTGGGGGGGGAGTGTTGTTGCTCCAGGCCACCGCCAGCCTTTCTGTTGGATCCCCTTGTTAGTAGCAAGTGCTTTGCTCCCGTTCACCAGGTGCCTTCATGTTTTTTTCTGGCACTTGTGGGGTTTTTTTGTTGTTGTTGTTTTGCTTTTCGGTCACACCAGGAGATGCCCAGAGGCTTCTCCTAGTATGCCGGGGATCAAACCCACGCCAGCCGTGTGCAAGGCAAACACCCACCGTACTTGCTCTCTGCCCCGCATCCTAGCACTTCTGGGCTGCCAGGCCCATCCATGAGAGGTTGGTTGCCCGGGAAAGGGCCAGGGCAGGGAGGAAGCCGAGATCCTTGAGGATGATGAAGGCCTGGGACGTTAGGGCTAGTAGGGGTGTTGCCATGCTGAGGGCAGGAGTGAGGAGGGAAGGGCATGGACAGCCTAGGGTGCATCTTAGAAGCCCTGCCGAACATCGTTCTCTATCTAAATTCACTTGGGCATCTTCTTTGCATTCACATTTCATTCTCCCCGTCTAGTCTGGCTATTTTTTTCTCCTGCCCCGTTGTTTTCTTGCTCCATTTATTCCGCATTGTATGGTAATGGCACATTAGTTCCAAGGAGAGTGGCTTCTGCTCCAGGGCACTCCAGAGAAAGGGCTGGCTGAGACAGACCCTGAGAACCACTTACCTCTGCCTTTGCCCGTGGCCTCTCAGCCCTGGACAAGAATGTTTAAGGACATCTGTTTTCTTGTGCACTTAGAAATCTGAAAGCATACCCGCACAGAAACACAAACATCAGTTTTTCTTCCTTCCTCTTAAGTGGTATAAGAGCAAGAATTTGAAACCAGAATTTACATCATTCCAATCAGAAGGAACCGTAGTTTCTTTCTTAACTTGATTAAAAGAAATTAACCTTGAGGGGGCCGTAATGGTGGTGGGAAGGTGTAATGGTGGTGGGATTGGTGTTGAAATGTTGAATATAAACATTATTGTGAACAAGTTTATGAACATAAAATTAAAAAATTTTAAAGATAAGTAATGTAGAATTTGTGCCTGCTTTAGTCCACCTAATCAGTGGCTGAATAAATAGCAGTACTCCTACATTAAAATAAAATAAATTGGGGCTAGAGCGATAGCACAGTGGGTAGGGCGTTTGTCTTACACGCGGCTGACCCGGGTTCAATTCCCAGCATCCCATATGGTCCCCTGAACACCGCCAGGAGTAATTCCTGAGTGTGCAGAACCAGGAGTAATCCTGGGCATTGCCGGATGTGACCCCCCCAAAAAATGCCAAAAATAAATAAATAAAATAAACTGTAGCACTATAGCACTGTCATCCTGTTGTTCATCGATTTGCTCGAGCGGGCACCAGTAATGTCTCCATAAAGTAATAGCTTTGTTTAAAAAAAAAAGAAATAAAGAAGGATAGTAGAGCTGGTAAGGTGCTTGCCTTGCATGCAGCCTACCTGGGTTTGGTCCCTGGCTCTCCAGATGGTCCCCCAAGCAGCCAGGAGTGATCCCCGAGGGTAGAGCACGGAGGAAGCACTAAGTACAGCTTGGTGTGGCTCCCAAATTAGTCAATCAACAATTAACCTCGAACTGTACCACATGTTAAATCAAAGTAGCAATTTGAACTCAAACATGTACACTTCCCCTCCTTAACCATGGCTTTTTAAAAATTTCTTTTAAAACATAATGAATAAACACTAATAAAAGCTAAAAAAAGTTTGCAAAATTAGATTGAATGGAAAATAAAATTCCTCTCTGTTCTATCCATCTGAGTTCCTGGTGATGGATGCTATTGACTGGTGAGGTTTTTTTTTTTTTTTTGCGCTTTTTGGGTCACACCTGGCAATGCACAGGGGTTACTCCTGGCTCATGCACTCAGGAATTACTCCTGGCGGCGCTCAGGGGACCATATGGGGTGCTGGGAATCGAACCTGGGTCGGCCGCATGCAAAGCAAACACCCTACCCGCTGTGCTATCGCTCCAGCCCCTTGACTGGTGAGTTTTATTCCACTCTGCCCTCTGCCTTTCATAGCTGCTCTTTTTTTTCTTGTGAATGATAACAGAGTCCACACACGGGCTGCCATTTCTCCTTGGAATTTAGTGGTATATCTTGAGCATCATTCCACAGGTGTGAACTTACACTTCCTAAGGCATTGAGCTAAAACAAAACCAGAAGACAAAATGTTCTCCACTCCAGAGTCTTCTGGCCTTGAGGCTGGATCTTAAATCACTGGTGGACTGGAATGTAGCATGAGGGGAAGGGAGGGAGGAGGCGGTATGTGTGTGTGTGTGCTATGCGTGTGTGCTATGCATGTGTGTGCATGCGTGTGTGTGTGTGTACACGTGTGTGCGCGTGCACGTGCATGTGTGTGTGTGTGTGCGTGTGTGTGTGTAGAGCCATCTACTGAAGCTCTTCTGTCTCCCTTCAGAGTGGATGATGTGGTCAAGTCCATGTACCCGCCGCTGGACCCCAAACTCCTGGATGCACGGTGAGTGGGAGATGGGGATTCCACGCAGGACCTGCAGGGGATTCTCTCTTCACTGCACTCTGGGAGGTGGGCTGTCCGGGTTGTGGGAAAAAGTGTTGTGCTGTGGGGTCCTGAGGCAGTAACCTGGGAACCATTGAAGTTGATGTGAACTGTCGGTCCCCCAGGGAGCCTGAGACTGGAGCAAAGAAAGAAGTCATCTTGGCTTTAAATTTTATTTGATTTGGACTACACCTGGCAGTGCTCAGGACTTACTTCTGGCTCTGCACTAAGGGATCACTCCTGGTGGGGCTCAGGGACCTATCTGCGAATTGAGCCTGGGTTGGCTGTGTGCACAGCAAGCTCCTCACCCACTGCTGTATTATCTCCAGCCCCACTTGGCATTTCTTAAAAATTACATATCTGGCCCTAGTAAGTTCTGTCTCCCCCCCCTTCCTGTATCTCCCCTCCCCTCCCCTTTCCTTTCTTTCTCCTGTTACTCTCTCTGCCTTTCCACCCCAGAAGCTGACACGTCTTCACAGTCCCCCCAGATGGGGGTGGTAGTGGACAGAGCGAAAAGAGTAGAAATAACCAAGTCAGCTACAGCTGGGCTCACCTGCCCGGGAACCCCAGAAAGCTCTCCACCATGATTTTGCGTGACACGCAGACCACATCGAGCCTTTTGAAGTGTGTTCTTGCACCAGATGCAAGCCTGTTTGTGAAAGTCCAGATTCTTCTGCATTTATGTGGCTGTTTCACAGAAGCACAGTTGCTAGTAGGTCACAGGCTCACCACCCAGCCAGTGACTTCTTGCTTTCAGCCCAGTGCTGTTCTGGGGCTGGAAATTGAGTGTATTTCCAGAGAGAGAGAGAGAGAGAGAGAGAGAGAGAGAGAGAGAGAGAGAGAGAAGAGAGAGACGGAGGGAGTGGGAGGGATGGAGGAAGGGAGGGGGAGGGAGGGAGGGAGAGAGAGAGGGAGGGAGAGAGAGGGGGAGGGAGGGAGATGCAGTAACCCAATCCTGAAAAAGGATCCTCTGCCTCTGGTTTTCAATTAAAAAAATTAAGAGTAGGGATTAAACCAGCCTGGGGTTATGTTGATTCAGAATCAATGAGGGATGCTCAATCTATCTTTGGGGGAGAGATTAAGAGATAGACTGCTGAATTCGGGGAAATTGAGTGTATTTCCAAACACACAGACACACACACACACACACACACACACACACACACAGAGAGTCAGGCAGTGATGCTTTCAGTACTGAAAAAGAGAACCTCTGCCTCTGGTTTTCAATCAAAAAAATTAAGAGTAGGGACTAAACCAGCCTGGGGTCATGTTGATTCAGAATCAATGAGGGTTGCTCTGTCTTTGGGGGAGAGATTAAGAGATAGACTACTGGACTCGGGTCCCCACTGGCTTAACTACATTCCTGAGACAGCGGATATGCTGTGTATCATGCACAACTCAGGCCCCGAGAAATACTTCAGTGCGCCTTGCTTAACCCGGCTACGAGCACTTTTGAGTGCAGAACCTTTTTAGGGAGGGTTTACTGGGCCACCCTCAGTGATGCTCAGGGCCCACCAGCTCGGGTCTCCTACGGTACAGGGGGGTGGCCCCCCGGGCTCCCGCAGGTGCCCTTTGAAGCAGCGCGGGGCCTGGAGCCCCCTCTCAGGGGCATATTCACAACTTTGTCCTTGCCTCTCCCAGGACCACGGCCCTGCTGCTGTCTGTGAGTCACTTGGTGCTGGTGACCCGGAATGCCTGCCACCTGACGGGGGGCCTGGATTGGATAGACCAGTCCCTGTCTGCAGCCGAGGAGCACTTGCAAGTCCTGCGGGAGGCGGCCCTGGCCTCGGAGCCAGAGAAAGGCCTCCTGGGCCCTGAAGGCTTCCTGCAGGAGCAGTCGGCCATTTAGGGCTCGGCTGCCCACAGCGCCCCTAAACTCCATCCTTCCCCCTGGCTAGTGAGTCCCACGGCCAGTGAGCAGCGGCTGGAGGGGCTGCTGCGGGACCTCTCAGTTGCAGTTGCGAATGGTGGCCACTGAGGGCGACCTAACACCACAGTTAGGGGGGCTGACACTGCACAGTTTGGGAACCGGTGGCACGCCTGGGGCAGTGCCCCTCTAGGAGCCAGTTTCACCCTAATAGCAGAATTTCTTTCATTTAAAAAAAATTTATGGGGAGGGGGCGGCATTGGGCCAGACCATACCGCACTCAGGGGATCTTCCTGGCTCTGTGCCCAGGAGTGACCTCTGAGGCTGCTCAGGGGAACTGGAGACGGTGCAGATTTGAACTGGGGTCAGCCGAGTACAAGGCAAGTGACTTCACCTCTGGACTGCCTCTTGGGCCCCCAAATCAGAACTTCTGGTTTCTTTTTTTCTTTTTTTTGCTTTTTGTGTCACACCCAGTGATGCTCAGGGGTTACTCCTGGCTCTGCACTCAGGAATTACTCCTGGCAGTGCTCAGGCGACCATGTGGGATGCTGGGAATTGATTCTGGGTCAGCCGCGTGCAAGGCAAACACCCTCCCCACTGTGCTATCGCTCCATCCCCATAGAACTTATGTTTTCTTATGGCAATTCGAGTAACGCTGCCTTTTTTTTTTTTTTTTTTGCTTTTTGGGGTCACATCTGGCAATGGACAGGGGTTACTCCTGGCTCTGCACTCAGGAATCACCCCTAGCGGTGCTCAGAAGACCATATGGGCTGCTGGGAATCGAACCCAGGTCGGCGTGTGCAAGGCAAACGCCCTACCCACTGTGCTATGGCTCCAGTCCCCGGATAACGCATTTCTAAAAGGAGACTGTCACCTGGGGCTAGGGCTTTTCTGTTTAGCCAAGATCTGACTTCCCTCACCTCAACCGTCCTGTTCATTTGTGGCACCTACCTGGTAATACCTGTTCCCTGGTCCCTGACGCATCTGCAGTCGGCCTCCCTGTCACAGGTGGGGGTGAAGGTGAGCTGGTTGCAGTTGATTGTTCCCTTGTTATTTGCCTGCAATTTCACCTTGCTGCCACTAGGAGGATAGTAAACATCCCTCCCTTTCCCTCGTGTGCAGTGGAGTCTCATTCACTTCGGCGGTCTTGGGGGGGACGTTGTCTGAGAAGCCATAAGGCGGGAGAGAGACTGAGGGTCCCGAGTAGGCCTCCTTGAGTGGATGACTCAAGGCAAAACGTTCCCAAACTCCCCTGGGGTTCAGGCAGCGGTGTGGAGGGTGATGCTCCCGTCCACGTCAGCTTGCGTCCTGGAAGGGAGATGTCCCCTTCGATGGCTCTGCGTTATTCTCTTGGCCGCTGTTGAAGCACGAGCTGGTTCTTAGGACCTGAGACCTTTGTGAGACCCCGTTCACAGTCACGTCATCCAGACCCGCATCCGGTTGGTTGCAAAGCCTGGAGACTGCTGCCTCCCAGGGCCTCGGGGCTAACCTCCCTCTGTGGGCGAGGGCCCTGGAAGGTTGGGGTTCATGGCCTGTGCCGAGGAGCACAGAGGGAACCCCGTCTCTGTTCCTCACTTACCTTCTCCGCTCTCCCTCGCTTGTGCACCCCGTGGCCTGATTGTCGAGACCCAGGAACCCAGACCTCAGCCTCAGGATCGGCGCCCTGTGTGGCATGGAAACAGGTCACTGGGTTTGTGTCATGCTCTCAGAGAACTGGTGAGTGGTGGGAGGACAGGACCACCGGGGCTCAGCGCCTGTGGACCGAGGGACAGATCCACCATCACAGGAGACCCCTCGCTGCCGTGTCTATTTTGTGTTAGCTTGAGTCCGGTCTTGGCAATATTTTCTTGTCTCTCTGGCAAGCTTTGAATTGTCCACAAAAGTCACTTTGGTTTCACTTGCGACCTCCCCCACAGGATGTTCACAGTGCTCCTGTGTCGGTCCTTCGACAAGCCTCCTTTCCCGAGTGACGGGACACCACCCAGGCCTGCCATGCTGTACACACACCCACCTTGTCACCTGGACCAGAGATCAAGGCAAAGGACAGCATCCTTTCCTCCCATCCACTGAAGCTGGGGCTGGAGGAGGGTCGTGTCCAGCACCCTGCAGCGATGCCCCCAGTGGCTTTCCTTCAGCAGGGCCTGTTGGGTCCCTGCCCGGTGACTTCCTGAAACCCTGAAATGTCACCTTTCAGCCACGGCAGGGGCGGGTGGCCACACACAAAAGACATGCAAGAGACTTGTGATTTTTCAGCCTGGTGTTCCCCGGTTGCTGAGACCAGTTGGGATCTGTGTCTCTGGGTCTCTGGGTGAGGTGGGTACTGTCGTGGCAGTGCAGCCCCAGTGCCCTAGGTCCCCGACGAGTCCGCTGGAGTTAGCCGCCTCCCTCAGAAGCACTGGTTGGGAGAGGGTTAGGGGAGCGTCCAGCTGGAGGGGGGATCTGCCCCCAGCCCCGAGTTCCCTGGTGTCTGTTTGTCCACGTAGAGCAAGCTTGTTCTCCCAGGATTTTCCTTCATCCTATAGTCAAACCATACATCAGCCTCGGTCCCCAGGAGCCCCTCAGGGAGAGAAAATGAGTGTGAGAAAAAGTCAGATCTGGGTTCAAGTTCTGGGCTCAGTCATTGTCATTGAAGGGTCAGTGACAATGGTCCCTGGCCTCTGGTCCCTGGCCCTCATTCGGGCCATCAAAGCTGCCTCCTCACTGGGCTGGCAGAGACGCTCATCAGGCAAGCCGGCGTGTGACCTGCGTGTGGTGTGTGTCTGGTGCTGAGTAGTTCTGGTGTCAACAGTCTTCCTCCTCTCTCTGGGTAGCGTGTGCTGGGGCGGCTGACTCCGATGGTGTCACTCTCATTACTGTGGCGGGGGCCCAGCAGGGGCTCCTGGCCAAGCAGCCCCCAGTCGGGACCCTCTGCAGCGGAGAACGGCCCAGCCTCGCCGCTGCTACACCCCAGTGTGTGCACTACGTGGTGCCAAAGCTCTTGGCACCCCCTTATCAGCGCATCGGGGTGAATTGCTCAAGCTCCCATTCTTCGTCCGGGGACGCTGCTCCAGCTTGTGAAATCACCCAGACAGAACAGACGGTGCTGGCATCTGCAGCCTTGACCCTGACCCGCCGCATTCCAGAAGTTCCTGCTCCCCGGAGACCTGCGTGGGCGCCCCCAGGAGCCTGAACTTTAGATAATGATATCGCGGTTTAAAGCCCCCAGAGGCTGTGAGGCTGAGACATTTGGGGGACGGTGCCAAATGAAGAATGGCTCTCTCTGCCCTCCTCTCTCCCTCTGCCCCCCTCTCTCTCCTATCTCAATTCTCGCCCACCGAGTCCTCTTTCCCTCTTACAAACATACTGTGTGTGTGTGTGTGTGTATGTGTGTGTGTGTGTGTGTGTGTGTGTGTGTGTGTGTTTTGCTAAGTGTCTGGGATATGGACCACAAGGCACAAGTCCTGTCTAGGAAGCAAGAGACAAATGAGCGGCTGTTTAGCCCACAGCTGTGGCCAGGGAGGCAATGGGGTGGGGGAGGGGGGTGGAGCCTAGGAGGGGCACAGAGGAGGCACAATGCAGGCAGAGGGGCAAGACAGTTCTGGAAGAAACCTGGGGGGGACCCAACCTCTAGGACTTAACAAAGGAGGTCAGAGGTCCGAGAGCAAGGGAAGGAAGGGGCCGAACCCGGAGAGCCTGGCTTGTCCGAGGTATACAGATGATGGGGAGGGCTGAGTCGGGGGGCAGGGAGGGAGTGGGTGTGTTGGCAGGGCACCCAGATCTGTTCAGTAATGCCAGGGACCTGCAGCTTTGTCTTCGACATAATGGAGGCATACAAAGTCTTGGGGAGTAGGGTGTTGCTACTCAGAGTTTGTAGGCTGGAGTGCTTGTACAGCTGGTAGGGCATTTGCCTTGCACGTGGCTGACCCAGGTTTGATCCCTGGCATCCCACAGGGTCTCCTGAGCATTGCTAGGAGTGATCCCTGAGTAGAGAGACAGGAGTAAGTCCTGAGCAATGCCAGGTGTGGCCCAACCTGACACCTGACCCTTCCTCTCCTCTACTTTCTTTTGTGTGTGTGTGTGTGTGTGTGTGTGAGTCTCTGGATCATGACCTTTAATGCCCCAGAGGCAGTTTGTGGGCATGACAGCCAGGACCCCGTAGCAGTGGGGAGATGGGAAGGAGAGGCCTATCCCCGATCCCCTGAGGCCTGGAGTTTGCAGCCACTGGTTTTGCATACCTGGGTTTTTCATTGGGTTCTGGAGGTTTGTGGCTGCCAGGATTCACAGGGGGCAGGTGAAGGGACGACGCCTGCTTCCTTTTGAGGCAACCCGGTGAAATTGACCTGGCACAAGGTCTGGAGACATCTTTGCTTGTTGCTGCTCAATTCCAAGATTCATTTGTGAGTCTCTGGATCATGGCTGTTAAATGGCACCCGGAGACCCACCCCTTTCCCCTGAAAAAAGGGAGTTGTTTGCTTCATACCATGTGTTATGGAGGCTTCAGGCCTTCGTGCTGGATGCCACTGGCCATGTTACCCCTCTCTCCCCAAGCCTTCCAGCTCACTCCTCCAGAGTTTGGAAAACAGAATTGGAAGCTAATCAAAAAGGCAGATGAGTGGGTCTGGGCATGGGGCTAGGAAATGTAGGGGTGAGCCTGGGGTTCTGGTTTTCTGGGTCGGCTTCAGGAGGTCTTCAGCATGTTCAGAATGTCTGTTCCAAACAGCTGATGAGCAGTAGTTTGAACATTTGAAGTGGATCTGGGTCTTTATCTTGTTTCTTCTTCTCATTTCACCCATAAACCTAGAGTGAGGGGTCTCTTTCAGGCCTTCACCAGAACCAAGGCGGGCACTTCTCCTGTTCTCAGCCGCCACTCCTGGCAACTTGGGGTTGCTGGGTGGGCAACCTGTCATGGGAAGGAAACAACACATACAAGGACCATTTCATCTCCTTATAGTCCTGATAAGTTCCACTGAAAGTAAGTGGTGGCTCTGACCCATAAATTAACTTCGTGGCCCAGTAATGAGTTACAATCCACAGGCTGGCAAAACATGGATCCTAAAATGAGGGCCTAAAATGAGGGCCTGGACAGGGCGTGAGGGAGGATTTTTCTCTCCCTCCAAAATGACTTAATTTTATGCACTGTAAGTGAAACCTGCATTTACCAGAATAGTGAAAATTTGTGGTGCAAAATGAAATAATTAATTCATCACATGTCTTAGTTCAAGTGACCTGTTGAATATCTGTATGGGACCGAGTCCTGGGACAGATGAATGAATAGATATATAATGCCTCTCTGGTGCATATAACTAAGCTAATGAACCTCTCAATCCCTGACTTTTCAAACAATATGTTCCCTGTCCAGATGTGACATTAGATAGAAACACAAACTTTTAGCATGTCCAGAACCAAATAGAAACTTAGGAGGTTCTGTTACTCTTTATAAGTCTTTTCAGAATGACATGTGTTTGGGGTTTTGCCGGTAACCACTTACTACGGAACCTATGCCTTGGATCTCATGTGAGAAATTGGGTTTAAGTTGGTAGCCTGTTCTTGGGGTGGAAGGTGCCACTGTCAGCTAATTGAAGGGGGCACTTTGTGCCAAGTTAATTCTAGTCCTTCTCAGAAGAGTTTGATTGAAGATGCCCCCAATCTATAACAGTTTTACCTATGTGTAAATTTGGGACCTTTCACAGGGTCTTCGCCAAACCACCTGGGTAAGCTCAGCACTTGATCTTCTCAGATAAGAAACCAGAAAGTGTTGCTTTCAACGATGTGACAAGTGCCAAGTTACGGAATATGCACAGAGCAGGGGCAGCTAATCCAGCTCACAGGAGTTTGCCAAAGTGAGGGGATAGCTCAGTGGTATTGCCACAGAGCAGGGGGAACCAGAAGGGAGATGGGACATGTCGAAGGCGGAGGTGGAGGAGGGCAGCCAGCACAGCAGGGCCTTCCAGACTGAGCTGGGGGAATGACCACCACCTTGCTAGGTGGGAGGTGGAGCCTGGGGCAGGTGTGGGTGAGGTGAGACAGGAGGGTAAGATGGGGACCAGATCGTGGACTTTTCTTCATGGTAGGTAATAGGAAACTAACTAGTCTCTCCTCCTACATCCCCGAGCTTTAATGAGCTGTGATTGATGCATAACATTGCATACATTTAAAGTGTGTGTTGATTAGATTTATTTATAAATTGAAAACGATGATTCTTATAGTATTAGCTGCCATCTCCATCCCGTTACATAATTACTGCTTCATTTTTGGGTGGAGAGAGCATTTAAGATCTCTTTGGGCCACATCCAGGACTCTGAACAGTATTGTTATCTAGAGTCACTAAGCTGCATATCAGATCCCCAAATCTCTGAGGATTAATCTCTGTTGAGCTTTTTAACCATAAATGTGAGCCTTTTGATCACCATCTCCCCGCTGACCCCCAACTTTTGGCAAACATCATTCTACTCCCTGTTTGTCCCAGTTTGTGTATTCTTTAGACTCTAACTATAAGTGATATCATGCAGTATTTATCTTTCTCTGACTTGTGTCATTGAGCATAAATGTCCTCAAAGTCCAGCCAAATGGTCACACATGGCAGATGGTTCAATAAAATTCATCTATCTAAATCTGTATCAATATCTCGTATCTTCACTACCCATTTATTGGCAGACATTTAGATGTTTATTTTTGTCTTGGCTATTGTAACCAATGCTGCAGTGAATAGGGAGTGCAGCTATCGCTGTGAGATCTGATTTCAGTTCTGGATATAGACCCAGAAGTGGAATAACTGTTTCACTTGCAGAGGCACGTCCATACTGCTTTCCATAGTGGCTGCCCTGATTTTCACTCCCATCCACCGTGCCTAAGGTTCCCCTTCCTTCACACACTCAGCACCGTTTTTGTCTCATGCTCTTGATCATAGCAGTTCTCTAAGGGCATGGTTCTATTGTGGATTTGATTTGCGTTTCCTTGATGATTAGTGATGTGGAGAATCGTTTTATATACCTGTTGCCAATTTGTAAGTCTTTGGAAAGACAGTGTTATCTGTTTTCCAATGCGTTTTAGAAATAGGGTAGTTGGGTGTTGTTTATTTGTTTCTGCCATTGAGTTGTATGAGTCCTCTATGTATTTTGGGGCTATTGAAAGTAGGGAGCTATTGAAAACTGAAAGAGCTCTTGTCTTCAAAATAATCACTGCACCCTCACCAACCTTTAATTTTACCCTAATTTAGTAGGTGAGCAATTGCTTTAATTTGCATTTGCCTGACTGCTGGTGAAGTTAAGTATTTTTCATGTGCTTATTAACTATTTGTACTTCTTCATGTCCTTTGCCCTTTTTCTACCGGGCTCTTAACTATTTTTCTTATCGATTTATGTGACCTCTTTATGCATATTAAGGATAACAACTGTCTGTCATTTTTAGTGCATATATTTCCCTCCACCTTGTCATTTGCCTTTTAGTTTTGTTTAGAATGGTTTCTGACATTCAGAAGTTTTAAATTTGGTATAGTCAAATGTATTGATTTTCTTTCCCTTAGTGATTTCTTCTATTGCTTTTATGCTTAGAAAATCCTTTCTCATCCAGAGAGCAAATAAATATCATTGAAATGTTTGAAGCAGTGGAATGCCATGGGTGGATGATTAATAATAAAACTCGCAGGTTTGATGTATTGGCAGGAAAAATAAACAGGGTGGAAGAAATCAAACCTTCCTCTCTCCCCCACACATTCAGTCCAAGGTGAAATTAGGAAGAATTTACATCAAAGAGATGAATGGCGGGGGGGGGGGGGAAGAGCTGGGGGCAGGGTCTTGGAAGAGGGGTGAGAGGTGGTCAGCCAGGCAGGGAGGGTGGCACGGGACAGGGGAAGCTTGTCCTGAGGGAGGGTCTGCAGGAACACAGCATGTTTGATTACAGATGAGAAGCAGCAGTAAGGAGAGGGGCTGAGGGAGTCAGAGAATGTCAAGGAAGGGCAGGACTTTCATCACAGAACAGTGGTGAGCCATCACAGTGACAAACCTCGAGTTCTTGGTGCTTTTTGGAGTAAATCTGCGCAGAATTCATCCGAAAGAGTAACAGCCTCGCAGTCAAAAGTATTAAGAAGGTAAGGCAAGGTCCAAATTCCACTGACAGTGGTTTTGATCTGAACTCTCAGTTGCCTTTTCTTGTTCTTTTCTTAGGGGGCTAGGTTTTGGGGTCATACCTGGTGGTGCTCGGGAGTCTCTCCTGGCTCTGTGCTCAGGGATCCCTTCTGGCAATGCTTGGGGGACCATATGAGGTCCTGGGGATAAAACTGAGCTCAGTGGCTGCAAGGCAAGTGCCTTAATCCCTGTACTGCCTCTCAGCCCAGGGGGTCGATTCTTTTCAACTGGACCAGATAGTGGGGAGAAGGAGGCCATATATTCTCCCACCCCCTCCCTGCATCCCTCTCTCTCTGTGCCTTGGTGCTGGGGAAGAGTGCAGGCTTTAAGAGTGGTACAGAGCTAACTTTCTCTTTACTTAACCTCCTTTTCTATCTGCCTGCTTCCCTTCTCTTTACAAATTCCACTGGACACACTGTTATATCGCCTGGGTAGAGATGAATCACATCATTTCTGTGTTTATGGTATTATAGAGTATAAGGCAAGACAGATATGAAGAAAATAATTGCCTCAATAACTCTAACATTTAATGTTTTAAAGTATCTTTTTATTAAGGCACTGTGATTTACAAAGTTGTTCATAACCGAGTTTCTAGGCATAAAATGTGCCAGCTCCAATCCCATCACTAGTGTCAACTTCTTTCCACCAGTGTCCCTGGATTCTTTCCCACACCCCCCAGCCCCCAGTTTTAAAATGTTTTAAGAAAAGGGAATAAGCCTTAGATTTTACACATATGATTGGAGAACCTGATCCATCAAGATGTCAAGGCAGTTTGCCTGAAAGAGATGGGCTCTCTGGAGAGTAAGGCGGAGCACAGAGGCGGAGGACTCCGGACATGAGGGAGGGTGTGTGCAGAGATCTGTGGGGATGAGGCCAAGACTTGGAATAGTGTCATCGTGATTGAAGAGTGGACAGGGAGGAAGGCAAAGGTGACAGTGAGGCAGGACGTCCAGTTGCTCCTGTCCTTGCAGGCCATGCAAAGGACTCTCTTGTCTGACAAGCAATGGGAATGCACTCAAATGGTTTACTCGAAGCTAGTGAGGTTGGCGTGGTTGGAGGTAAGGACACAATCAGATTTGCTGTTTTGAAAAGATCCTTCGGGATCCTAGGTGGAGGATGAGTTGAGGGGGCCAGAGTGGGCCACGGAGAGCCAGGTGTATTGCACTGGCCCAGGCAAGAAAGGCTGATAGCTTGGTCTAGGCTGAGAGATGGAGACAATGTTAGGGGACTAGACACACGGCAGATATTTAGGAAGTGCAAAAGGATTTGTGGTATGTTGGAAATTGGTTATGGGACAAGTGATATGAAAGTGGGGTGTCCGGAAAGACTCCAAAATGCTGGGCATGAGGATCACTGAGGAAGCACTTGCCTTGCGTGCCTGAGACTCTGGTTTCATCCCTGGCACCTCATACACACTACAAACAGAAAGATTCCAAGTCTTCAGATTTCCACACCCACTGAGGGGGGAAGTTCGGGGACAGTGGTCAGTGATATGGGAAATATCAGGAGGATGGGATTTGGGGGTGAGGTTGAGACCATTCACTTGAAAAAGTTGAAGTGTATGTGAAATGCCTGAACTAAGTTAAATATAATGGCAGACACACAGAGAAGATTGGGCTAAATGGGGTTTTCCCTTTTTCTTCTTTAACAAAAGATTGTTATTCTAAGGTTTGGGGATCATGCTAGGCAAAGAGAATGAAGTGAAATAGATGAGGCCATGAAGAATTCTAACATTTCATAGGAGCCCGGGCCAGTCTAAAGGCGGTTGAGTCACACCCGGCAATGCTCAGAAGTTACTCCTGGCTCTGGACTCAGGAATTATTCCTGGTGGTGCTCAGGGAACAAACTGGGATGCCGGGGATCGAACCTGGGTCAGTCACATGCAAGGCAAACACCCTACCCGCTGTACTATCACTCCTGTCCAAGGTGAAGCTATTTAGATAATTAAATACCATATGCCCGGTGCGTGGCAAAAAGTAAGGACAAAGAACACCAACCATATCTCCCATCTCTCTTTTTAACTGCTCCCTTTTGCATTCTCCTTTATATGTATTACAATCAGAGATGGAAACATTTCTTCTAATTTGGTCCCAAGGTACCAGTGTCTTGGGACAAACCCTGGCCCCCTCGAGCCTCCATCCTCTCCCCAGAGACTTCTCTGCCCTGACGCTCTGAAAGGATCTCTGGGCGCTTGGAGCCTCTGTGCCCTAACCAGTGTCCAACACTGGGGCAGCCAGTGTTTTGAGCTCCCACAACCACCTCTACCTTAGACCGATTATCACGTCATTTCGAATTTCCAGAATGTTTTGTCTTTTTTATTTCCACAGCATTTCCACAACCCTGATCTCAGTTGTACATCACAAGAATTTTCATTATGAAACACATTTGCATATTTTATTTACCTATCAGCCTTCCCCCCACTGCTAAAACAATAACATTTTGAGCCAAACCACATGCTGATGACTTATGCACCCACTCTTCTCTCATTTCCAAGCTGGCATTCTCTGCGCTCTCATTTTATTTTTAAATCAGGCATCTCGTCGTGCTGGCCGAGTCCTGTCCCATGTCCTGGTGGCTCTCCAGAAGAGCCCAATTCTGTTTCTTCTCCTCCTTCGTGGCCTCTGCCCTCTCCATCTCCTCTTTCTAATTCCCAGGCTCCCAGGCCCTACAGCTTATTGTTCTGGCACGCTCAGAAATCCACGTGTTTAACTCCCCTTCACCTCATTTCTCTCAGAAGCAGGTGCTGTTTACTCTGCATCGAAGCTTCATATTAGCTTTAACTGGAGATTTGTTATGCAGGACAACCTCACGATTGCAGAGCCGCGTCCAAGTTCTGCCTTTGCCCCTGGCATCTTAAAGATTCTTCGTGGCTTCTCATTTCAGATTATTCCTCTTCCCCCGCCCCCAGCTTCTAGCCAGTACTCTCCTTTATTTTCTCTTCTGCGTTTTTTTCCAATCTCGGGGGAAGGGAGGGTGTCCCAAACAGTACTCAAGGGGTCCTGGTACCATTCCAGGCAACATCCACTCCAAAGGTTTGGTGCTCAGGGATGCAGTGGTATTGGGGGTCATGGGAGCCACCCCGGTGGTGGTGCTTGAGAGGCCACTGGGGCCACACCCCACAGTGCTCCGAGAGTTAGGTGGTGCTGGGGTTGTCATCTGCTCTCTGTGGCCATCCTCTCATGAAGCATGGGTCAGGCACCATCACCGGGATCTGCTGGAATTGTGGGAGCATGTGCTTCAGACCCACGACCTTGACCTTGGACCTCGAAGGATGCAGGGTCAGCAAAGTGGATTGTCAATACTGCAGCACACTTGAGCTACTTTCAAAGTTAGATGTGAGAGGCTGGAGTGACAGTGTAGAGGGTAAGGAGCTTGCCTTGCAGGCGGCCAAGCTGTGTTGGATCCCCAGCATCCCATATGGTCCCCTGAGCACCGCCAGGAGTGATTCCTGAGTGCAGAGCCTGGAGTAACCCCTAAGCTTCACTGGATGTGGCCTCAAAACCTCTGTGTGTGTGTGTGTGTGGAGAGAGAGAGAGAGAGAGAGAGAGAGAGAGAGAGAGAGAGAGAGAGAGAGAGAGAGAGAGAGAGAGAGAGTGCAGGGGTTGGGGCCTTTGCCATGCATGTGGCTGCCTCAGTTGCAGCCCTAATTTGATTTTTTTTTGCTTTTTGGGTCACACCTGGCTATGCACAGGGGTTACTCCTGGCTCTGCACTCAGGAATTACTCCTGGTGGTGCTCAGGGGACCATATGGGATGCTGGGAATCGAACCCGGGTCGGCCGCGTGCAAGGCAAACGCCCTCCCTGCTCTGCTTGCTCCAGCCCCTGCAGCCCTAATTTGAATCCCTGGTGCTTTTGATGGTTCCCCAAGCATGGCCAGGGGTCAGTCCTGAGTGCAGAGCTGGGAGCAGTCATTAAGAGCAGCTGTGTCCCCCAAATGAGCGTGTGCGAGTGCATGTGTGAGTGTGTGCATGAGTGTGTGTATGTGTGCTAAAGTTCTAGCCCTAGAGATTCTGATTTAATTGGTCTTGAGGAGGGCCCAGGAATTGCTATTTTCAAAACCAGAATCTAACATGCAGGCAGGAATGGGAAGCAGTCACGGCACGAATGGAGGAGACAGGTGCCCAAGCAGGCAGATGCTTCTGCACAGAGTGAAGCGGAGGTAAGCCAGGGTTCAGAGGAGACTGGGAGGAGCCCGTTGTTCAGCCAGGGCACTGAGGAAGGAGGGATGGGAGCTCAGAGGCAGAGGGAGAGGGGCTGGAGCAATAGTACAAGCACACAGCCAACCTGGATTCGATCCCCAGCACCCTATATAGAGCCCAGAGCACTGCCAGGAGTGATCCCCGAGCACAGAGCCAGGAGTAACCGCTGCACATTGCTGGATATTGTTTCCCCCCCCATCCCCCAAGATACACACATAAAGGCTAGTAAGGAAAAACCTATGCTGTTGGGCAGAGGAAACATCCTCTCCCCTTTCTTTAGAAATTCCATTCAATGTTCTCCTGGGATGGAGGTGTGTGAGGATACAGAGTAAGTCACTTTGCTGTTCTCTGCTCCAGCCCAGACAGAGGGATGTCCAGAGTGACTGGACTGAGGCTGATGTTGAAGGGGTGTGCCTAAGGACCTGCTTAAGAAACCAGGCCCTCGACTCCCCTGCCCTGCCCCTGCCCTGCCACTCTCCCTCCTGCTGTCCCAGGGAAGAGTTCTGGGCCTCATCAGCACTACCCAGAAAGCTGGATTCTTGTCTGCATCCCCTCCTCGGAAGGCCAGATCACGTCTCTGCAGTAAGCTTCATAGTGTGCCTGAGGGAGGCGTTCTAGTATCTCAGTTTGGGCATTGGGAAGCCCTGATCTGAATTCAGACACTCTCAGCCTGATCTGAATTCGGTGACACCAATTATGGGAAAGTGTGTGGCTGGAGAGTAGGAATGTACCAGAGTGAATGAATCAACTTGATACTTGCTTCCTATCTAGCTTATAGCCCTGCGCATGGCTGCCATTGATGGAATCTCATTGGAGCTTGGGACATGCTAGCGACACCTGTCATTGAGTGATTGGTGTGATAAAAGCCAGGCAAGCCAGACAGTGTGAAAACATTCAGATGGAAACTCATTAGGTCCCGAGACACAGAGCTGGGAGGTGGCTCAAAGGGGTAGTGCGCATGCTTGGCCAGTGGGAGCCCTGGGTCTGATCCTTAAGACCACATGGTCTCCTGGGGCACCACCAGGGGTGACCCCCCTGAGCAAAGAGTCGTCTCCATGGCCTCCAAACCAAAAAAGAAAACACAAGGTGTTCGGAGGGCAATAAAGATCCAAGCCACTAGTGGTCTCTCCACTCTCAGAACTCATCATCCGGGTGAGAGGAGCCCCAGGAAGGCACAGGCAAGGAGGGGCCCCCGTCTGCAGGAGGGAAGCTGTCAGAAATCCTTACAAAGTGGGGCCTTGCAGCTAGTGGACCGTTGACAAGAGGGGCTTCACTCTACCCGTTGACGGGGGCTCTGAAAGATGACCACACCAGTCCTGGAGTCACTTAGTCCCATTGGGACTAGGGTTCAAGTCTCTCCAGCCCCACTTTCAGAGGCTGCCTTCCATGTCTGGCTAGCACTGATTTCAAGCAAACGGGCTTTGGGTCCCTGCCCGGTGATTCCAGTTTATTACTTTACATAATTTTGGCATACCATGACTAAATTCTTTTTGTTTATTTTTTAAATTTTATTTTATTAAAGCACCGTCAGTTACAAAGCTATTCATAGTTGGGTTTTTGACATACAATATTCCATTCCTGATCCCACCACCAGTGTAATTTTCCCTCCACAAGGGTTCCCAGGTTCCCTCTCCTATTCCCACCCCAACCTCAGCCTGACATCTTGGCAGGCATCTTTTAAGTTTGGTCATCAAATTTGAGTCTCGTGATTTCAGCATTGTTGATTCTGTTTTGGATATTTTGCTCTATCTTTAATGCCACCAATGTATATATCTCCCCTGACTCCTGTTCTGGTTGCTTCTCATCTATCTCTTCTCCCCAATCCCTTCACTCTATTTCATTCCTTCTCCTCCCTGTACTCTGGGACCAGAGGTGATCTAGGCATCCTTGCCTTTAAATAATTGCATTTCCTCATCCAGTTACTCTAAATACCGCACATAAATGATATCACCATGTATCCTTCTAGTTTACTTTGATTAAAATGATCTCTTCCAGTTCCATCCATGTTGCAGCAAACTGCATGATTTCATCATTCCTTACAGCTGTGTAGTATTCCATTGTGTATATAGACCACATCTTCATGATTCATGGATCTGTTGCTGGACATCTGGGTTGATTCCAAATCTTAGGTATTGAACCAAATGCTGCAGTAAATAATGGTTTGCATATGTCCTTTTGAATGAATGTTCTTCTGTCCTGGGAGTAGATATCCAAAAGTAAAATTGCTGGGTTATATGATAGCTCAGTTTTATTTTATTTTTTAAATTTTATTGAATCACCATGAGATAGTTACAAGCTTTCATGTTTGGGTTACAATCTCACGATGATCAAACACCCATCCTTCCACCAGTGCACATTCCCCACTACCAATATCCCTGGTATACCCCCCCTTTCCCACCCTCCCCTGCCTCTATGACAGACAATATTCCCCATACTCTCTTTCTACTTTTGGGCATTATGGCTTGCAACACAGACACTGAGAGGTCATCATGTTTGGTCCATTATCTACTTTTGGCATGCATCTCCCATCCCAACTGGTTCCTCTAGCCATCATTTTCTTAGTGATCCCTTCTCCATTCCATCTGCCTTCTCCCCTCTGCTCATGAAGCAGTCTTCCAGCTATGGGACAATCCTCCTGGCCCTTGTATCCACTGTCCTTGGGTGTCAGCCTCATGTAATGTTACTCTATAACTCCACAAATGAGTGAAGTACTTCTATGTCTGTCCCTCTCTTTCTGACTCATTTCACCTAGCATGATACTCTCCATGGCTATCCATTTATAAGCAAATTTCATGAATTCATCTGATAGCTCAGTTTTAAGCTTAATGAGAACCCTCCATACTGCTTTCCATCGGTGTTGAATCAAACAAAGCTAACATCAAAGTATGGGTGGGGCCAGAGTAATAGTACAGCAGATAAGGCATTCACCTTGCATGCAATCGATGCAAGTTCAATTCTTGGCATCTCATATGATTCTCCAATCTCTGTTGAGAGTGATCTCTGAGAGCAGAGTGAAGAGTAAGCTCTGAGCACTGCTGAGTGTGGTCATAAAACAAAGAAACAAAACAAAAAGTATCAGCTAGGGGCTGGAGCGATAGCACAGTGGGTAGGGCGTTTGCCTTGCATGCAGCTGACCCCGGTTCGATTCCCAGCATACCACATGGTCCCCTGAGCACCGCTGGGTGATTTCTGAGTACAAAGCCAGGAGTGACCCCTGAGCATCGCTGGGTGTGACCCAAAAAGCAAAAAAAAAAGTATCAGCTAGACAATATTCTCTTATGGAGACTTAAGGGGGAAAATATACTTCTTTTTTTTTTTTTAAATTTTATCACCAAGTGGAAAGTTACAGAGTTCTCAGGTTTATGTCTCAGTTATACTGTATTCAAACACCATCTCTTCACCAGTGCCCATATTCCACCACCAAAATCCCCGGTATACCCCCCACCCCCCACCCCAACTGTATAACTGATGAACCTCACTTTATTTTCTCTTCACCTTGATTACGTTCCATATTTCAACACAAAACTCACTATTGTTGTGGGAGTTATACCCCCAAACAAGATAACCGTAATAAGGAGGCATTTGATAATTAGTTTTCCATTCAAAGATTGTATGTTTTCAGGTTTTAGAAAAGGTTGCGCGGCCGAGTTAGCGGCCGCGCGGCTCGGATCTGTCCCAGTCCCGAATCCTGGAGCCGTGTTAGTTGCTCAGTGTCGCCAGGGTTCCATCTGGAGAAGGTGTGCAGGCGGCACCTCCTCCCTCCGGCCCCCCAGTGTTGCTGGCCCCGATTCGGGTCCGGAGCATTGTCCGGGCCGCGTTGCTCACCAGAATGCCTCGAAAATATACTTCTAAATTAATTTTTACTCTTGACCCATGGGCTTCCTAGCAATTGTAAGACTGAAAATCCTTTTTCCTGGCTGGCTTTTACCTCTCTCTGCTCCTACAAACCACTAAAAATTGAAATGTGAATTTCTTCCACCGGTAAGTCAGTGCCAAATTCTTAATAGTTGCTTTTAATTGGGCATGTTGGTAAAGAAGAGGCAGCGGGGAGGTGACTCCATGGCTAAAGTACCTCCTTGAAAGTGGGAGGGTCTGATCCTTCCTTCTGCATACTCAGCAGGACCCCAGAAACCCCATGGCTGGGATTCCCGTGCAGCAATGTTAATAGCCCACGGCAGTCAGTTCGTTGTGATGAGCTTCACAACTAAAAAGTATCCCCTCCCCACCCCTGCACCTCTTTCCCCTCGAGCACCTCAACCAAAACCATGTGCCAGCACCATATCCAGGAATGTCACCCTGGTGAGCAGCAGAAGGAAAGGTGTGAGCCTTGCAGCCAGGTGTGTGCCTAAGTGCAGTCGTCATCACAATGACATGAAGGGGGAGTTTCAAGACAGAGATAAGAGTGTAAGCTTTGTGTGCAGGGGCCCAGTCTCCAGAGGGTTACCCCAAGCACTCCCAGGAGCAACTCCAGAGCACTGGGCTAGGAGTAGCCCCTGGGCAATCCTGAATATGACCTCCCAAAAAAGAAGAGATTAATTAAATGAATAAATGTTGCATTTTAGGTGCCATTGTTATTTCCGTTTTGAAAATGGAGAGAGAGGGAGAGAGGAGAGAGAGAGACAGACAGAGACAGAGAGAGGGAGAGAAAGAGACGAGGTTACTTGTCCAGTGTTACAGTATTTTTCAGTGGCAGATCTGAGAGTGTATTCATGTCTGTTTCCCAACAGAACGTGGCCGCATGGTATAAGGAAGAAGCATGGACTGGGTTCCAGTGGCTTCTTTTGACTCAGGGAATAATGAATTAGATGAACAGAAAGCTTAGGAGGCCAGGTCTGGAAAGGATCTTAGGACCAAGCCCAGCTCATCAGCAGAAGGACAAGGAAGTGACACGGATCTAGGGCTCCAGGGTACAGCATTTGGGTGACTCTGGCAGAGGGCAAGTTGCCTTCACTAAATTGTATCCCCCAATTACTGGGTAATAGAAAACCTGGGTTATATTTTTAAATTTGTTTTTGGTTTTGGGGCCACACCTGATGGTGCTTAGGGCTTACTCTTTTTTTAAAAATTTTTTTCTTTTATTAAATCACCATGTGGAAAGTTACAAAGCTTTCAGGTTTAAGTCTCAGTTATACAATGCTTGAACACCCATCCCTTCATCAGTGCACATATTCCACCACCAAAAATCACAGTATACCTCTTTCTCCACCCCCCACCTCTCTATCCCACCACCCCGCCTGTGTAACTGATAAATTTCACTTTCACTTTCTTTGATTACATTCAATATTTCAACAAAAAACTCACTATTATTGTTTGGAGTTTCTCCTCCCAAAGTCGGACCTGCTGAAAAGGAAGTATTTGATAATTTGTTTTCCATTGCTGAGAATGAAGAGATACGAGGTTAAGCGGCCGTACTAGTGGCCGCGCAGTTTTGAATTTCTTTGTATTTTAGTATTTTAATAACTAAGTACAGAGAAATTTCTGCCAGAAATTGCATCATTGCAAGCTTGTACCTCTCTGCTATTTTATATTCCACATATGAGTGCAATCTTTCTATGTCTGTCTCTTTCTTTCTGACTCATTTCACTCAACATGATACTTTCCATGTTGATCCACCTATATGCAAATTTCATGACTTCATGTTTTCTGACAGCTGCATAGTATTCCATTGTGTAGATGTACCAGAGTTTCTTTAACCAGTCATCTGTTTTGGGGCACTCTGGTTTTTTCCAGATTGTGGCTATTGTAAACAGCTTAACTAAGGAGGTAAAGGACTTATATAATGAAAATTACAAAATGCTACTTCAGGAAATAAAAGAGGACACGAGGAAATGGAAAGACATCCCCTGCTCATGGATTGGAAGAATTAATATTGTCAAAATGGCAATACTCCCCAAAGCATTGTACAAATTCAATGCGATCCCTATAAGGATACCCTTGACATTCTTCAAAGAAATGGAGCAAGTGCTCTTGAAATTCATATGGAACTATAAGCTTAGGGTTTACTCTTGACTCTGAGCTGAGGAATCACTCCTGGCTGGCTTGGACGACCATATGGGGTGCTGGGGATCAGGCCCGGGTCAACCACAGCCAAGGCAAGGGCCCTAGTGTGGTACTATCACTCTGGAACTGAAAGTTTTAAGTGAATAGATCTGTGGTCTGCTTTTATGACTAAGAAAATTCATCTTTTTTAAAAATTGCATCATTATATACTCTAAATAAGAAAAATCATTTTGTATGACTAAGAAAATTCATCTATTTTTATTGACATCATTATAAGCTCTTGATAAGAATAAATCGTTTTTTATTTTCCTAACAATCATCTGAAGAATAGCAGAAATAAATGCAAAAGAAACTGGAAAGAAAGAGGGAAAGAAAGAAAGGAATAAAGAAGAGAAAGAAAGAAATCAAGAAAGAGAGAGAGAAAAAGAGAGAGATAGCAAACCTGGGTTTTATTTATTTATTTATATTTTAAATTTTTAAAAAGACGAATGGAGACTTTACTGGCACCCACTTGAGTAAATCGATGAACAACGGGATGACAGTGATACAGTGAAAGTAGTTGACAATATTTTATTTCATCTAATATTCAAATACCAATTCCACCACCATTCCACCTTCCCACCACCATATTTTGGGTGTTTCCATCCTAAACCCCATCCATGCCTCAAAGCAGAACCAAAATAATGTAACATTTCTCTCTAAGGTTGTTTGCCTCCTACTTTGAATCCCATCAAATATGGTGCAGTACGGGTAGGGTGTGTCCTACGAAGTGTCACGCGGCTATGAACGTGGCCATGTGGTCCAGGAAAAGGTTCACTTGTGGGTGAGGCTCAGCCCGAGTGCATGGAGAGCAGCCACGAGCAGGGCAGTGGTTGAGCTCTGGAGGTTTTTGGCTGCTGCAGCCGGGTCCCTTGGGGCGGGGCAGGGTCTCACCCATCCCCCTCTGGGGTGCCCTGAGTGAAACAGCCTGGCGCCAGGTCCCGTGGCATGGTTATAAGCCTGGGTTTCAGCTGGGTCTGTGCCTTCTCAGACAAAATGGACTGTCCTAGCTTTCCTCGGTGTGAATGTGGCCATTTGGTTCTGTGCTGGCTGAGGCAACGTGAGTCTTTTCTGAAAACTCCTTTGAAATAATGGAAGCAGGCATCCTTCTCCTTTCTGCCATCTTTCCACTTGGAAGTTCTCTCTGATAACTGGAGTTCTTCTTGGAGCAGAAGATAAGGCACACTCAGACATGGTACTTTCCCTCACCCCTGAGTGATCGACCTTGGGGTTCATTTCCTCTGAGGCAGAAATAAATCTCTGTGTTGTTTAAGTCACCGTCAAAGCAGCCAGTGTTCCCATGACTGTCAGTTCCACCTAATCCTAATTGACATCAGTGAATATGAACTAGAGCTCAAGCCAATAAATGTTTGTTGAATTGACGGTGAAGCCCTGACAGAAGCTTGGCCTGTCTTGGATTCTCTGCAGGTGTTGAGGAGAGAGCATGGGGTTTTCACAAGGAAGCATCTGGAAACCCTGAGATGATAGCCTGTGTCTCAGGGGTGCGGGCAGGCTCGCCTCTGATAGGTGGGCTCTAACTGGACTGGTTCTCAGGCGTGTCTGTCAGTCTTTCTTCTCCAGCCACAGAGGGACAAACCCCCACCCTGCAGTTCTGAATGTGGGACTTTGGGCAGGAGAGACTAAGAAAGCCCAGAAGGGCCCTGAGGCAGCTGGTGTCTCTCCTGCTTTACCTGTTGTTGTTGTTGTTGTTGTTACTGTCATGTTTTGATGTAGGTTTGTTTTTTTCTCATTTTTGAATTCTTAAGAAATGTATTCCTCTCTTTGCTTTCCTCTCATCCTGGAATTAATTTCATCATGAAGTATTTCAAAGATCAGACAAGAATAGAAAAGAGCATAATGAATAGCTATTTACCCAGCATTATGCTTTATCGGATCTTAACATTGTGTCATATTGGCTTCAGGTCTCATTGAAAGAAATAAAACATGCTGACAGAAGGGCTGTTTCCTGTGTGTTCCCACCCCTTCCCGTCTCTGTCCTCCTCAGAGAAAGCTGTTCTCTTGAATTAGGAGATTGTGTACTTGTATATTGTTGCACTTTTACATATATATATATATATCCATCAATCCAATATATAGTTTTTGACTTTTATTTGTAAATCACAACATATTTTATTGTCATCAGGTATTCCACTATAGCGATCTGCCTTAATTCATAGCTCCATTTCCTTGTGGATGAATGTTTGGTTGTTTCCATTTTATTTAGTTTTTTTTTTTAATAAAAAATTAGGGGATCAGAGATGTGGCTTAGTTAGGTGGACGACCTGCTTCTCATGTGAGTCCTGGGATTTGGTACCTGGTACCCTTCAAAATTTAATTTTTAAAAATCACAGTAAACTGTGCATTGCCTCACAGGACCCTTTTATAGAGGACAGGTAAGTGGCAAGGAGGACATTCACATCATTGTATGTCCATCCTCACTGCCATCCACAGAGCCTCTTTATCTCCCCAGCCTGAGACACTGTATTCCTTCCCCAGTAGGTCCAACTTTGTTATCCCAGCATAATTCTTTTGGTCTCTGTGGATTTGCCTTCTCTACTCAGATGACTGATATCATATAACATTTGTCTTTTCGCAACTTATTTCGCTGATCACAATGCCTTTAATGTTCTCTATGTCATAACATGAGCTAGACTTTCTTTTAAGGTAGAATACTATTCCATTGTGTATAGATAATCACACTTTATCCATTCACTTAATGGACACGTGGATTCTATGCTTTTAGTGGTTAAAAAGAATATTTCAAAATAGCTAAGATGTGGAAACAACCCAAATGTCCAAAAACGATTTAGTGGATAAAGAAATGATGGCATATACATACATATATATATAGTGGACTACTACTTAGCTATAAAAAATATAAAAATAATACAATGTGAATGGAACTGGAGGGTATCATGCTGAATGAAGTAAGTCTGAAGGAAAGGGATCAACACAGAATAATCTCTCTCATATGTGAGATATAGAGCCAGGAGGGGAATAACAAATGGCCAAAGTCAACATAGTTTGAGAACTGATCTACAAAATAGAGCTTACCAAGGGGGTGAGTGGGGGACAGAACCGTGGGTCAGTGTGGAGAGAAGTGACACACTGTTGTAGGGTGTGGTGACGGAACATTGTGCACATGAAACTCTACCATTGACAGTATTGTAAACCATGGTCCTAACATTAAAAGAATATTTGTGATACATAAAAATGATATGACATTCAAGTTTCGGTGCCTCTTGACACATTTATTGGAACATAGACACAGGCTTTTGTTCAAATGTTGTCTAGAGCTGCTTTCATCTAAAGGAGCAGTTTTGAGGAATTGTGAGAGAGAACAGTCTGAACACCTGAAATATTTATCTTCTGGCTCTTTATAGAAAAAGATTTCCAATCTCTGCTTGTTGGTATGTGATTATCTAGAGGTAGGAGAGTTGAAAGGTAAAGTATGTCTCCTAGAAACTGTGAACATGTTCTTTTCTCCAAAATGATAGAACCAAGTAGTATTTGAGTTTTCTGTAAGTGTTTAAAAAACATTTTTTTTACAACCAGACTTTTAAAATGAAGGTGCTAGAAGGATACTTAAAAGATGCTGTGTACTTGATTAGGGTATTGCAGAGTAAGCAGATTTCAAATTTCAATAGCTTACAGCAAGTATTAACTTTGGTCTTACTAGCCTGCAAGTTGGCAAGGTTTGGCTACATGGGTCTACACATATGGAGGGTACCATATGTGGTGCCAGGGATGGATTCCAGGTCAGCCCTTTAGACGGAGAGGGCTGTAGAAGTCAGCAACCCCCATGTCTCTCTACTTATTTGCTCTCTGGTTAGCTCCTACAGATGCCCATGAAGGAAGTTCAAATGCTCACGTGAGCAAGATGACTCCAAACTGCAGGCTGTTGGGATGGCTCTGGGTGGCCCCACCAGGTGGCAGGGCCAGCCACGTCTTGGGGGCTCCGAAGTTCCTGTTGCAGCCACTTGCTTCAGTAGTCATGTTTACCCCTTCACAACGCTGACCCTGAGCTGGATGGGGGCTCCTTGTCCACGTGAGAGTCCTATCTCATCGCTGTTAATGCTTTCTGTCCTTCACACCGTGGCAGCTTCTGGACTTTTATTCTTGGCACCCAATTAAAGTTAGCTCCTCTATGAAAAATGGCTCTGAGAAGTTTCTAGAAAAAACTGTGTCTTCATTACTCATTCACCTCGGGCAAGGTGGAGGCAAGGAGGTGAGTTTTCTTGGTTTCTGTAGAGGCACTGCTGTGTATCTATTTACCTAGTATTTACTAACCATCTCCTGAGAACCAGAGCTGGGGTTAGGCACTGGAAAGACAGTGGGGGCTGGACGATGGCTCCAAGTGCTGACTGCAGGCGTGGCATGTGGGAGAGCCAGATTCAATCCCTACCACCCCGTGAACCCCCAGCACTCCTGAGAACCACCCCCAAGTGCTGAGCTGTGAGTACTTCTGAGCACTGCCAGGAGCAATCCAAAAACAAAAAACAACAACCAAAAGGAAACTAGGGAAGTCCCTGAGGTCTTTGAGGGTCTGAGTTTTCTGAGACTGATTCCATCCCTCTAACTTCGACTGCTGTGAGACCTCTACTGAGTGGCCCCCTCTCACCAGCCACCTACCACTTTCTTTCACCCTGGGTCTCACCTTGTCCGCTGCAACCTGCACCTTCATCTTTAAGGGATCCCCTGCAAAGACCCCAGGAGCTGAAGGTCTCATCCCCCCATCATGTTTTAACTCTCTCCTGGCTTTTTCTCAGGGGCAGGTGCTTTCTGGGTCTGGTGTGGTATTCCTCTACTATATAATTCAGAAGCAGAATCTCACACGGCAGATCCTGGCAAGCTCCCCGTGGCATATTCATATGCTAAAAACAGTAACAATAACGGGTCTCATTCTCCTGACCCTGAAAGAGCCTCCAATACGGCACCGTTGGGAAGGACGAGTAGAGAGGCTGCTAAAATCTCAGGACTGGGACGAATGGAGACTTTACTGGCGCCGGCTCGAGCAAATCGTTGAACAACGGGATGACAGTGATACAGTGATAAAATTCAGGAGAAGCCTCAAAATCACTCCACTGCCTTTGTATGGATGGACTTGCTTTGGAGAGGAAATAGCAACAGTGAAAGCCCTGGAGAAATGGCAAAGCCTACTTCCACTCTTGCTCTTAGAAAACACTGCCCCTCATTCCCTTGCAGAGCCACTGTCCTGTTCATCTCCTATGTCTCCTGGTCTCTGCTAGCCAGACTCTAGGCTGGCCCTTGGCATTTCGGAGGAGCAAGCTGTGGTTTTGAGTGGCCCTTGGGATTTGCATCACCTTGTATTTTTGAAAGTTTTTTGTTTCGTTTTTGTTTTTTGCCACCAAGGCGGTGCTCAGGGCTTACTCCTGGCCCTTCACTCAGAAATCACTCCTGGTGGTGCAAGGGAATCACATGGGGTGCTAGGGATCCAAGCTAAGTTGGCTGTATGCAAGGCAAGCACCCTATCGGCTGTGCTATCTCTCAGGCTCTCCACATAGCTTCACTTATCTTCCTTCCTATGGACCTTTAATTGATTAAAATTGGTTTAGATTCAACCATGGGACAGGGTGTGTATCAAAGACTTAGTTAAAATTTTTTTTAATTGATTGAAATTCTGTGGTTTACAATACTATTCATATAATGGTTTCTCATGCACGTAATTTCAACACCACACCTATCACCAATGTATTCACCTCCCTCTTTCAAGGACCGTCACACCCCTACTTCCTAAAGTCCCCGCCCCACACAAATTAATTGTGTGGATCAGTTCTCCCGTTGTGTTGTCTTTCACCCTTTGTTGCTATCTTGCATATGTGAGACATCACTCTGTTATCTCTCCCTTCCTTCTGACTGACTTCACTCAACCTGGTATCCTCAAATTCCATTGATATTGCTGCAATTTGCGTACTTTATTGACTGACACTCAAGGGGTCAGGAAGGGCTGTCCTGCCTGAAACAGGCAGGAGTCTGTCATCTTAGTCCTCTTCTACTTGCATGTTCTTGGGGCTGCAGTAGAAGGTGGGAGATTCAAAGTTCCTATGGACCAAGGAGATGGCTCAAAAGACTGGAAAGTTCTATATACAGGGTCCCCAAGGGCAGTTCCTGCCACCTAATATTTCCTCAAACCCCACCGAAGTGTCTCTGGGTACCAAGCTAGGTGTGACTCAACCTCCCCACACCCTAAGAAAGTTTATAGGCTACATTACCCAGACCCTCATCTTGTCAATGGTTCATGATTAGCTGGTTCATATGTAAAATGATGTGTGTGTGTGTGCAAAACATACACTCCAAGCCTCTGAAGACACTTTGCCAGACCAATAACTGGGATTTGGGAATTCTAATAATTTACCCTAAAATTATACCATGATCCAGTAGCACAGTAGAGAGGGCATTTGTCTTGCATGCAGCTGACCCAGGTTCTATCCCTGGCATCCCATATGGTCCTCTGAGACCACCAGGAGTGATTCCTGAGTTCAGAGCCAGGGGTAACCCCTAGGCACATCTGGGTGTCACCCCAAAACAAAACAAAACAAAAAATTGTGCCATGAGCTATCAAACAAAATAAAATGGATCACAAGTTAAGCTTCCCTGGATGTGCTCTTGATACACTTTTTGTTCTAACATACATTTACCTTATTGGGTGCTAGGAGAGTCATTCCTGGTGGCATATCTTTATGCTTCACCAAAGCAGAACAGTGGCCTTTGGCTGAGCTGCAGAAAAGGGCAGAAGGCCTCTGACATAAATTGAAGTTGGCTTATTGAGATGAACCAAAGAGCCACCTTTTTGAAAACTTCCAAGAGGCAGCAATGGATGGATCTCAGGCTTTGCATTCAAAGAACTTGGGTTTTGGAGTCAGACTTGGTTTCAAGTCCCCCCTTCCAGAATGTAGACTCTTGGGTAGGTTTTCTTTCACCTCCCTCTTGGTCTATGAAATATATGATTCATAGCCACTTCTCAAGCTTGTTTTAGGAGTGAGTAAGGGAAGTGGGGTTTGGGAGAGTGCTTGAAGACCATAGGCCTGATGAGGAGGTTATGTCCCCTGGTAAAGAGCTGGAACTTGTCTCCATCAGCAGGGGAAAATGCTTGTAGGCCAAAGTAATATGATAGTACTTACTTGCTGGTAGGATCACTAGTGGCGATTGACAGTGAGGTGCAGGGGGCTATGACTTTGATGGTGGCAGCAGAAATGCAGGAGAGAGACGGCTTGCAAGTCGAATAGACTTTCAGTCAACTGATTAGTGGGTATCGAGATGGGAGGAGAGAGCAGAAATGACAATATGCCTGTTAACAAACCCTTCTGCCCAGGTCCTCCCACCTCGACGTAATTTTATTAGCGAGATAAAATGATCATTTCATATATCAGGAAACCTATGAGGAGGTTAAGCTCAGGGACTGAGGTGCACAATCGGAAACTCCAAACGTTGACCTTTGTTCCCTGATTCAATTCTCTCTGCTCACACTGACTTTCAGCACCCTGAGTGTGGTCCTCAGAGGAGAACAGGCAGCCTGGATCTGGGGCTGGCTGTTGCTCAGCTTCTGCCATTTCCCGGGTTGCTAGGAGTCGCTGATAATTACAGCCCCCAGGTTGCTAGGCGACGTGAGTTGCTAAGAATCTTAGTTTATTATAGGTCTTGTGTGGTTAGAAGCCCCGGGTTATCCAATTTTTCAATTTATCACAGACTTTATGGTCCTCTAAGACCCCAAGTTATTGGGGACATTAGTTAGCAGGGGCCCTGGGCTCTGTGGCTCTGGGCTTTTAGAGTCATGGGGTTGTTTACCACCCTGGTTGCCAGGAAGCTCAATTTAAAATGGATCCTGGAAACCTTAAGATTCTAAAGCTGTCAGCTGACAAGGAAGCTTAATTCTGAGCACTCCCAGCTTGGGAGGATCCCCGTGTGGCTAGAGATGGGGACGGGGACCTTGTGGTCCATGATGTCCCCAAGGCCCAGGGTAGACATACAGAGAGCAGGGTGCTCTCTCCATGCGGCCTCTGGTGATGTCGGATAGTAGAACCTTATCACCTTGGGTGACCTTGGCCCGCTAGTTCTGCACCCTCTCTATGTAGAATGCTCCTGAGCAGTGCTCCCATGTCCAGAGGTACCAGGGCTAAGGTCTTTCCAAGAGAAACTTCTCCCAGTTCTAAGCCAGGTGGGAAAGTATATCCAGGCTAGGCTTTGCTCTAGTCATTCACTCTCTCTCTCTCCAATTCATATTCATTTTTTTGTATGTTTTTGTTTCTGGGACACATCCAGCAGTGCTCAGGGCTTACTCCTGGCTCTGTGCTTAGGGATCACTCTGGGTGGTGCTTGGGAAACCATATAGGGGTACCAGGGATCCAATCTGGGCCACCTGCCTGCAAGATAAAGCAAACATCCTATCTGCTGTACTGTCTCTCTCTGGTGCCCGGTGTTAAATCATCTAAATGAGACTTCAGGAAAAATTCCACACTTCATGGCCGCTTATTTACACTTATTTTATTAGGTGAGTCCATACAGTAAAACAAGGCAGTGTGTTTCCCTTTTATAAAAACATTTTATTTTCAAACAAGTATAGATTCACAGAGAATTTCAAAAATAAAATAGAGAGCTACTGTGCTTCCTTCCTCTCTGCCAATGTAACAGCCAATGTTAAGATAAGGTAAGAGATCAACATTGTTACTTGTGTGTGTGTGTGTGTGTGTGTGTGTGTGTGTGTGTATTGCAGTGCTGGGGAATGAACCCAAGGCTTCATACATGGGAGTTATTTGCTTTTAGCAGTGAGCCACATCCCCACCCCTAACCAACTATTATGTTTTGAAATGCTCTCATCTAAGATTTATTCAGTGCCTTCTGTGGGCTTCACCCACTAATAGGTCAAGGAAATTGAGATAAATATTACATACTTTTTGCTCTGAAAGAGCTCAAACACAGGGGTTACAGCCACACACCATAAATTATGGCATAGCCTGGTAATTCTGTGAGAGAGAGTTAAGCAAGGTGCAGGGGCAAGAAAATAGGATATTTGGGAGGGTAGGGAGTGTTAGGTGCACATTTTCTGCAAAAGTTGCCATGCAGCGCTGCTACTACAGGGCCAAATGGAGTTGCCTGGTAGCTGATGAGATATGGGCATGAAAGTATGTGGGGCAAAGGTAGATCAGAACCTCTGCAGCCCAGGGGATGATGACGGGGGGAGGGAAGGAGGAGTTGAGAGGGGAGGCTGAGAGGTGGGGCTAGGCTGGCTGCAGGGATCTCCTCGGGCTGCTGGACTGAAGTGAGTTGAGCTAGTCCCGCAAGTAAGGGCCATGCGTGAGGGGCTGAGGCACGGGGACTGGTGTCTTTAACTCTCTCCCCGAGATGGAGCAAGGCAGTTAGGCAATGCCTAGTCCAGAGAAGAGACTTCTGCCTCCGGCAGTGGTGGTGGTGGGGGGACTACGGTGGAGGGGTGCAGAGAGGTTCAGGAGGCTCATTTCTGACCTCTGAAGGACATCCAACTGGAAGGAGGGGTGCAGCAGGGATGAGCCAGCACTTTCCCCAAGATGGATGTTCGCCTTTTCCTTTGGACTGTATCAGTTTCCCTGAGAGCAAATCCCCAGGATCTAAGTCTGAGAAGATGAATGTCAGTGGAGTAATTCCGCGCTTATCCCCAGATCTTGTGACTTCAGGGAGGCCAGCACAGCCCAAAACGTGGATGAGAAAAAGGCCTGCGATCAGCTGAAACAAGCTCACGTTCTTCGCAATATCCTGCGGCATCTTTACTCAGAACCATTTTTCCCCCCTTTGGCAGGGGGTGAGGGGGACAACTTAAATCAGTTCTGAAAAGTATGATTTCTTTTCCTCCCAAAATAACAAAATTATGGACTTCCCTGGGCTCTTGGTGTTCCTCAGCACCCCCAAAGATGTGCACACTGAGATTATTGCTGTGTCTCAGTTGTCCTGGAATTGCTGAGCGTATGTGAAGGTTACGGGACCCTGCCAGGGAAGGAGATGCTGAACTGAAGTTAGCTGAGCTAGAGGCTGGGTGGTAAGGGGCCAGGCTGACTGCATGGAAGGCAAGTGAATGAATAGCCACAGACCATTGTATGCTTGTTCCAGCATTTGGGGTGGTAGACTTGTGCCTTAGGTGGACTTATGCCTCAGACATATGCCTTAGGAACTTTTTATCCATTCACCTTTGATAGCTTTCCGGGCTCTCCAAGAGGGGTGGAGGAATCGAACACGGGTTGGCTGTGTGAAAGGCAAGCGCCCTACCACTGTGCTATCGCTCCAGCCCGCAAGCTACTGAGAGTATTGCGCACACACAGCAGAGCTGTGGCCAAAAACAGTAGCAATAAGTCTCACAATGAGAGACATTACTGGTGCCCACTCAAACAAATCTATGAGCAATGGGATGACAGTGACAGTGACACCTTTGATAGGCTGGTTTTTGTTACAGTTCGTCTAGCCAGAAGCTAACTTTCTCAGAACTTACTGACCTTGTGAAGTGAGTATACTTAAGATACAGGATTGTGTGGATGTGTGGGTACACAGTGCAGAGAGTCTCTATGAGAAGGAATGATGAAGGCAGGAAAGTTCAATACAGGCAAGGTGGGTGGGCAAGTACAGACCCGAGACAGTCAATGGTAAACCCTGGACGATGCAAGGATGGTTTGAGACGCAGGAAGAGCAGAAATTTCAGTTTGAATGCAAAACAGGGCAAAGAGAAAAAGTCTTGGATTGAACATGAGCAAGAAAGATTCCTTGTCCTCGGGAGAGTCCATCCTTGTGTCCTATTCTTCATCTGGTTGGACGGGACCCACCCACATTAGGGAGAGTTATCTGCTTTGCTCTATTGAGTCAAATGTTAATCTTGGGCTGGGAAGATAACCCAGGTGACAGGACACATGTCTAACGTGGGCTGAAACCCTGAGTCCTATCACTGGTACCACATGGATCCCTCTCACTCCTGAGTACCACTAGTTATAGCCCTGTTGGCCCCTGAGCACCACCTGAGGAGACCCTATGAAAAAAAAGTGAGTCCCACTCAGAAACACCTCACAGACTAGTGCTTGGAAGAATGGGTGAGTGTCTGGGTGCTCCGTGGCCTCGTCAACTATCACATGAATGATTCCTCCTCACATGGACAACAGAACATTATTGGAGACACAAAATGAAAAGAGTAGGCTGACAGGAGATGTGTAGGAGGAAGTGATGCACCTCGCCTCCATCCTTGTGATAATCATATCTGCCACTACAGCAGCAGATGGAATTATAGTGTGGTTACTCTGTAGCTGCCTCCACAGTGCTGGACCTACAGGGATCCAAGCCATGGAGAAGCTTTATTCGGCTTTCAGTGGACCAAGTTTGGTCACTTGGGAGAAGCACTTTTTCTGTGGGAGCACGATGCTCTCCATACTTGTAGCCAGAGACAAACTCACTCTTCCTTGTTGCATGACCCTAGCCTACATATTGGGATAGCCTTAGACTCCTCTGGGAAAGGTTCAGAGGTATCCACCAAGATGATTACCATTTATTTCTTGACTCAGCATAAAAAAAAAGTTTTGGTATCAACACCGGAACAACAAACTTGAGACTCTTTTAGTCTGGTAGGAAAGGTAGAGAAGGAAGATACAATATGGTGGGGAATAGATGCTGACATGCAAATGAGCACTGGATCCTGTTTGAGAATAAAAAACTCTGAACCCAGCCTGAGAGGTCCTGTGGAGGAAGATCAACTTCATGGATGTTTTCTGGGAAATGAGAAGCTAGCTAGAGGGAAAAGCTATCTTGGGGCTGAAATGATAGAGTTGACAGACAGAATGGCACCTTTTAACAGCAGAGAACATATGGAGGCAAACATTTAGGGAAGTGTATAGTTTGGTTAGGGGGCCAGATATGTGGGTCAGTGGTGAGAGCACTTGTTTTGCTTGTCTGAGGTCCTGGGTTCAATTCCCAGCAGCACACAGGCACATGCGCAATGTTTCTCAGCTCTAGCAGCACTTTAGCATTACCAGAAAAAAGTATTTTAAAAAATTTGCATGCCCAGACCATGCCTGACTTTAACCCCCCGAAATGTTAATGTCACTGTCCCACAGAGGTACCAAGGCATTGATGCTTTTTCTGTAAAGTGCTGCCAGGATGTAAGAGAGGTTTTTGGAGAATGTAAACTTGGAGGGGCCTGGTGTGTGAGTATGCCAGGGTGGGGGTATTCTTCCTAGCATGTGGCCCGGAATCAGGACTGGCTTTGCGGAAGGAGAAAAGATGCATGTGGAGCTCAACAGACACTCACTGGTCCCCCAGCTGGGCCCGCCGCTGCCCTCTTAACTGTTCCTTTTGAGCTGTTGTTTCTTATTTCCCTTTCAAAAGTAAAACCCAAGTGGGAAATAACAAAACATACAACAAAAGAGATAAACTGAGAGATTACTCAATAAAAAGAAATGATAGAATAGTAAACACAGTCGCATGCAGTTAAGGCTTCAAAATTCATCCAAGAGAATCAGCTGCATTTGTAAGGGCCTTGGTTGAAAGGGAGGAATGCTGGGGTTCTTGCGGAGAGGGAGGCGGATGCACTGATAATGGGACGAGGGGTGTGGCCATCGCTGCCGAGACGCAGTGCCCAAACACAGTAGCTGAAGTGTACCCATCGAAAGAGCAAGGGGGCATTGCCATTTTACAGAGGAGCAAAATGACGCCTGAGAAAAGGGAAGTCAGAGGCTGGCAGGTGGCATAGGGTAACATCTTCATTTTGTAGATGAGAATATGGAGGTTTCGCGTCTAGTCATGAAACTCCGGCTTCCTAACTCTTTCCAGGGCCCAGACCTCTTTCTTCTAATGCCAAATTCTTGACGAAATGCAAACGGCCAATATGTCTATCTGCACACGCATCCACCTTAATCACTTATGGTTACAAATCCTCAGAGAAGTGCCAATCAAAACCAGAGTGAGATATCACCTTGCGACTGTTATAATGGCTGTTATAAACAAAACAAAACAAAAGATGGCAACTATCGGCGAGACTGTAGAGGAATTAGACCCACTGTTGGTACAGACACAGAATGAAACAGCTGCTTTGAAGAACAGGATGGAGGTTGCTCAGGACATTAAAATTCTAACCCCCAATAATTCAGTGATCCCGTCTCTGTTTACTTATTTAAATTCTAAATAGGATCTCAAAAAAGATATTAGTACCCTTATATTCATTGCAACAAGACTCACAATACCAAATATGTGGAAACAATCAAAGTCTCCACTGACAGATGAATGAAAAATAGGAATATGGTATGTAAACATAATGGTTTATTATTCAGCCTTAGGGCTGGAGCGATAGCATGGTGGGTAGGGCGTTTGCCTTGCACGTGACCGACCTGGGTTCAATTCCTTCATCCCTCTCAGAGAGCCCAGCAAGTTACCGAGAGTATCTCGCCCGCACAGCAGAGCCTGGAAAACTACCTGTGGCGTATTCAATATGCCAGAAATGGTAACAAGTCTCGCAATGGAGACGTTACTGGTGCCCGCTGGAGCAAATAGATGAACAATGGGGATGACAGTGATACAGTGATTCAGCCTTAAAAACAAAAACAAAACCTAGGAAATCCTGCAACATGCTCCACCATAGATGAAACTCGGAACATGTACTGAGTGAAATAAACTCCACGATTCCCTCATCTGAGGAAGTGGAAATGGTCAAGTTCATTGAATCGACAATGGTTGCTAGGGACTGGTGCTGGCAGGGGAAGGGGGGAGTTGGGGATGGAAAGGTGCGAATCACTGGGCATAAAGTTTCAGCAAATTAAGTTCAATTAGTTCTAGAGACCTGTTGGACAATATACCTAGAGTCAACGGTGCTTAACTGCACAGATGCCAAAGACCCTCTCTCACTATTGTGCTGAGGGCCTCCAGGAAAGAGTTCCTGTGGAGTGTGGACTGTGTCATGTGTCCTTTCTCACTTTTCTGTCCCTCCGACACAGAGTCATCAACATCACCTTGGTACCAGGTCTGTCCTCAGGGAACTGTCAACATCAGAGAGAGATCCTGGGGGTGGCTTTACCTCAGCACCGAAGAAGAATTTTCTTTCTTTTCTTCTTCTTCTTCTTTTTTGTTTTCTGGATCATACCTTGGGCGGAAATGGTGATGGGTGATGCACAGGGGTTACTCCTGGCTCATGCACTCAGGAATTACTCCTGGTGGTGCTCAGGGGACCATATGGGATGCTGGGAATTGAACCCTGGTTGGCCACGTGCAAAGAAAATGCCCTACCTGCTGTGCTATAGCTCCAGTCCTGAAGGAGAATTTTTTATCAGTGAGAAGAATTCAGCAGAGAAGGGCTACTGGGAGTGGCGGTTACGTGTGAGTCATGTCATGTGGGGAGAAGAGTGAGTATATGTGTGTGTGTGTGTGTGTGTGTGTGTGTGTGTGTGTGTGTGTGTGTGTGTGTAGCTGTTGAGCTCAGTCACTCCTTCCAAGTCCTCAGATGCTGAAACGGAGATGCCCAGGTGGGCCCGTCAAAGCTCAGAGGGTGGAAATGGTTCTAGAAGGTGAGCTCACAGAACGGAGGAGTTCCAGAAGGCCCTAGGCCATTCTAGAGCCTGCCTCCCCAATCTTCCTCCACGTCAGGTGCCAGCGTCCATCTTAAGCTAAAGCAGAGTTTGCCTTTCTCTGTGGCTGGAAGGCCCAGTGGGGTTGGAGGCCTCCTGTCAGTAGGGACACCCATGTGTGACCTTGGGTGACTTGTGAAGGTCAAGGGCAAGGGTGGAGACTGTCTAGAGAGCCAGTGATCAGCTGGGTGGAGGCAAACCAACGGGCTGAAGGGAGTTTCTGGGGAGCAGAGGAGCCTGTGCGGGGAGATGCAGCCGGAAGTGGCAGCTCAGCCTTGTGTGAGGGGAAAAAGCAGCTAACACTGAGGGGTCTGGGGGCTGGTTTGGGGGAGATTGTTCAGGCCTGGAGGAAGGAGCGTGTAGAAGAGAGAGGGTCCCGTATGGGGTTTGGGCTGGCCCCGGCCCACTGGGTGGCTTTGGAGTCACTTACACTTAGGGCTCCCTGCTGGCAGGGCCCTCTGGGGGTCTCGACAATCGATGGCACCAAACAGGGGTCTCTGCATGGTTCCTTTTCCCCCCAACTGGGGCAGGTGCTTCTAACGTGGGATGGTGGGAGAAGAAGGGTCTCTCAGGGAAGTTCACCCAGGAGCACCGGGGCCGAGGTGTCCGTCCATCCTCCCGGCCACAGTGCCGCTCCTCCTCCTGTGTCCCCCGGAACACTGAGGCCCCGTTTCTCTGCTTCTCTCAAGGGAGCGTGGACTGAGCCGCCGGGCCTCTCAGTGTGGCTGGGGCTCGGCATCGCCCACACGCATGGACGCCCGGAGCTGGGCTCCCCGGAGGTCGAGATACCCACTGGGCATCCTGCTGCTGGCCTCTCTGCTCGCCTCCTGTCAGGCCAAGGTCTACAGCCGCTGTGCTCTGGCCAGAGTGCTGCAGGATTTCGGCCTCGAGGGATACCGGGGGTATAGCCTGGCTGATTGTGAGCACCCCTGCCCCTTCCCCTCCACCCCACCCCGGGGAAGGGGGAGGGCTCAGGCACCCTCCCAGCCCCCCCTTCCCTCTTCACTCAAGGTCAGACCCTGGGGGCACTCTGAAGTCCCCTGAGCACCGTTTCCCCTTTAAGGCAAAGACAAGAGAGGCTGTGCCCCCTTCCTGCCCCCAGTTACTTATAGAGTTGGGGGTACCACGCTGGTGAAGCAGGATGACCCCTTTCCTGTTCCCCACGGGGCAAAGTGGGGAGCCAGAGGAATGGCCCAGTTTGACACCCTGGTCTGGGTGCAGCTGTTTGGGGCCACCCCAGAAAACCAGCAGCTCCCAACTCCTGGAGCTGATGGTGGTGGCTTCCAGAAGCTTCAGGGGGAGTATTGCCACTTGTCACTCCCTCTTTCTCCAGGCCTGTCCCCTCCAAGGGTGCCAGCCTTACCTTCCTCACTTCACTGAGCTCTGCCTGCCCACCCCAATATTTACAGGGCTCTGCTGGGCGCTGTCCAGGCCAGAGTGGGGAAAATTAAGGGAGGGGCCATAGGAGTCAGTCTTGACTCTTGCTCTTCGTACATGACCTTGAATGAGCCACCTGGCCCTTCCAGGGGCTTCTGGGTGACAGGTGGGAGGCGCTTGGTGAAGCTGCGGGCACTGAGGTGTGCAGAGGGCCAAGGGCCTGTGTGCAAGCACTCTCTCGGCAGTGAGCCCGCACTCTCTCCGACCCATGTGCTGTGTCTCCATCTTATGCAGGGGTCTGCCTTGCTTATTACACAAGTGGCTTCAATACAGCTGCCGTGGACCACGAGGCCGACGGAAGCACCAACAATGGCCTCTTCCAGATCAACAGCCGAAAGTGGTGCAAAACTCTCAATTCCGAGCTCCCCAACTTGTGCCAGATATACTGCACGGGTAGACTGCTCCTTGTTCTGTCCTGCCTTTGCTTCTGAGTGCAGGTCCCCCACGGTTTCTGGGATCTGTCGAGGGAGGGGGCAAGTCATGAGAGTGGGTCCCCCACGGGTCTGATTTGGGGTTCTGTCCTAAGTGAGACCTCAGGGGATGGAGGATGGGGTTGGGGTTACCTCTAATAGGGGAGTGCGAGAGTCATGGCGAGATGCCAGGGCTCAACAGGGTCGGGAGAGAAGACCAGGTTTGGCATGGAGGAGGGTGTGTGTGTGTGTGTGTGTGTGTGTGTGTGTGTGTGTGCGCGTACACGCATATGCATACACATGTGTTTGTGAGTACAGGTTCATATGTGTACAGGTGCACATATGTGTTTATTGTGCATGTGTATGCCTCAGCACTGTGAGTATGCATATGCATACGTGCATGTGCATATGGTATGCATATGTGCATTGTGTACATGCATGCATATACGTGTGTGTATGCATGCATGCACACATGCATAACATATGCACGCCTGTATATGAGCATATGTATACATATATGTATGTACGTGTGTATGCATGCCTATGCACACATGTATGCATGTGCATGTGTGTACACACGCACCCCAGCTCTGCCCTCTGCTCCCTCACCAAGTTTCTCTGCCTTCCACTACAGAACTGTTGAATCCTAATCTCAAGGACTCTGTTATCTGTGCCATGAAGATAGTTCAACAACCCTCGGGATTGGGCTCCTGGTAAGTCATTCAGGGAGCAGTGCCCACCCTCAGGGGGGTGGCGAAGGGTGGGGTGGTGCTGTAGCTGGGAAGGAAGCCTCCCGCTCCCTTTGTCCCAGGCACCACAGCCGGCTTCACAGTGTTGGGAGCATGAAGCTGCGGGACTGGGGCCAGGAGCGCAGGCCGGCTCCCCTCAGTGCCTCGGGGAGGGGGTCCCACTGCTGAGGCCCGACCTGGTCTGGCTCTTCCCCCACTTGCCTGAGCTGCAGGCTGCCTCTGCCCGGGGTCCTATGGGCCCCTGTGGGACCCCAGGATAGTACAAGGGGCCACAGGTGACAATCATGTGAATGGGGGGCAATGCCATGAGACCAGGGACCCAAGTGGTAGAATGGGGGTGGGGACCCCAAGAAAGAAACAAGGTTGAAGGGGCCATGGTTGGAGAAAGGCTGAGAAAAAGCAAAGCTGTGGAGCAAAGCGGATTAAACTCTTTCTCCTGAGGACCATATGTCCCCTGAGAAATTTTTGCTTGTCCCCAGCTTTATAGATATGCATACAGGCATATGCACCAATTACTGATAATAGATCATTCAGAAATCCATTTCAAAGTAACCTTTCAAAAGAGTTATATGACCTTCTATGGTTTAAGAAGCTAAACTCTAGATCAGGTTCTTTCTTTCTCTCTCTCTTTCTTCCTTTTCTCTCTCTTTCTTTCTTTCTTTCTTTCTTTCTTTCTTTCTTTCTTTCTTTCTTTCTTTCTTTCTTTCTTTCTTTCTCTCTTTCTTTCTTTCTCTCTTTCTTTTGAATTAAATTTTATTTTTGAGTTGTTCACAATAACTTATTGCATTCAATATTCCAACACAATCCTGACACCATTACACAGTCCCACTATGATTTTATTTTAAATTTTCCCACCACCGCTCCAACCTGCTCCCAAAGCACATACAAAATAAGTTATTTTGTATTGCTTGTTTTGAGTAATCTGCTACAATGATCCAGAAAAGTTTCTTTAGAGGAAAGTGTGTGAAGAGAATTGTATCTCACCCTGGAGCCATTAAGCTCTTGTACAACAGATTACTAACATGCTGTTTCAGGCTGCCTCCTCTGAGCTAATACACACATACACACATATCGAAACAGGTTGCCTTTTACATTACACCCCATCAAATGTGGTGTGCTACATCAAATGTGGTGCATCGGTGGGACAGACTATGAGATGTCTTGCAGATGCTCCAGGAATTCCACAATTTTAAATAGGGTGTAGATCAGGCTGTTTCGTGTGTGCTTTTAACAGTGGTACCATTGTCGAAACTAAATTTCATAGAACGCCCAAGACAGGGCACTTGGGAGATGACTCAGCTGTCAGGGGCCAAGATCTGCATGTGCCGGGGCCTGAGCCCATCCCCGGCCCTTCAAGGCTCCTGAGCATCACCGGGTGCAACCCCAAGGGCCATGAGAACTGCTGGGGTAACCCTGGTGGCCCCCGTGAGAAGCACCACATTCTCAGACCCTCGCATTGAACCAGGGTCTGGTTGGCTGGACACTAGTGTGCCATCAGTTCATGTTTGGGTCCCTGAAGTTTCTGCCCTCTTTTGTTGTTTTTTTTTTTCTACTTGGGTCACACCCGGTGATGCTCAGGGGTTACTCCTGGCTCTGCACTTAGGAATTACTCCTGGCGGTGCTCAGGGGACCATATGGGATGCTGGGAATAGAACCCGGGTCGGTCGTGTGCTAGGCAAATGCCCTACCTGCTGTGCTATCGCTCCAGCACTCTTTTGTTGTTTTTGATGTTCTTAGGACATGCCCAATGTGGGTGCTCCTGACCACTGCAGGCAGTGCTCGGGGAACCGTGAGGTGTCGGGGATGGGACCTGTCTCCCCCGCATGCAGAGCCTGTGCTCCAGCCCTTTGAGAGTTCCTGGCGGGGCCGGAGCGATAGCACAGCGGGTAGGGCGGTTGCCTTGCACGCGGCCGACCCGGGTTCGATCCCCGGCATCCCATATGGTCCCCCAAGCACCGCCAGGAGTAATTCCTGAGTGCAAAGCCAGGAGTAACCCCTGAGCATCGCTGGGTGTGACCCAAAAAGCAAAAAAAAAAAAAAAAAAAAGAATGAGAGTTCCTGGCGTCCAGGCTCTTCTCATGGGATTTTCACTACTCAGTGTCTCAGACCTTGACCAGAACACGGCGGGCAGGGAGGGCAGAATGTGGGGAGGGTCAAATATTCTAGGTGGCCAGAGAACCCAGTTGTGGACAGATGTGCTGGTGACAAGGACAGCAAGGTACCTGGGAAGCACTCATGATCAGCCCAGGAGCAAAAGGCAGGGAAAGTACTGGCGGAAGGGAGGAGTCATGAGGAAGGCTTTGCAGGAGTCTGCTAAGACATACCTGGGGGACTGGAGCAATAGTACAGTGGGTAGGACGTTGTTTGCCTTGCATGCGGCCGACTCTGGTTTGGTCCCCGGATCCCATATGGTCCTCTGAGCACTTCCAGGAGTAATTCCTGAGTACAGAGCCAGGAGTAACACCTGAGCATTTGCAAGTGTGACACCAAAACCCCAAAATAAACAAATAAATATAAAATAAGCCATACCCTGAGGGAGAGGGTAGTTGGAGTAGAGAAGGGACCATTACGACAATTATGGTTGGAAGGATCGCTCTGGATGGGAGATGTGTGCTGAAAGTGAGCAAAGGAACTAACATGATGGCCTCTCAGTATCTTTATTACAAACCATAGTGCCCAGTGGGGTGATAGGAGGGGGGGAAGGAGAGGGAGGAGAGAGAGACAGAGACAGAGACAGAGGGACAGTGACAGAGACAGAGACAGAGAGACACAGAGAGACAGAGACAGAGATAGAGTCAGAGACAGAGAGACAGAGACTGGGAGAAAGAAACAGAGAGACAGGGAGAGGAGGGGAGAGGAGGAGGAGAAGGAGAGAGAGAGAGAGGGAGAGAGAGGAAAAGTGCCTAGTATAGAGGCAGGCTGCGGGGGGGGGGCAGGGGGCAGGGTGGGAGAGCAGGAGGGATATTGGTGGTGGGAAATGTACACTGATAGAGGGATGAAATCACGAAATCAATGAAATCATGATTTCAATCATGAAAGCTCTGTAAACTGTTTCTCATGGTGATCAAAAAAAAAAGCCATCCCGGAATAGGCTGCATGTATGCTTGGCAGGACACACGGCCCAGCCCTCAAGGCAGGAAGGGTGAACGCAGGCTCAGGCATGCATCAGGGGTTGGAGGCTCAGGGGCAACACCCAAGGTTTAAGAAACAGGTCCTTTGTGGCGAAGTCAAAGACAGCACTCGTCTGCACACTGGGGGTGAACTCCTGGGCCGCAGCCCCCACCCCCTCTGCTGAGAGGAGACAGACTGGCAGTCGAAGTGCTTCCAGAAGGCAACAGGGGTGCCAAGGCTCCCTGCCACCTGGATGCATGAAGAGCTGTCCCTGACAGGCTGGACTCTGAGGTGCTGGACCTCAGAGATGGGTGACACCAAAGTCTCCGCCCTAAATATCTGCAGGAAGGGATGGACAAGGCCAACTCCTCCTGGCTGGCAGATCTAAGGAGGCCCACATTTGGTCATGGGGCTTTTGACCTCCATACCCAGGAGGATTCTCATCATCCACGGTTACTCAGGGATGGGGCCCTCAAGATGGTAAGCCTTTGCTTACCTTTCTCCACTCCTAAGTGCACGGCTGATACAAGGGCATGATACCGAGAGGGCCTGTAAACTAGGGCTTCCTACCACGGAGAGACCCAGATTGGTGGCCAAGGCCCAGCTGGGCATGGGGGCACGTGGCCACTCCTTGACTGTGGACCTGGGACCAGCCACTGCTCACTGCGGTCTGTTTTCACTTGAAGTATCGTGAAGGCAGTGCCTGCTCCCAAGGGCTCTGTCGGGCGGTGAGTGAGGACAGGGCACTGGATGCGATGGAATTATGCAAATTACCTCATGGGCACAGCCCTTCACAGTTTGCATGATTCTGATATGAAGGACTGTGCCCACAGGAGGCAGCATTACTGCCACAAAAGCTGCATGGCGAAGGGAAAGAGCCTGGAACTGGGGTGTGGGGGCGGGGCTGGACTTTGGGGCCCCAGGACTTTTGCGCCTGCCCTCTGGGAGCACTGAAGCAGAGGACTGTGTCTCCAAGGGTAGAATAAGGAGACTCTGGTGCCATTCTTTGCCCTTCTGATTTCTTTAGCGGGGGAGGGTGTGTGTGTGTGTGTGTGTGTGTGTGTGTGTGTGTGTGTGTGTGTGTGTGTGTGTGTTGGCTACTGAACCTAGTTTCCTCAACTCTCCTGCTGCTGGGACTTTTGCACCCCAACCTCCAGTTTGCAGCCCAAGCTCCTTCCTGTCCTCCGAGCAGGCACTGACAGTGACTCTGACTGTTCTCTCTCCTTCCCCACCTTCCATCCTCAGGGAGACCTGGCGCCATCACTGCCAGGGCAAGGACCTCAGCGACTGGGTGGACGGCTGTGACGTCTAGGACCCGCTCTGCATGAGCCCGGCCACACAGCGAGCTGAGAGATGCAATGTGGCGCCTTATCCGGGCTTGGGAAGACAAGCCAACCAAATAAAGTCTAGTTTGTCAGCAGTGGGGTGCTTGGACATTGCTGCTTCCCATTGGGGTGCTGGAGTCGGAACACCTTCATATCTTTCTCCTCTACCCACTCAGACTGGATGAAAATCCTGCCCAGGAATGCTTGCCTCCATTCCTGGAGATCTATGTGAAGGGAAGGAACTGTCAGGCCTTCCTTGCCCATACATGGCAGAGTTTTCTAGACCTTTCACATGGATCTGTGCTTTTTTTAATACCATTTTTTTTATTTTATTGAATCACCATGAGACAGAGAATTACAAAGTTGTCCATGGTTGGGTTTCAGTCATGCAATGTTCCAACACCCATCCTTCCGCCCGTATTCCCAGCACCAATGTTCCCAGTTTCCCTCCCATTCCCCCAAACCAACCCCCACCCCAGTCTGTCTTTATGGAAGGCATCGATCAAATCTATGTTTGCCAGAAAGAGCAAAACTAACAAAATGATGATCACAACAAAAAAAAAGGAGCCTGGACTTATATTTGGTTTCTGATGCACAGCAACATACGTTTTATTATGAAGATGTCTCAAGCATTGCACGTTAATATAAATGTTCACAGTCTATTGAAAGATGAGTTGCTGAGCTGAGGAGCTAGCTCAAAAGGAAGAGGCAGGATATACAGGCGCAAGGTTCTGAGCGCTGCTGGAACCTTGAAAAGGCTGGAACATAAGAAAATGAGTTGTGGTTCACCTCCAGCACATAATGCCAGTGGCCACTAGGGGGCGGTGCTGGGCGCCGGGAGAGATACCCAGCGTAGGAAATTCGGATGCTGCAGAAGAGACTCAGGTACCACGAACCAGGGATGGAGGCAGCTACATGTGGGAAAAGGTATCTAGCATCTGCACTGGCAAACACTGCACTGGGGATGGAGGAGGCGGTGGGTGGGCTCCTGTGGCCCACAGGGAGCAAACTGCTGTTCTCTGCCGGCCTCAGGCTGTGTCTTCCGCAGCCTAGAGTTCACGGGGCCCAGGTCTGGGGATGCCCTGAAGAAGGAGGGCAAGTCTAGGGAGTCCCACGGATGTGGCCGGCAGGAGCAGCAGCAGAGGGGCCTGGGGGTGGATCAATGATAGTCAGCCTTGCAAGCATGAGGCTGGCGAGCTGCAAGTTGGGTCCCCACCATGGTCCCCCGTGTGTGAGTGCCTTCGTCACATCTGTGCTGTTGTTTGCAGTCCCAGAGCCATGACTGTGTGGTATCAGGGTCTCTGCAATCAAACGTGTGGGACCCCCACGGTTGTCATAGAAACAATAAAGGGAAGGGGAAGGACTCCAAAGGCAGCCGCAGCAAATGGGGGTGTGTGAGAGGCTGAGTCTTTGCCAAGTGCCACTGGCCAGCAGTCAGCTGTGTGACGTGGGACCTGGTGGGCCCCTTTCCTTCCACCGTTGGCCTGCAGTGGCCTATTCTCAGGGCCCGGGACTTCCAGGAAACACCTTTGTGTTCCCTATGGGGTTTGGCTCTGCCTGGGGCTCCTGCTTAGAGTCAGGCTGATGATAACATTTAAGGGCTGTCCAGTTTGTGGACAGTGGGGGGAGAATCAGCTTTTGCTGGCTTCGGGCCTGACGGGGAGCTGGCAGGACTGGGGGCAACCCGGTTTTTCACTTGCAGGGTACTGGGGGCAGGGAGGATGACATGGTACAGGCAATGCCATGCGGGGTTTCCCATGTGCTCTACCCTTGAGCTACCTCTCAGGGCCCTGGGTCCATTCTTGACTCATAGGGACTTACCAGCTTTTGTTTTTTGGGTTTTTTTAGGGCCACACCTTAGGAGCTGTTCCTGGCTCATTAATCCAGGGTTGCCAGTGCTCAGGGGATCAAACCTGGTTTTCCCACATGCAAGGTATATGCTTCAGCCCCCTTAGCTATACCCGCCCTCACCACCTCTCTCGTGTTTATTATTAAAGCCAACACTGGGGTCTAGCATGGGCCATGAGTGCTCTGATTGAAACCCTAGAACAATACCCACAGAGGCTTCATTGTCTGCCTCACTCCACAGATAAGGAAACGGGCTGAGGGAGATAAGTGTGTATCTGAGCCAATAGCCATATGTCACCACCTTATCGGGGCACCTGCTATTTCATTTATTTATTTTTCAATCGTAATGGAACACTTTACTTTTAAGTTTCAGGAAGTTGGAGAGAGAATTCCAAGAGCTATGGAACATGCTTTGTATGCAGGCTCTCCGGTGTGAAGACCCTGACACCTCGTACTCCTCAGAGCATTACAGGATGGAGTGAGACCTCCAGGCAACTTCCCAGGAGTAGTCTCTGAACATTGCAGGGAGTGGCCCCCAAACCAAAGACTCACATAGTGGTCGCACAACCCCACACTGTTTTGGATTAGTTTAGGGCCACAGCCGGTGGTGCTCAGGGCTGACTCCTGGCTCTGCACTCATGAATCACTCTTGATGGGGCCCAGGGGACCATATGGGATGTTGGGGATTGAACCTGGGTCAATTGCGTGCAAGGCAAACACCTACCTGCTGTACTATCTCTTTGATCCCAGCAACCCACTTTATTTTTTTTTTTGCAGAACAAGCTTGGACAAAAGTCCGTGATGACGATGTGTTGAAAGGTGCGAGAGCCCACGAGTGCCTTTCTCATTGCACTCGGCTGAGAGGTGCCCGTCCTGGCCGCTGCCGTGCTCTCCGTGCCTGGGCAGGGAGCCCTCACCTCTCCTTACGCATTGATGCCCCCAATTTCACTGCAGACTTGTGTTGCGCCAGGGGCCAGGCGGCTTCCCCGGGCCCCAGGCTCAGGTGGGAAGGGTGGGGTTCTTGGCACCGCAGTGAGAGCAGCGCAAAGGCTCAGGGAAGGCAGGACAGCTTTGGGCTGCAGAGCTGGACAAGGGCTTCTGAAGGTCTGCCTGGGTGAAAGGGATGCAGGGGTAAGAGCGAAGGAGTATCCAGGGGCTGAGTCTTGGCCAATCCAGTGGGGCCTCACTTGTGCCTGCTCTGGGGTGTGTAGCCCCCCCCAGGACTGAAGGCAGAGGGGACACTGGCACTCAGTGGGGGGGTGTGTTTCAGAATCTCCAGGCGTGTCTGCTGTCTTCCTCTCGCTCTGCCACACCCCCACCCAGATCCCAAACCGGTGACTGTGTCCCACTTTACCTTTGATTGTTTTACTTATCCGAACCCCCCATTTGTATTGAGGTACCACTGTTTATAATACCATTCGTTTTAGTTTCACGCAGACATCATGCCAACACCACACACACCACCAGAGTGCTCACCTCTTTCCCAAGCACCCTTCCCATGCCCCACCCCCAAACCCAGTTTGTAAGCCAACTCTGCAGTTCAGCTGCCTTTACAGTGCTCAGAGATCCCTCCTGCCATTGCTGGGGTACCAGGTACTGACCCTGGGTCTGCAGCATGCAAGGCAAGCACCTTACCTGCTGCACTCTCTCTATTCCTGCCGTTGGTTGGTTGTTGTTCCCTAACTATGTTTCTTTAGAGCTCACGTATGAGAGAGACCCTTCTCTGGATCATGGAGGTGACTGCCATACATAAACAAAAAATAAAGCTAAACTTCTGTGATTCCACAAAACTGTAACTTAATGATAAGTTGAAAAAAAACCTTTTTCTTTGTCTAAAACTCAGCTATGAGTAACTTTGTAAAGCACAGTGCTTTAACCAAACCTTTTTTTTTTTTTTTTTTTTTTTTTGCTTTTTGGGTCACCTGGCAATGCACAGGGGTCACTCCTGGCTCTGCACTCAGGAATAACTCCTGGTGGTGCTCAGGGGACCATATGGAATGCTGGGATTCGAACCCAGGTTGGCTGCGTGCAAAGCAAATGCCCTATCTGCTGTGCTATCGCTCCAGTCCCTTAACCAAACTTTTAAAAAAAGAAATTAAATTTTTTTCAAAAACTCTTTTTTTTACACACATTAAACTAAAAATAGTATGAATAATTAGGTGCTAACACATTTTAAAGTTTACATGAAGCAGTATATCCTAAAAATGTAGCAAGAGTGATGAAAAAATGTTAAACTCTTGGGGCTTGAGCAACAGCACAGCGGGTAGGGCATTTGCCTTGCATGTGGCCAACCTGAGTCCAAATCCCAGCATCCCATATGGTCCCCTGAACACCGCCAGGAGTAATTCCTGAGTGCAGAGCCAGGACTAACCCCTGTGCATTGCCCAGTGTGACCCAAAAAGCACTGTCACTGTCATCCCGTTGCTCATCGATTTGTTCGAGCAGGCACCAGTAACGTCTCTCATTGTGAGACTTATTGTTACTGTTTTTGGCATATCCAATATGACACAGGTAGCTTGCCAGGCTCTGCTGTGCGGGTGCGATACTCTCGGTAGCTTGCTGGGCTCTCCGAGAGGGGTGGAGGAATCGAACACAGGTCGGCCTCGTAAAAGGCAACCGCCCTACCGCTGTGCTATGGCTCCAGCCCCACCCAAAAAGCAAAAAAAAAAAAATTTTTTTTAACTCTTAAAGGAAAATCTGAATAGGCCTATAGAAGTAGAAAAGTGTGTTTTATTCTGAAAAAGGTAATATTGATTTTATTTAATATTGAAAATCTGAATAGGCCTGTAGAAGTAGAAAAGTGTGTTTTATTCTGAAAAAAGGTAATATTGATTAAGGGTTAGTGATTTTATGTTAGAAAATAACATTTTACCATTGTAATAACTCTGGAAGCTGTCCCTCTTAATCCCATAAACTATTGCTTTAATTATTAATTTCTGTTTGATTTTTGAGGGGCCACACCTTGCGGTGCTCAGGGGTTACTCCTGGCTCTGCACTCAGGAATTACACTTGGCGGTGCTTAGAGGACCACATGGGATGCCAGAGATGGAACCCGGGTCAGCCACAGGCAAGGCAAACGTGCTACCAGCTGTACTATCTCTCTGACCCCCTTGTCAATACCTTAATAAAAAAATGGATTTTTTGGTGTATGTTTGGGCCATGTCCAGCTCGGCATTCGGGGACTTCTCACCAGGCTCAGAGGGATGACATGGTGCTGGGGATTGAACCCGGATCCCCTACAAGTGAAGAATGAACTCAGTCCATTGAGGCTTCTCTGTGAGGACCCCACACACCCAGTGCAGTTTTCTCCATCCGTGTCTCTACCATACAGACACCATTTTCTCTGTCATGAAGTCACACCTCCATTTGTCTGTGTCATTGGGAGGAGGGGCTCCCACTGACCATAGCACGTCATTGAGGGTCACCTCCCAATCAGTCATCTCCATCATTGTACCCAACCAGTGCTTGTCCCCTCCAGCTGGTCCTCACTGCAGGCAGGGAATGGGCTTCTCCCTGTCCTGCATCTCCATGGGGTTAGGGGTAAGGGCTAGGGGTTGGGGTTAGGGGTTAGGGGTAAGGGCTAGGGGTTGGGGTTAGGGGTTAGGGGTAAGGACTAGGGATTGGGGTTGGGGTTAGGGGTAAAGGTTAGGGGTTGGGGTTTGGATTAGGGGTAAGGGCTAGGGATTGAGGTTGGGGTTAGGGGTAAAGGTTAGGGGTTGGGGTTGGGATTAGGGGTAAGGGTTAGGGGTTGGGGTTGGGTTAGGGGTAAGGGCTAGGGTTTGGGGTTGGGGTTAGGGGTTGGGGTTCGGGTGAGGGGTTGGGGTTAGGGGTAAGGGTTAGAGTTGGGATTGGGGTTAGGGGTTGGGGTTAGGGGTTGGGGTTGGGGTTAGGGGTTGGGGTTAAGGGTTGGGGTTAGTAGTTGGGGTTGGGGTTAGGGGTTGGGGTTAGTGGTTGGGGTTGGGGTTAGGGGTTGAGGTTAGTGGTTAGGGTTGGGGTTGGGGTTGGGGTTAGGGGTAAGGGTTAGGGTTGGGGGTTGGGGTTGGGGTTGGGGTTGGGGTTAGGGTTTGAGGTTAGTGGTTGGTGTTGGGGGTGGGGTTAGGGGTTGAGGTTAGTGATGGGGGCTGAGGTTGGGGTTAGGGGTTGGGGTAGGGGTTGGCGTAGCAGTTGGGGTTAGGGCTAAGGGTTAGGGTTGGCGTAGCAGTTGGGGTTAGGGGTTGGGGTTAGGGGTTGAGGTTAGTGATTGGGGCTGAGGTTGGAGTTAGGGGCAAGGGTTAGGGGTTGGGGTTATTTGGATAGTCTTGCAAGATTCCAGAACTTGGCGCTCCTCAGCAGCTGGTAGAACTGCTTGCCAGATCCCTGGGAGGGCAGGCACCGAGGAGGGAGGGCGGAGGGGACAGTGCTTCTCTTGCAGGGCTCAGGCCTTTACACGGGCTCTGTACGTACTCTGCCTTCAGGCCTGTGTCCAGCTCACCTTCCCAGCGCGCCCACTCATTGCTTATGGCTATTCTGTCACTCCTGCTCCCCTTCAGCCCAGCAGACAGGCCACGGGGGTGCTGTACTACTGAGTGCTGTGGGCTCCTGCACTGCAACTCCCACTGTGTGTGTCTGTGTGTGTGGTATGTATAGGTGGTATATGTGTGGGATGTGTATATGTGTGTGCATGATGTGTGTACATGTGTTGTGCATGTATATGTATGGTGTGAACATCTGTGTGCATGGTGTATTTGGGATGTGTGGTGCTTGTATATGTGTGGTGTGTATATATATGTTGTGTGTCTATGTGTGGTGTGTTTATGTGTGTTGTGTGTCTATGTGTGTGGTGTGTCTACATGGTGTATCTATGTGTGGTGTGTGTATGTATGTGTGGTGTCTATGTGTGGTGTGTCTATGTGTGTTGTGTGTATATATGTGTGGTGTATCTATGTGTGGTGTGTCTAGTGTGTCTATGTGTGGTGTGTGTCTATGTGTGTTGTGTGTCTACATGTGTGGCATGTCTGTGTGTGGTGTGTCTATGTGTGGTGTGTGTATGTATGGTGTGTCTATGTGTGTGGTGTGTGTGTGGTGTTGTCTACCACCGTCTGACCAGACAGAGCTCCCCGAGGTCCAGTTCTTGCTATGCGAGCCCCAGGGCAGGCACGGCATGGACACCCAGCACAAGCTCTTGGAGGAGGGAGTGTGGGCAGAGTCCCCTGCCTGGCATGGGACAGCCTCTCCCTGATGCTCCATCCCTCCCCCAACACGGGCTGTGTCTGGGGCCCTCTTCCACGTGGGTCTAATTCCTTTTGAAAACCACCAAGTCTGAGTCACACCAAGACTAGATGGGGATGCGCTGGCCAGATGAGCTGCTGCTTCTGAGGCAGCGGCATGGCTAGCAGCTCGGAGCTGGCAAGACGTCCAATGCCCAGTCCCAACGCATCACTCATGGCTGTGATCAGGGACAGATTTCCCAGACGAAGCCCACTGTTGCTGTCCTGCTTGGAAACGGATGTCAGCTTTGGTGTGTGCCGTGAGGCTGCTCGTGGCCGGAGCCCACGGCGCCTGCATGCTGCCCACAGGGCACGCTGGAGCTGCACGCTCTTTCAGCGCAGACCTGGGTGTTTGCGGTGCCACAGGTGCTGGTTCCCACAGACACAGGTGTCCTGGGCTCTCACCCGAACTGCGCCCCTCACACAACTCTATCAGTGCATCTCTGGGCTCTCTGCTCATCGTTGCTTTCTGCTCCCTCATTCACCGGACCAGCTGCGAGGCCCACCAGCATGCATGCCGGTGCAGGTGCCAGAACTTTGCAAACAATGGAAGGCCTGGACACGGAGCCCGTCCTGTTTGTCCACTTCTGTGAGTTGGAACCTGATGGTCATGGTATCATTTCATGGGAAGGAATGTGGGGCTCCCTGGGGGGTGCTGTGGTGTTCTTTGGAAGAGAGGTGAGCCTTTTCTAGACCATAGAGACCTCAGAATCCATCATGCTCCGAAAATCATATGCAAAAAATGCTCTGTCTATGTGATTAGGTGCCTTTGATTTCTTTATTATTTTTTTGTGGCGAGGCTTTTATTGGGCCACACCCAGAAGTGCTAGGCTTACTCGTGGCTCTACGCTCAGACATCAATCCTGGAGGGACTCAGAGGACCATATGGGGTGGCCTGGTTCAAATCCGGGTTGGCCATGTGCAAGGCAAGTGCCTTACCCACTGTCCTCTGGCCTTTTGGGTCCGCACACACTCAGCTCATTAGTCTCAGAAATACAAACACATGGATGTGCCAAGACTCTCAAACAAACGGGGAGAAAGCCATTAGCTAAATCCATAAATCACCTCTTGGCTCGGGAAATAGTTCCATAGACAGTAAGAGAGAGAGGGGAGGCAGCTGGAAGGACTTTGGTCCAACATGGTGCTCCTTCATCTGTGACACCTGCCTGTCCACCTCTCAGGGGTACGCTTCCCCCTTCCACCTCCATGCTGGGATTGCCGGCGCTACACCTCCCCCAGCCTCCTGGCTCCCTTCTCTCATAGTCCCTCACTCCCATAGATCTGGTGATAAATTCCTTGAGGGCCAGAGCTGGAACAGCAGAGACAGTCGTCAACATGCTGAAATGATGGCAGGCTCGTCAGTGCTTCATGCACGGTGCCTCTCCCCGCCTCTGACTGGCCAGGAGGTTTGTTCTGTACAGCAGAAGGCTTGCCCTGGCTATGTGAGGGTCCCCCCGAGTGACTCCCTGACCTCCCGGCTCCATCTCTTCTCCACTCAAAGAACAAGAGCTTCTTTTGACGCTTGTACACTGGCACCTCCAGAAGCCCCATCTCCGTGAGATCTCAAAGTGCAATCTCTGAACTGCCGAGGGCGAGGTTGGCTTCCTCCCTGAGCCTGGGCAATTTTACTCCAGGAACTCAGTTCTCCTCCTTTTTCGGCTGCCAAAGTACTTTCCCCCAGAGACCCTGCATGGACTCTCTCCCACCAGGCACCGTCATGGCTAAAAAATGGACGAAGACATGTCAAGCTGGAAAGAGGGAAATGAAAGAACTCTGGCCTCTCAGTCCAGTGGAAGTAGCCAGCTGTGTCTGGGCTCAGTTGCCCATGGGCTAGGGACCACTGCCTCTGTGTCTAATGGCTGATGATTGATTTCAATCTGATTGATGAATTGGTTAATTGGTTGACTTTTATGACCCCCAAAGGGCACCGAGTTTCATTCTATGCTTTGGGCACTGTCCAGACTCCTGGCCTTTGGGCCACTCTGGAAAATAGGCCACAGCCCAGCTGTTTCCCAGGCCTCTCCAGATTACATGAAGGGCATGTCTCTACACTCAGCTCTCTGTCAGAAACGGTGATAACAAAAATGTTGTCATTTCCAGTCCATTAGGCAGACAGCAGTGCTTCTGGTTTTCCATTTAACAGGACTCAGTTTGTGGCTATTATTCTGGTTTGTTTGGTTTTAGGGCCACACTTGGTGGTGCTCGGGGATTACTTCTGACTCTGTGCTCAGGGATCAGTCTTGGAGGGGCTCAGAGGACCATATGGGGTGCCGGAGATTGAACCTAGGTCAGCTGCATGCAAGGCAAGTGCTACCTACCCACTGTACTATGTTCCCAGCACCCTGTTGGTTCTTTTTTTAAAATTTGCTGGGTAAGGTGCTTGCCTTGCTCGTTGCAGACCAGGGTTCGATCCCCGCCATCCCATATGGTCCCCTGAGCACCACTAGCATTGATTCCTGATGTGGAGTCAGGAGTAACTCCTGAGCATCACCAGGTGTGGCACAAAAACCAAAACAAAAAATAAATTAAAAAAAAAATTTCTTCTTTTTTTCCTGTAAGGAGACCAGGTATCTAGATCTGCTCCAAGATGAACTGAGCTGGAAATACCCGCCCCCCACCCCTGCAATCAGGGATATATATGCATGAAGGCCTGAAGCATTCGAAACCTGTTAGAATAGTCTTTGCTCCCTGACAGACTAATATGGGTCTTCCCCCACCCTCTTTTAAAAAAGTAATCTAGAAACGAAATGAAGTAGTTCAAATTGCAAAATAAGTTAAAGATTCAAAAAAAATATTTAGGGAAGTTGAGTTGGAACAAGGTCAAAACATCTAATAGAGAGCATATTGGCCAGACATATCATTTGGTCCCCACTGGCCCTAGAGCAATCGGCGGCACTCCCCGGTCCTCTGATCTCTCCAGTCCTGCTGCCAACAGACTGGCCATGGGGAGAACATCTTCTTGACTGACCGAGGAGGAGGGAGTTGGCCTCACGGAAGGGACTTCTGGGCCTTGGCAAAGTCTGGAGAAGGGGTCACTCTCAGTTTCTCTTGCTGCGTTTAAGTGACTCATCTTGGTGAGAATACAAATAAAATTGAGCCTGGGAGCATAAAGAACAGTGTTGGCCTTGCCACTCACTTACTCTGCGGTCCCCCTTCTCGCCTTTAGTGACTGCGCCTTTGGCAAATGGGGGCCGAAGGCTGTGTAGCCCAGTGGGACTTTGTTGGGTTAAATTATGGCTCCAGATATGTTTACGTTCCCATTCTAGAATCTGTATGTCACAGCTAAAGAGACTTTGAAGATGTGGTCGCCTCCTCGCCATGAGATGAGAGGACTGATTATCTCAGGGGTCCTTTACAGGGGGGAGAGAGGCCATAGTGACGGCTCCAAGGGCCGGAGTATGCGCTTTGCGTGCTGGAGGCCCACCTTCATTTCCCAGCATGGCCTGGTCCCCTGAGTGCCCCTGGGCATGGTTTCCAAATCAACCATCCCCCAAACTCAAACCCAACCACACAAGCCAAAGTGTGGGAAGGAGAGGCAGGAGGGGATCCCAGGCCGAGGGAGATGCAACTCTGGGAGAGGCTTCCTGTTGTGTGAGTGAGGGCTCAGTCCCTCAGTGGCTGGCTTTGAGGATGAAAGACGAGGATGTCAGCCCAGCTGTAGTCCGGACTTCTGCCCTGGGAACGGTAAGCTCAGACACAGGTGCCTTGTGAAGTCTCTTCGTGGCAATTTGCTACAGCTGCACTGGAAAACGAAAGGGGGGTACCTCCAGCAACTTTGCCCCCGTTTCTGAGAAGTTAAGCCCACTTTTGCCTGTAGTTGTGAGTGAGAGAGAGCCCTGGGACCCTGGGACAAGGATGCGTGGTCCCGGCTGCCTCCAGGGGGGGCGCTGTGAGGGACTGGGTGAGGTCTTCATTTCACCTGATGGAAGGAACCGACCCAGACAGCTGCAGGGTTTCACCCCACCGTCCTATGGTTCGAGAACCCCGGGAGGTTGGAGCTCTCCTCACTAGCGGTGTGGGGTGCTCAGCACTCATGCTCTGGGCATGCCTGTTCCTGTTAGAGGGCGGAGGGGGTGCAGAGGAGTGGGGAGAGAGATACTGAATGGCAGAACCGGACAAACGGAAAAGCCCCTGGGCCTTCCCGTGCCTCTGTGTGTGCGGGGTTGGGTGCACATGATCACATCATATGAGGCCAGAGTGATCATACAGCGTGCAGGGCATTTGCCTTGCCCAGGGTCAACCCAGGTTTGATGCCCGGCATCCCGTATGGTTCCCGGAGCCCATGAGGAGTAATTTCTGAGCACAGAAGCCAGAAGTAAGTCCTGAGCCCTGCCAAGTACGGCCCTAAAACGAAGTCCAAGACCACAAACCATATTAGGGTATTTATCTCGGCTCTGCTGTAGGTTGCTGGGCAGTGGGTTGACTGTACCAGCTGGGGTAGTGTCCCTGTGCAATAAGCCCAGTGCCATGTGGAACAAGGACCCTGCCAGATCAGGACGCTCGGCCTTGCCTCCGCTGGCTTGAAAGGCACTCTCTCAGTCGCCCCTCCCCCTTCCCCCAGCCCAAGTCCCCTCCAGCTTCTTTGTCCTTTTCCATTCGGAACTTCTTTCGGGCGTTGGCAGAATGCACACCTGACCTCTGGAGGGCCGAGCAGAGAGCAGAGGTCTGATGGGGGTGATGTGGTGGGTGCAGAAAGGCAGGCGTGTGCGAGGGGCCCCGTGGGGCCCACGAGGGGGCTGGGTGGTCAGCACAGAGCAGGAGCAGGGAAAGGGGAGACAGCTCTGGGCTCCGGGTCTGGGCAGTGATGGGCGCCTCTGCCCTCTTCACTGTCCACCTCACGCCCTGGCAGTGGCTTTTGGACCAGTGGGTAGGGACGTGATTTCCATGGTGGTGGCCTATGGGTTCTGAGTCCCTGAGTACGCACCAGGAAACAAGCGGGTGGTGCCTTGTATGGAGGTGGGTGAGGCTACTGTACCTGCCACCCCCCGTCCTGTTCCTGGCATCTGTGGGTTCTGAGCGGGCAGGTCGGGTCTTTTCCTCAGTGCTGGGGACCGAGTTTGGGGCGAGGGTACAGATGACATGGCCTCTTCCACAAGACCAGCTTTTAATATGACTGTGATTGGAAGCACGAATAAATAAACGCCAAAGAAAATGGGAAAAACCAAACCAAACCTCGGAACGTCAAAACTGAAAGTCGGGGAAACGAAACACACAATTCTGATCTCCGACAGAGACACGAACAAAAGCCCCCGAGGAAACAGAACCCGACCATACAGGCGTGTCACAGGGAGAGCCGAGGACGAGGCACGGGGGTGGGGGGGGGGACCCGAGACACTTCCAGCCCTGCCACTGGGCCTCTGTCACAGGGGCCAGGGCAGCAGGGGGTGGTGGTGACCCTGGTCCCAGGGTGGGGGGGGCGGGATACAGGGTGGGATCGGGTAGGGGTTGGGGGGGGGGTCTGCGGTGGGTCAGGAACCTTCACGAACGACACAAGGACTGGACGTGGTGGACAGTTCCGCGGAGCCCCTCCTAATGGCGCAGTTCGGATTCCGTGGGGCCTGGCAGGGCCGTGGGGCGGGGGGTGCGGCGTGAGCCCGCCCGCCCCCCGCCGAGCGTTCATGTACAGAGACGCGGCAGCGGCGCCGTGAGGAGCGTGAGCATGCAGGTGCTTTATACATCTGGCAGTAAGATGTGATGACAGGTCGGTTCTGGGTCCGTTCCAGAGCGTGACGCACGGGACTCACTTCTCCGAGGAGGGACGCGCGCGGGGTAGGGCCCGGCGCGGCGGGTCAGACGTGGCTGGAGCGAGGTCTTGGCAGAGAGTTGGCTATGTGTGCACGGGGGGCTCTTGCTTCTTCCGGTCGTCAGGGGCCATCTTCCCGCCTGAGCCCCCGGCGCCCTGACCTGGGTCTGTGGGGGAGGGGATGCTGGGTGGTCGGCAGGCTGTCAGCAGGCGATCTCCTCCAGGGTCCCCAGGGCCGTCTGCAGGGGCACATTCACAGTGTGGCTGATGGTTTCGGAGTGGTTGGGCACCGTGTCACACGTGCTCTGGAGGAAGAGAAGCTGGGTGTTGACATTCAGCCCGCAAGACTACAGCCACCCCCGCACCACCAGATGCAGCCTGGAGGCCCCTGAGCATCACTGGGTATAGACTGGAGGCCCCTGAGCATCACTGGGTGCAGCCTGGAGTACATGAGCATCACTAGGTGCAACTTGGAGGCCCTTGAGTATCACTGGATACAGACCTGGAGGCCCCTGAGCATCACTGGGTACAGCCTAGAGACCCCTGAGCATCATTGGGTACAGACTGGAGGCTCCTGAGCATCACTTGGTACAGCCTGGAGGCTCTTAAGCAACACTGGATATGATATGGAGGCCCCTGAGCATCACTGGGTGCAGCCTGGAGGCCCCTGAGCATCACTAGATATGGTTTGGAGGCCCCTGAGCATCACTGGGTGCAGCCTGTAGCCCCCTGAGCATCACTGGATATGGTTTGGAGGCCCCTGAGCATCACTGGATACAGTCTGGAGGCCCCTGAACATCAATGGGTATGGCCGGGGGAGACCCCTGAACATCACTAGATATGGTCTGGAGGTCCCTGAGCACCATTTGGTACAGCCTGGAGGCCCAAGAGCATCAATGGGTATGGTCTGGAGGTCCCTGAGCACCACTGGGTGCAGCCCTGGGGGCTCACGTCACTGCTGTATGCAGCCCTGCAGGTCCAGAGCACCACCAGCTGGTCTGGGCAATCCGGCACCTCAGGGTCTGAGCAGCACCACATCCGCAGGCTGTTGCATTGCCTGTCTGGCCAAGAATTGCCAGGAGCACCGCTTGGTCTCCCTCCTCCCTGCTTCACCCTTAAAGGCTCAGCTGTGGGCCACATGCCCACTGTCTGGGGTTTTTTTTTTTTCTTTTTGGGTCACACCTGGCAATGCACAGGGCTTACTCCTGGCTTGTGCACTCAGAAATTACTCCTGGCGGTGCTTGGGGGACCATATGTGATGCTGGGAATTGTACCCGGGTCGGCCACGTGCAAGGCAAACACCCTACCTGCTGTGCTATTGCTCCAGCCCCCTCCCTGGGTGGTTTAATAGCTGAAATTCTCCCCTACAGGGGGTCCCAGATGTGTCTCCTGAAGCTGCGCCTGAGTGATCTTGAGCTTTGGCTGAGGAGATGCAGCCCGAGGCTAGGTGTGGGGCAGAGGCATTGATCACTAAAGCCAAGCAGGAGGACTCAGCTGCACATGGCCTCTGGGTCAGGCTGGGCTAAGTCTGCCGGGGTGCTGTGCAGGGCAGGGAGACTGCAGGAACTGGGGTGACCTAGGCTGAGACAGATGGGAGGCCAGGAGGGTGGGTGACTAGTGGGGAACCTGTGCCAGGAACGAGGGAGAGCTGATGGAACAGGGGCTACATTCTGGAGGCAGAGGGGTCCCCACTGTCTTAATCACACAATGTGGATCGCTTTCTGGAAGGTTCTGGAAGGCTCCGAGCTAATGTGATGGAGCAGATAGATACTCAGGGATGAGCTGTAACTTGCCCCAGGTCCACAGCTAGGAGGCAGGGACTGGCATCTAGGGCTCGGGCCCCTGGCTGGCTACATGCACTCTGCTTGCTGGAGGATTTCAGCCTGGAAGGCAATCTGGAGCAGAAATGGAGACATGCATGGGGACAGAAGCTGGGTAGCTCTTGTATGCTTGAGGGAAGAGCCCAAGAGGGTCTGGGGCCACTCTTGGTGACACTAGGTCAACTGGTCGGCTGGCTCAAGGCTGGGCCTGGTGGTGTTAGGGTCTCCGAGGCCACATCCAGTGGTGTTCTGGGGTCTGGACAGTGCTGGGGATCCAACTCAGGACCTCGTACATGGCAGGCAAAAGCTCCAACCCCCTGAGCCCTCTTCCCAACCCTGTTTCTGGGTTTGCTGGCTCGGAGGCATTCGCGGCTTCCTTGTGGGCCAGAGGTGCCGTATGAGGAGGTCCACGGCCCAGCCCAGGAGCGGACCGAGTCTGGGAAGGAGAAGGTTTAGTGTGTTTCTCTCTGGCTCCGGGAAGGAGAGGCAGTGTCGGGCAGCGGGTGGGGTGGGGCCTTAGTGTTCAACTCGGTGGGTGCTAGGGGCTCTGAATGCGGCAGATGCCAGGCAGACCTGGGGATGGGCCGACCATGGCGGGAAAGACCTAGACTCCAGGCCCTCGTACTGCGGCTGGCCCACAGGGCACATCGCCGTCAGCACTGATGGGAACTCGTGCTGGGTCAGCTCCACAGAGGCCCATCCCTGGGACCCCGTCAGAGCAGGAAGAGGACAGTGATGTCCCTGGGGAAGAAGGGGACAGACCCATCTCCCAGCGCGTCTCTGCTTGTCCCTCAGCCTGCAATGGGGGGAACGAAGCCCTGGCCGGCAGGGGCGACCCTGAGCCAGTTAGGACCCGGCCCCGAAGGCACCGCTGATCCCCACAGCACCCCTGGCTTAGTAGAGGGGCCGGAGACTCAGCGTGTCCTTGGCCCAGGAGCTGACAGGGTGCCTCTGGTCAAGGGGCCTGGTGAGGCACAGCCCCCCTTCCTCTCCCCCGATCTGCTTTTCTGCTCCCCCTAGCCCAGCTCCCACCCAGGCTGCTCTTACCACGTTCTCATCGTGGCTCCCTTCATCCTCTTCTTTGCCCAGCAGGTCTAACAGCTTCTCTTTGATCAACTGCAAGAAAGGCAGGTAGGGTTGGCCTGGCTGCATCAAGGGACAGAGGTGGAGACTGCCCTCTGCTTCAGCGGGGGAAGCTCAGATCGTGAGGTGCCTGGGCACGGCAGCACGGACCGGGGCAGCTCCCCCATGTCTGGACGGCAGCGGCCGTGGGAGGGCAGGGGCGAGTTTGGGAAAGGTGACAGGAGAGCCCCACCTCATACCGAGGGATTCTTTCCCTGGCGATGGAGAGAGTGAAGAGAGGCCGGAGCTGAGAAGGGGTAAGGGCAGGGGCTCCCCATTCGCCCTCCGGAGCAGCCTGGGCCTTAAGGATGGGACGGTGAAACCCTCAGGCCCGACGGGCCCCTGGCTCATAAGGTCAGGCCCGCCTGAACCCTTCCCATGCTATTCTTAGCGACAGGAGTGCAGTTATTAAACGTGTTACCTGGGGTGATTTCATTTCCATAACTTTGTACAGCTCCTCACGAAAATTAATAAACAAAGCAGAATAAGATGTAGCCCGGGGACTGCACGTGGGTGTGAGGACTGCTGAGAAGTGGGGTCTGGCCCTGCAGGGGCCTGGGGTCACAGGCGTGCTCCAGTGCTCCCCAACAGAGCCCTGAGTTTCCGGTGGGAGAATCCTCCCTGCTCTCAGGCTGTGTGTGGGGCTGAGACCCACAGTCCTGGGGCTCCGTAGGACCCGGCACTCGGAGGGATTCTGGGTGACCGAGGACTAGCCCAGTCTGGGGGTGGCAGGCGGGGGGTGGGGCTGACAGGCACGGGCAACCTCAGACTGACACGCAGGCACAGTGCAGTGTCTGCTCTCCTGCTGCAGTTGGCGATGCTGCTGGTTGCTGCGAGGCCACCGCTGACGGCCACTGGAGGCAGGGGTGTGTGTGGTTAGAGTGAGAGGCATGTGATTCTGTCAGGGTGTGTGTGAGTGTCGTACACTTGTGTGAGAGCTGTGCGTGTGCATGTGTGTGGTGTACCTGTGTGAGGTGTGTGTGTGTGTGATACACGTGTGTGAAGGATGTGTGTGTATGTGTGTGTTATACCTGTGTGAAGGGTGTGCATGTGTGGTATACCTGCGTGAGGGGTGCATGTGGGTGTTATATTTGTGTGAGGGGTGCATGTGTGTGTGTTACATCTGTGTGAAGGGTGCATATGTACATAGTCTATTTGTATAAGGGTGTGTGTGGGGAGAATACCTGCATGTGAGTGTGTAGCATAATTGTGTGAAGGGTATGTGTATGTAGTATGTGCATATGAGTGATGTGAGGTGTGTATGTGTGTGTATGCAGTCTCTCTGGGTAAGTGTATCTGTGTGAGTGGTGCAGTCTGTGAGTATGTGTGTGCAGTGTATCTATATGAGTGCTTTGTGTGTGGGAGTGTTGTGTGTGTGTGTGTAGTGTAACTATGGGAGTGGTGCATGGTGTATGTATGTGCTTGTGGTGAGTGTGTGACACACCAGGCATGGTGCCAGTACCCCACCCAGCTCCAGAGAGCTGCTGTCACACAGGCTCTGGTTTCTTCTGTCCCTGCAGGAGGGGCCCAGCCCACAGAGTGCCCTCAGGGCCTCAGCACAGCACTGCACGGGGTGGGGGGCCCCTCCTCTCTTACCCACCATGGTGACAGACAGTCCCCAGAGAGAGGGAGGAGGAAGCAGAGCAACTCCCCTGCTTTGGTTCTGAACACTGGGGGTGGCGTGAGGGCACCTCCCCGCGAGCAGGCCCAAATCTTACCTCGTAAATATAATCAAAGAGCTCTAGTATAGTGAGGATACTAGCACCGATGAACAATCCCATCTGACCGCCAATATCACCTGGAGAGAGAGAGCGCGAGGATTGGACTTGCTGCACACAGCTGGCCGCAGAGTGGGGGCCGGCTTTCCCGGGCTGACCTTGCCCAGCTCATGCCAGGTGGAGGGCGGGAGGCAAACGGCCTGTCCGAGGACAACGGTTCTCCCCCACTGCAGGGGCCTGCACTGGCCCTGGGGGGGGACTAGAGACGAGGGGTGTGTGGTCCTGGAGACGGGGTATCAGGGGGCCTGAGTGGGGGTCTTGGAAGCAGTGGCCCCAAAGATGGCCCCACATCATATCCTGAGTGTTAGGACTTCTTTGAGGTGCCTCTTACCCTTCTCTGAGGTCACAGGCAGCACCTCCTGCCCCACCCCAGGCACAGGTCTCCTGTACAGCTGAGAGTGGCCCATAGCCCTGGCTCCTGCTCTTGACTGCAGGCTTCCTAGATTGGCCTTCAGGGCCCCGAACCCCACTCCCAGGGCACTTGTAAACAGGGCGGAATGCAGATTGTTTACGGTGTGTGCAGGGGGCAGGGGCGTAGTGTGGCGCTTGTGTGGGGGCAGTCATGTCTGTGCTCCAGGGAACAGGGTCTTTTTCTGGTGTTGGACAAAGAGCTCAGTTCAGGGGCCACTCCTGCCTTCTCCTGCAGGACATTACTGTCCCGGAGGGGGCCTTCACCTGGGGCCCCCTGTCCCCTCTGTCTGGTGCGCACCCACAGCTCAGCTCACACAGTGCTGGAATCATGCTCCCCTCTGCGCACAGAAGACCATGGAAGCCGAGAGGGCAGCACTGGAAAAGCCCAGAGGACGCTTACAGCCCAGCTGCCCGCGTGTCAGCAGGGAAACTGAGGCCAGACTGTGGCAAGAACCAGGCTCCTATCCCTGCACCCAGAGGGGATTCCCCCATTCTTGTGCAGGAGTGCACCAGGAAAGGGGGAGGAGCCAGTGGCCTGGGAGGCTGGACTCAGGAGGCTCGTCTGTCTGTCCGTCTATCTGTCCCCTGTCCACCCCCACGAGTTGTGGAAGTTTGTGCCATACCGAGTAAGGCAGCGACTTCATACGCCTTCTTCTGTTCAATTGTCTCGTAGTTGAGGGCTTCAAAAAATATATCCAGAACCAGGATGTTCTCTCTGCGGAGGGGAAGGGTCAGGTCCAGACACGATTAGAACTCCCAGCTTTCCCAGGGACACTCAGGAAACTGAGGCCCTGGGGACTGGAGCAAGCAGCCTGGAGTTAGAGCCACTTATAACAGAGCTGGGGCTTGGACTTGAGCCCTTCCTGCGGCCCAGAGCCCTTTGCAGGCTGCGGGGGGTTGACTGGCCACTCCGGATCGTTACCCCGCTCTCTCTGTGGCCCCTGTGCAGGAGTCGTGCCCAGTCCTCCCACTTCTGGCTCCCCCGTAGGGTCAACTGAGTCCACGCCCAATCCTGAGGGCCCCCGAGTTCCTACTGGACTCCATAGCTTACGTCTCTGCAGGTTAGCAAGGGCTGGTAGGAGCAAACCTCTCTGAGGCTGGGGGTGCCCTCCTGCTGGAGCAGGGGTTCAGTGGGGTCCCGCCTGCGGAAATGTGTGGGAGCAGCCCCCGACTCTGCACCCAGGCCACAGTGCCCTCCATGCCCCCTTGAGCTCGACTGATGGACCAAACCCATCCCGGGGCAGGTCTGGGGGTCTGGGCCTGTGGGAGGGTGTGGCCGGAGAGATGCCCCGCCCCCTCCTTCCCCACACGGGGATTCTCACTGCCACCCACTGTCACCCTCTCCTGCCTGGCTCGGGGCGCGGCCAGGCTCCCTTCTGCTTGCTTGGTACCCCCGTGTCCCCCACGCCACTGAGAGATCTTCCCCAAATGACTAGGCTAGTCCTAGAGGCTCTTCAGTGACTCAGTCGCTCATCCATACTGAGCATGCTCAGTGGCCGCATGTGGCTGGTGGACACCACAGACCCAGACCGTTTCCTTCCAGGAAGCAACGTGGTTGGACAGTGGAACCCGCCCCCACCTGCTTGATGCTCTTCAGTGGCTTATTGTCGCTTCCTGTTCTCAAAGGAGTAGTTCACCCCCTGCACCCCCACAGCCCACCCCTGCATCCAATAGCCCACCCTTTGCACCCCACAGCCTACCCCTATGCTCCACAGCCCAATCCCTCTTTCCCACAGCCCACTCCTGCTCTGACAGCCCACCCTGCGCACCCCACAGCTCACCTCTTGTGCCCCACAGCCCACTCTCTGCGCCCTATGTTCCACACCCTGCACCCCACAGCCCACGTGCAGGACTCCCCTGCTCGCAACACGCCTGTCTCCCTTCGCCCTTTCTCACATGCTCTGTCAGCCTCCCCCTGTCCCCCCTGTCTTTCCTTCCTTTATGCTATTGAGAGGCACCTGCCCACCAGGAGCCTCTCATCTGACAGCTAGGCAGGGGACCAACAAGGGACTGCCTGGGGAATATAGACCCCACACCCTGAGAATATAGACCCCCTCACCCTGGGAATATAGACCCCCCACACCCTGGGAATATAGACCCCCTCACCCTGGGAATATAGACCCCGTCACCCTGAGAATATAGACCCCCGCACCCTGGGAATATAGACCCCCTCACCCTGGGAATATAGACTCCCTCACCCTGGGAATATAGACCCCCCACACCCTGAAAATATAGACCCCCACACCCTGAAAATATAGACCCTCACACCCTGAGAATAGACCCTACAACCTGAGGATATAGATCCCACACCCTGAGACTATAGACCCCACACCCTGAGAATATAGACCCTACACCCTGAGAATATAGACCCCACACCCTGGGAATATAGACCCCCTCACCCTGAGAACATAGACCCTATACCCTAAGAATATAGGCCCCATACCCTGAGAATATAGACCCCATATCTTGAGAATATAGATACCAACAACCCTGAGAATATAGACCCCCACACCCTGAGAATATAGACTCCCTCATCCTGAGAATATAGACCACCATGCCCTGAGAATTAGACCCCCACGCCCTCAGAATATAGACCTCAAACCCTCAGAATATAGACCCCCACATCCTCAGAATACAGACCTCAAACCCTCAGAATATAGACCCCCACACCCTCAGAATATAGACCTCAAACCCTCAGAATATAGATCCCCACACCCTCAGAATATAGACCTCAAACTCTCAGAATATAGACCCCCACATCCTCAGAATATAGACCTCAAACCCTCAGAATATAGACCCCCCACACCCTCAGAATATAGACCTCAAACCCTCAGAATATAGATCCCCACACCCTCAGAATATAGATCCCCACACCCTCAGAATATAGACCTACCACAGAGTGTATAGACTCCTGTACCCCCATACTCTGAGAATGTACATTATCTCCCCTCCCCCCTGACACTGAGTATTACAGAGAACACCGGGGGCTGGGCAGAGAGGGAGTAGGAGGGTGTCTGAAGGAACCGTCACTGAGCCTCAGCTCAAATGGACACGGTGTCTGGAGGAATCAGCTGGAGAGCGAGAGGCAAAGCATTCCAGCAGAGGGAAGAGAATGGGCAAAGCCCTCCTGGAAGTCTCTTATTTACCCTAAAAAACAAGCTCTGAGGCTCCCTGGGATGACATCCCCACGCACTGTACAGCCAGCTCCCGCTCCCTTGGCGGGCCCCCGTCGACAGATCCGCCAGCCCTGCACCCCTGTCCCCATCAGACGGAAGCTCCTTAGAGCAGAGACAGCAGCACCTTGGTCACCTTCATCTTCGTATTCCGAGTGCTGAGCCCAGAGCTGGGCACCAGGTGGGTGTTCCCTGGCCGTCTGTCTCTCTGGGGGTGCTGATGCTCACCTCCGCACTGTCCTTCCTGAACTGCTCCCAAATTGCCACCCCTCATTCATTCTTCCACGCCCCCCCCCAATCCCACCCTGGCTTAACGACCAGGCCTGCTTTGCCTGCTTTGCTTACGAGATATATTTCTCAGATTTGTTAAATTTCTTCTCCAGGTACTTGGCAGATGTCTTGCTGGGGATCTTCACCATGGAGAGCTCTTTGTTGTAGCGGGTTAGATTGCAGGGGGTTCTGCAGAGACAGTAATTACTGTCCTTTTCCGCCAGCAGACCTGGAGGACAGAGGGGGTGGGGCTTAGCCAGGTGTGGCCAACAGTCCCTGGCGGGAGGGGGGGAAGGGAGTAGCACACCCAGGGGGTTTGGGGGTTTTGCTCTTGCTCTAAGGAGACGAAAGGGAAAGTCAACTCTCACCACATACCCACTTCCGCCCGTCCCCCAGTGCTGGCTGGGCTGGGGATGGCCCAAAGGCTCCAGTGCTTTACACACGGGGCACCCTGGGCTTCTCTGAGCCCCCAGCTGTGTTCTTCCCCAGGCTCTCCTTCCCCTCAAAAGAAAAGAAAGGTGCCAAGTCTGTTGCTCTGTCTTATTTTCCTCCCGCCTCCTCTATTATTATGACCCCTTTAGCGGGCAAGTCTTTGGAGGTCTGGCCCTTTAACTCCCAGGCCACATCCTGTGTCCCTCGCCTCTGTGCCCACATCCACAGAGTGGGCTGTCCCTCAAGGACGCATGTGGCAGGCTGGAATCCAAGCAGAAGAACTACAAATACAAAGCTGAACTCCAGATTACACAACCACCCAAACCCCAGTGGGCTCTCTGGGCAGGGAGCTTGCTCTTATCTTGTCCTTTCCCCCGAAACCTCCGAAGACAAGGACAGGTCATAGCAAGCTCTGACTCTGGCTTACAGATCAGATGGAGCATGCTCCTGAGGGGGTTTCTTGGTCAAATGCGCCTTCCTGTTCTCTGCCAAAAGCTGCTTCTTTTCTTTTTAAAATTTTTTTATTAATTGGTTTATTTATTTTGGTTTATGGGCCACATCCTGTGATGCTCAGGGGTTATTCCTGGCTCTAGGCTCAAAGATCACTCCTGGCAGGACTGAGGGGGGTGGGGTGGGGCGCTGTGTGGGATGCTGGAGATTGAACCTGGGTTGGCCACATGCAAAGCAAATGCCCTACCCACTGGACTTGCACTCCAGCCCCCAGAGCTGTTTCTTGACACTATGCAGAGAGATAGTTCCCGAGAGGACTGGAGTCTGCCATCTTCCTTTGGGCAAAGCCCTCTCTCCACCCGTCCCTGGCTCTCTCAGTGGATTGACCCTTGGGCAGCAGAGGAACTGGACCTTTAAGCATCTAAGACTATTTTTTCTGAAACCTCTCGCTCCCTGATAACCCCCCTGGCTCCTTCCTCCTTTGTCCGCTGGGTTAGGATGGCAGCCAAATCCCCCTCTGGTTCCCGCGGAAGGACCTTCTGTCCTGGGAGTGACGTTTCCATCCCTTCTCTGTTGCCATACAGGATGGGGTGATTTCACGTCCTCCCGTCCCTCCTCTTCGCCCAAAGCCAGGCAGGCAGTGCTTGTGTTCTTGTTGATCCTTGGCTCCAACAGTGCTAATCAGCCACACACCCCCTCCCCAGCACAGCCCCCCAACCTCAGCCCCTAGGATTGGGGTGTGAGTTCAGGGCCGCCCCTCCTTAGCTCCTGTGAGTGCAGTTGCTGAGGGTATGAGTCTGAAGGACTGAGCCCCTGCCCTCTGTCTGGATGAGAAACTGAGGCAGCACGTGGAGGGGGAGGGAGCCGGCCACTGGTGAGCTCCCTGGCTGTTCTGCTTTCCCTCACCTGCTGGCTTCTGGGTTTGGGTTGAGGGAGCAGAGCTCTTCCAAACCATGCCCCGTAATTCCCCCTGCACAAGCCCTCTCACTCCCTCGGCATGCCAAGTCAGGCTGGTTCTGGAATAAGCTTGGCCTCTAGGGTGAGCTAGAGGAACGGGGCCCAGGAGCTGTCCCAAAGGCTGGCTGCTCTGTCTGTCCCAGCCCCGACTCTCCTTGCCTGCTTTCCTCCTGCCACTCTCCCCTGGAACCCACACCTCCTCCACTTCCACCATCTCCCCAGGTCCTGTTGCAGTCTCTGCCAGCTGTGTCCCCTCCCTCCTCCACCCCGGGCTCCTCTCCCCCTTCCTTCCCCCTGTCCTGCAGGGAAGGATGCTGTCCTTCCTGACTAGCGTCTCTCCTCCCTGCACTCTTCTCCAGGCCCCCTTCTCTCTCTCTTCAATGCTCAGCAAGTGCCGGTGATCTCACTCTCAGCCTCCCCCTACCCCCCATTTCGTCTGTCCCCCAGTACTGACCTAGGGCAGGTTCTGCACATTCCTTGTGCTGCTCAGGGGTACAGAAAGGGGCATCGCCTGCAAAAAAAGGAAACAAGGGAGAGATGCTCAGGCAGCAAGACCCCACCCCAACTCCCCACCCCTGCCTCCCACAGCCCCTGGGAGGCAAGGACATCTGGTGCCCAGAGGGAGCTGTGACAGAGTGGCCCGGGACACTGAGGGCTGGAAGATTTGGGTTCCCATCTGTTCTGTGATCTGAAAGGTGATAGCAGGTTGGCGAGGCAGCTACCAGAAACTCGGTCGGCACTGGGGGAGAAAGCCTGTTGGCTGGCAGTGGGGAGACAGGGTCCACCCTTCACCAGACCCAGCTGCCGTCCCTGAAGTGGGCAATGCCATACTGGTTTGACCAACCACTCCCAGAGGCTTGAGGCTCAGTCTGCTACCTTCTCAGGATGCCTGAACACAGAGCCATAGCGGGGGCTCGGACCCCTGTCTAACCCCAAGCCAGGGCTCGCTCCTTCTAGTCACACCATCATTTAAAAAAAATTTATTATTTTTTTATTAGTCAATCACCGTGAGGGTACAGTTACAGATTTACATATTTTCATGCTTGTGTTTCAGTCATACAATGCTCAAGTACCCATCCCCCCACCAGTGCCCATTCTCCACCACCAATGATCCCAGTATCCCTCCCACCCTCCTATTTCATCTCCCTCCCACCACCCCACCCTTCCTCTGTGGCAGGGCATTCCTTTTTGTTCTCTCTTTCCTTTTGGGTGTTGTGGTTTGCAAGAGAGGTATTGAGTGGCCATCGTGTTCAATCTATAGACTACTTTCAGCACGCATCTCCCATCCTGAGTGGGTCCTCCAAGCACCCTTTACTTGGTGTTCCCTTCTCTATCTGAGCTGCCTTTTCCCCCAGCATGTGAGGCCAGCTTCCAAGCCGTGGAGCAAAGTTCCTGGTACTTATTTCTACTATTCTTGGGTGTTAGTCTCCCATTCTGTTGGGACCACTATGACCACTTTATATTCCACAGATGAGTACAATCTTTCGATGTCCGTCTCTCTTTCTGACTCATTTCACTTAGCATGATACTTTCCATATTGATCCACTTATATGCAAAGTTCATGACTTCATCTTTTCTTTTTTTTTAATTTTTAAGATTTTTTGTAGTAAGTCACAGTGAGGGTACAGTTACAGATTCACACATTTTGTGCTTGTTTTTCCCTCATGCAATGTTCGAGAGCCCGTCCCTCCACCAGTGTCCATTCTCCACCACCAATGAACCCAGTATCCCTCCCACCCCCTGGTCCCATCCCCCGCCCCGCCCCACCTCTGTGGCGGGGCATTCTAATTTGTTCTCTCTCAATCTCTCCTTTGGGGTGTTGTGGTTTGCAGTAGGGGCACTGAGTGGCCATCGTGTTCAGTCTCTAGTCTACTTTCAACACGCATCTCCCTCCCCTCGCAGGATCTCCAATAACATTTTACTTGGTGTTCCCTTCTCTATCTGGGATGACTTTCCCCCAGTGTGTGAGGCCAGCCAGCTTCCAAGCTATGGAGCCAACCTCCTGGTATTATATACTACTATTCTTGGGTATTAGTCTCCTACTCTGTTATTTTATATTCCACAGATGAGTGCAATCTTTCTATGCCTGTCCCTCTCTTTCTGGCTCATTTCACTTAGCATGATACTTTCCATGTTGATCCACTTATATGCGAAGTTCATGACTTCATCTTTTCTAACAGCTGCATAGTATTCCATTGTGTAGATGTACCAAAGTTTCTTTAACCAGTCATCTGTTCTCGGGCACTCTGATTTTTTCCAGATTCTGGCTATTGTAAACAGTGCTGTGATGAACGTACAAGTGCAGATTCATTTTGACTATGCTTTTTGTGTCTCCAGGATATATTCCCAGAAGTGGTATTGCTGAGTCAAATGGGAGCTCAATTTCTAATTTTCTGAGAAGCATCCATACTGTTTTCCAAAAGGGCTGAACCAGTCGGCATTCCCACCAGCAGTGTAGGAGAGTCCCTCTCTCCCCACATCCACGCCGCCAACATGGGTTGCTTTTGTTCTTTTGGATGTGTGCCAGTCTCTGGGGTCACACCACCATTTGTGAGGGAGGGGGGCTTGTGGGCTTGTGTGAATCCCCCAATGGCTTTGCTCTTTTTTTCTTTTCTTTTTGGCTCGGGTCCACCGTGTGCCAGGCAAATGCCCTACCCGCTGTGCTATCGCTCCAGCCCTGGCTTTGCTCTTCATCGCCCACACTCCGAGCTGGAAGGGTGATTGCTACTGCTACTTGCTTTGACTCAAGCTGCAGGGAGGAGGCTTCGTTGGCGGCTAACCCAGTCCGAGAATGAGGCACTCAGCTCTCATCTCTGGTCTCCCTGCCCTCCACCCTTTCGTTACCAGGTGCTACATGGAAAGTCATTCAGAGACCGTTTCCCTAGCCATTTTCCTATACATTCTTTTCCTTTAAAATTTTTTTTTCTCATTTGAACCACAATGAGATACACAGTTAACTCAGCTATACAGTTGTTCATGACTGGGTTTCCGTCATACAGTGTTCCAACACCATCCCTTCACCAGTGTACATTTCCCACAACCAATGTGCCCCCGTTTCCCTCCCCCACCCTGGTATGCCTCTATGGCAGGCATGTTTCTTCTTTCTCTCTTTCTCTTTCTTTTTGGGTGTTACGGTGTGCAATAAAGGTACTGAAAGTTTATCATGTATATCCTTTTCCTACTTCCATCACTCAGTTCTTGTCCAGAGTGATCATTCCCAACTATCATTGTCATAGTGGTCCCTTCTCTATCCTAACTTCTCCCTCCTACCCCCTACCCCCCATCTTGTGGCAAGCTTCTAACCATGGACCAGTCCTCCATGGCTCTTGTTTCTGCCATCCTTGGGTATCAGTCTCATACCCTCCTAAACATCCTTTTCAAGGCTGATGTTAAGCCTCCTTCTTCCTAATCGCGGCAATTTATCTTCTGTTTCTTGTTTTCTAGGAAGCTGGGGCCCAGAGCTGCCCCTTCCTCAGGGAGGCCACTCACCTGGCATGTGGACCATGCGGCAGTTACAATTCTCCACGATGTAGCGGGTCTCACAGTCAATCCGACAGGCGGTGATACTGTAAACAGGAAAGAAGTCGAGTCCCATCTCTGAGGACCGGCATTCCCCCCACGGAGGGGGCAGATAAGTGAGCTGCAAGACAGGAAGAGCAGATGCAGCAATGAGTCCTGGCGCATCCTCACAACGGACCCACAGCTCACCACTCACTGACCCGGTCCACACACACGGAGCCTCTTCCACTCGGCAACATGAAGTGGATGGGCCTCCCAGGCCCTCTGTATCTCTCCCAAGTGTGTCTCCCTCTCTCTTGCAGTTCCCACCGAGGCTGATCTCTGGAGTCTCACCCTCCCCCCGAAGGCATGACTTCCCCTCTGCAGCACCTGGTCACCTTCTGCATCTTGGAACAATTTGGGAAGGACCCAGCTAGAGCCGCCCCTCCCCTTGTGGCCTGGGACTTTGAGATCCCAGCCCTAGAACCACAGGAGGAAACTGCGATGAGACCCAGGAGGAAATGTGTTTTCCATCATGACTGCTATTCATTGTATTATTAATTTAAAAAAAATAATGCTGGGTTTTGAGTCCAGGGGCTTCCCACATGCATAACAGGGTCTCTGTTCCTGAGCTCCCTCCAGCCCGTAATCACTGTTAATTCATGTTTCTTGGCCCTGACTCAGGCAACTCCAGGTCGTGCTGTGGACGATGTCTCTGGGGGAAGAGATCACTCTTATTTATAGGGTTTCAGTGAATATAAAGTGCTCGAATGTTCTAATATCAGGGTGCTTGTCTCCTGGACCGACAGGCACTTGGGGTGGCTAAGCTCTGTCGAGGGGTTTAATCCCAAACTAAAGTCTTCTACACGTACCCTATTGATTGCTTTCCCCCAAAATTGAAGAACATGCAATAAAAATTTACATATCCTCAGAACACAGTTCAGCAAACTAAAAAAAAAAACAAAACATGTGTACACCGTATGACCGCCACTTCAATCAACAAATCGCACCAGAAAGTTCCATCCTGTTGCTTTCTCATCAGCCCCCTACCTGCCCAGGCAATCACCGGAAAGGACTCGCTGTCTCTGCCTGACAGTGGCTGGCTTTGCCCATTCACAAACCAGGGGACTCTATGGCCTGGAGCTTCTTTGGCTCCAACAATGGGTGAATCGGCTCATTCCCTTTTATTAAAGCTGACTGGGGTTTCAGCGTCATCTGCATGTGCTACCGCCTCGAGGCTCTCCATTAGGGGAAGAAGGCTACTTGGCCCACTGCAAATTTTTCATAGATATGAAAATACCCCGACTAGCATTTACATAAAAGTCATTTCGTGAGCATATATTTCAATTTTCCTTGGATATAAGGCTAGGAGTATCACAAGATCAATTTAGACAATGTAAGAAACTGTTGCAAGGTTTGTAGAACTATTTTGTACTGTGAGGGTACCAGATTTTATTCCCTTTGCCAGTGGAGAGTTTTGATCCCTTCACTTCCTTGAAAATATTTTATTTTGTTAAATATTTAAACGTTGAGTCATTTTTTTCGGCGAGAGAAATAGTAGGGGGCTAAGGCACTTGCCTTATATTGACTAGTCAATTCTGACTTGAATCCTGTCACTGCATATGGTGTCTTGAGCACTGCCAGGAGTGATCCCTGAGCACAGAGCCAGGAATAATACCCCCCACAACCCCCTAAAACTTATTATTCCCGTAGGTGTATTGTTGTAAGTCATTGTGTCCTTATTTGTGGCTCTCTGGTCACTGATTACATAGAAACACAATTTTTTTTTACGGATTATGTTTTTCTTTTCTTTTTTTTTTAACTTTTTATTAAATCACCATGTGGAAAGTTACAAAGTTCTCAGGTTTATGTCTCAGTTATACAATATTCAAACACCCATCCCTTCACCAGTGCCCATATTCCACCACCAAAAACCCCAGTATACCCTCTGCCCCCACCCCCTAACCCCTACTGTATAACTAATGAATTTCACTTCATTTTCTCTTTACCTTGATTACATTCCATAATTCAACACAAAACTCACTATAGTTGTTGGAGTTTCCACCCAAGAGAGACAGACCTACTACCAAGGAAGCATTTGATAATTAGTTTTCCATTGCTGGAAATGAAGAGATATGTATCCCCACTGCTACAAGTACATAACTCTTTTTTTTCCTTTTTCCTTTTCCCTTTTTTTCCCCCCCTCATCCCCCTTCCTCATAGTATGGTGTATGCCACGCCGCGTCGGCCAGCGTGGGGCTTTTGCTTAGTTCACAGTCCAGAGAGGTGGCTGCTACATTAATAACCTTCAATATTTCAACAAAAACTTACTGTTATTATTTGGAGTTCCCCCCCCCCCCCAGTCAGACCTGTTCAAAAGGAACCGTTTCACATTGCTGACAATTATAAATGTCAAGTCCACGCGGTTTTGGATTTCTGTATAAAGTCCAGGGAAAATTCTGCCAGAAATTGCATAGCCCAGCTCACAGTCCCAGTGCATTGCTGTAAGAAGTCTCTGGAATCAAAGTCTTTAGGCGCAGAGGGTCCGCTTCACGCTCAGTGGCTCTGGATTTATCTGGGCTGAGGGTGTGCCGGTTACGTCCCCTTCCCATGAGTTCCTGGGAGCCCCAAGAGTAAAAACCGAATACCTCTGGGTTTGGAGTCTTAGAAGATGGCGCCTGCCACGTGGGTGCCGCCAATCCGCCGTTTTCCGTGCAGGAAGACAGGGTGGGGAGGAAAAAATCCACCCCCTGGCAGCACAGAGTTGTAGCCCAGTTCGCAGTCCCAGTGCTATTAGATGCTGCGCTGGATGCCCGAATGTGTTAGATCTCTGGAATCAAAGTCTTTAGGCGCAGAGGGTCCCAGAAACACAATTTTCATGTATGGTCTTTTGTGACAGGTCTTTTGTCTACTAGAGCAACTTTAAAAAAAAGTTTTATATGATTGAGACGGAAGAATTCGTCGTACATTCTTTTTCAGATGCATATCCAGAAAGAAAGAGAAAAATATTTTCCATTCCTCTTACAGTTTGTGACTTACTCCTTCACGCTCTTTTCTTCCCTCTTTTCTAAGTGAAGAAAATTAGTTTTAATCGAAAGAAACTTGAAGAGGTGTGAGGAGAGAGATATACATATTCAAGAGAGAACATGGCCTTGTCCAGAGTGGGAAAGCAGAGGAGAGAAAGAGACGTATGTTCAAGAGAGAACATGGGCTTCCCCAGAGCAGTAAAAGCCTCCTTTATTTTCTTAATGGCATACATTTCCCCTGCGTTTAAAATCAAGATTATTACGATATAATTTGTGTACAATAAATACATCCATTTTGACATGCAATTCAACGAGTTTACAAATGTTTGCAGCCTTTTAAGGACCCTCCTAATCGGGGTAGAGAACATCTCCATTAAACCCCCAAATATCCCCAACTACAGTTTCTCCCCTCCTCGAACAACTGACGTGTTCTCTCTCATAAGAGCTGTTTTTTCCTGCTCTTGAGTTTTCCCCCCCACTTTTTATTAAATAACTGTGATTTACAGCATTATTCATAGTTGAATTTTAGACACAATATTGCAGCACAGATGCCCCAAGTGTCAACTAACTTCCCTCCACCAATGTTCCCCGGCTCCCTCCCCTCTCCCCTCCACCTTTACTCTCCCTCCCCCAGCCCCTAACCCCCAGCCCTCCCCCCACCCCAGTCTGCCCTCTCAACAGGCTACCAAGTTTCCTTGTTCAAGTTTGGGTCTCTTGATTTCAGTGTTGTTGACTCTGTGGTTTGGACCTTTGCTGCTCTTGAGTTTTATATGAATAGCACCATGCAGTGTATGCTCTTTTGTGTCTGGTTTCTTTATCTCAGAGTCAGGTTTGGGAGACTCATTCATACCCTTGTGTGTATCAGTAGTGTATTGCTTTTTTAATACTGAATGGTCTTTTAAAAATAGTCGTTACTCTTTATCTCCTTTTCCTGCTGGCGAGAAACTTGAGTATCATATTGAAAAGAGCAGATAAGAGAGGACATGGGCTCCTTGCTTCCTAAGATCCCTGGATCCTGAGGAGAAAGGTTTATTCTTTTACCATTAAGTGTGGGAGGCCTATATTTTTCTTAAGAGGCCCCTATAAGTAGAAATTCTTTTCAAGTTTGCTGAGTTTCCGTCTCTAATGAGCACTGACTTTTGGTAGACACGTTTTCAGTGACTGTTGATATGACCACATGATTTTTCTCCTTTATTCTTTCATTCCAGCCAATTAATGAAAACTGGCGCAATAACACAGCAGGTAGGGCCTTGCAGGCTGCTGAGGATGTGATTCCTTCCTCCTTCTCAGAGAGCCTGGCAAGCCAACAAGTGTATCCAACCCGCATGGCAAAGCCTGGCAAGCTATATGTGGCGTATTCCATATGCCAAAAACAGTAACAAGTCTCACAATGGAGACGTTAGTGGTGCCCGCTCAAACAATTCGATGAATAATGGAAGGACAGTGCTACAGTGCTATTCTTTCATTGGATGCATAGATACCACTTTATATTCTGGAGACAACCCCACTGGAGCATAATTCGTATTTTTAATTCATTTAATTAAAATATTTCTTATATGTTGTTGCATTCAATTTGCTGCATTTTGTGGAAGATTTTTGTATTTGTCCTCATAAGAGTTTATGTATTTTTTTTTCTTATGATGTTCTTACCAGGTTTTGGTATTTGTCATTGTGCTAATCTCATAAAAGACTTATAAAGTACTTTCTATTTCTGTTAAGCTGGTGCATATTTTGGTATCCTTCCTGTCTTAAATGTTTGATCATTTGTATCACTTGTAGTCCTGTTGATCTTCGAGTTGCTCCAGTGGGCACCAGTAACGTCTCCATTTGTCCCTGTCACATGCTAGTGCAGCCCAATGATATCTGCTTGCTCCAGGAACAGGAAGAGCCTCAAATCATTCATTCAGGGATTTGATGAAGAATCTGACCATCTAATTGGTGGGCGGCCATGAGGTCTTCTGACGTCCAGTGGAATCCAGTCAGTAACAGCTCTAGTCCAGCGGTCGTCTCTGAATCGCATTACATGACAGGCCCATCTGATTTTTGTTGCCTTGGCAAACGAGATAGCATCCCTGATTTTTGACTGTTGACGGAGGTCAGAACTCTGGATTCCTTCTCTCACTTGAGTGAGATGTGATATTCTCAGCATAGCTCTTTCGATTCCTCTTTGGGATACCCGAATAGCATTCTCATCCTGTTTGCATAGGGCCCAGGTCTCCGAGGCATATGTTAGTGCAGGAAGAAGGGTGGAATCGAAAAGATGTGCCCAGAATCGGAGGTTCTTCGCTCTCTTAACCACTTCTTTGATGCTCTTGAAGGCATTCCATGCTGCTCTCTTCCTCCTGCGCAGTTCTGGCACCAAGTCGTTCCTCATGCTGATTTCTCGACCCAGGTACACATAGCTGCTGCATTCGGAGATGTTCGTTCTTTTGAGAGCAAATGGAGCTTCAGGGACCAGTTCGTTTTTCATGAACATAGTCTTGTTGAGATTCAGCTGCAATCCAACCTTTCCACACTCGTGGTTGAAGTCGGCCAGCATTTGTGCCGTTTGGCTAATGTTCGGTGTTATGAAAACGATGTCATCAGCAAAGCAGAGGTGGTGTAATTGCCGACCATCTATCTTCACTCCCATTCCTTCCCACTCCAGTCATCACATGATGTTCTTGAGGGCGGCACTGAAGAGTTTCGGTGAAATGGTATCACCCTGCCGCACCCCTCTCTTTACATCCAAGATCACTTCCTTATAGAATGGTGAGACCTTGGTGGTGAATCCACAATACAGCTCGAGGAGGATTTAGACATACTGAGTTTGAACGCTCTGTTTGGCCAGGGCTTCGATGACCGCCTCAGTCTCAACAGAATCGAAGGCCTTCTTTAAGTCGATGAATGTTAGACAGAGCGGCATCTTGAACTCTTGAGAAACTTCAATGAGTTTGGATATGATCTATCGTGCTGAATCCCCTTCGAAACCCGGCTTGCTCGCATGGTTGTTCTTTGTCTAGTGTTCTGCCTATTCTATTCAGAATAACACGATGTGTGAAAACACAAAAAAGAAAGAGGAAGGGCAAAGGTGACACCACACTGGGGAGTTTGAAGGCGATGATGTGGCAGGCGAAGGAAGGAACGGAGGCAAGATGGTTGGTCTCAATCGCAGTTTATTCCATTCCCATCTCCATTCTCCTCTGATTCTCCTCCTGCTTCTTCCTCTCCCATCCTACTTCATTCTCCTTCTCTGGATCTCCCTTGGAACTCGCCCCCTGCCTCCTCATACAGCCTGTTAAATCCCTCCGCCTCCAGGGGCCAGGGCTTACACATAGATGTGGTTACAATCAATAGGGGGTAAAGTTCTATCCCTCAGGGGGTGCTTTCACTAGGACAGAATCTCTTTCAGCAGGACATCTGCCCAAGAGCAGAATCCCCTGGGTGTGTTTCCCCTCTCTTTGTCCAACTAACATATAAGTATTCATATTATAAATCATTTTGTATGGACATAGCAAGAGACGCATTAAGCTTATAGAATTGCTCTCCGGGGGTTCACCTCGATCTCAGACTACAGCGCTCAGGCCAGATTAGTCTTTCCTATCCCTAGCAGGGCCCTAGTCTCGTCGTTGATTTTTGGATCATGACATGACATGTCCATGACCAAGCTCTTAACATATAGTTAAGCATTAGCCGCTTTGGCCAGGCCCATCTCGATGCCAGGGTAGCACATAACTCACCGCTTGCCTGGGTCCATCCTGTCCCTCGTCGGGACCCCACTTTTGGGGGTGCTAGGAAGCAAGGACAGCTGAGGCTTAAGTCCAGAAAGCAGATGCCCGGGAGTGAATAATATTTGAAGCCAATTAAATCCCATGTTACCAAAGCATATATTATTTTTTTTTGCTTTTTGGGTCATACCCAGCGATGCTCAGAGGTTACTCCTGGCTTTGCACTCAGGAATTGCTCCTGGCAGTGCCTGGGGGACCACATGGGATGCCGGGGATCGAACCCAGGTTGGCCGCGTGCAAGGCAAATGCCCTACCCGCTGTGCTATCGCTCTGGCCCCAACCAAAGCATATTAATAAATGTCTTTCTTTGTCCACACAAAAAGGATATTGTTTTAAAGTAAACTATTCAAAAGACATAAGAGAGGAGAAAGACAATATTAACTTACAATATAAGTACACTGTCCTAGCAAGGTCTGACCTTACAAATTAACAGAGTTTGATTAGAGGAAGAGCAGATAAACTGGTAGAAGTGGTTACAGATAAACAAAGGAATGGGAGTGACTTGGGAGCACTTTGATGGGTGTGACTGATAAACCTAAGCTCCTAGTGGCAAGGGGAGCAGGACAAACCAGTGATATCCAACAACACAAGTGAACAATTTGTAGATGACAGACAGCAGGCAGATTGGGCGATAGTTGCCAATGTCGTGGATGTCTCCCTTCTTGTACAACAGAACGGTCCTACTGGTTTTCCACTGAGATGGAACCTTGCATTCAGACAGGTAGTGTGTGAAGAGTCGGGCCAGTGTATTGATGAGTACTGGCGGCAGATTCTTCAGGTGTTCAGGTCTGGCCCTGTCCGGACCAGGTGCTGTTTGCATCTTTACCAACAAAATGGCATGTCGGATTTTAGAAGGGAGAATATTGGGAACGACATATCCATCCTGCAGAATTTGGTATGTGGGCAGGTGGACATGGCTGTCAAAGAGATCCGAGTAGAAGTCGTGAATAATCCTCTCCATTGCCTTTCTGGAGGATGTGATTGATCCATCGGGATGTCGGAGGGCAGTCATCTTGGTCTTGTAGTTGGCAAAGGACAGGTGAGCGTTGCGAATACTTCTCCTGGCTTCTGCTGCACTAGCCAACACTAGCCAACACTGCTGCTCTTCTCTCTTTGAGGTCTTCCTTTATCACATCTCTGCACAGCTTTGTGAGTTCGGACATTAGCTTGTGGTTGCCTGAGGCTCTCGGCAAACCATGTTGACGAATGAGCTCGAGAGTTTCCGAAGACAGGTGTCTGTTTGTGGCTTTCTCACTCTCAGCATTCTTCACACAGACTGAAGGTGCTGAACCAGTTGATCGTATTCCTCATCGATGTTGTCAAGGATGGCATCTTCCCATGTTGCTGCAATAGTGCCAAAGAGCTCCCAGTTGGTGGTCATTCTGGGAGTTGAAATAAAAAAAATTAAATAAAAGTTGCACCAACTTCCAACTACGATGAAGAAATTGAGAGGTTCTACATGGAACTGGAGAAGTTCTATAAAGAAGATCACACCTTCTACAAGATCATTGTTGGTGACTTTAATGCCAAAATAGGTCTGAGAAGGTCGCACGAAGAACTCCACATTGGGACACATGGCCTAGAATGGAACGATCAGGGTGAGAGACTGTCTGTATTCATCATGTCGACCAAGACCATCCATGGTAACTCACAGTTCCAGAAGGCCAAATCTAACGCTGGATATCGGAGTCTCCCGGTGGACAGTTCCACAATGAAACTGACCACATCATATTCAATCGAAGGTTTTGCCTGACCGATGTCGCTGTTGTCCCAAAATTCCAAACGGGATTGGACCACTGTCTCCTTCATGCGAAATTCTACTTCACAGAGCAGGGAGAAAAGTCTGCAAAATTAAGTCTAAGAAATGTTTGATAGAATTCACAAATGAAGACTTTTGGACTTGGTGATTGTGCGCGTAGATGTATGTATAGGTCTTGAATTAAAAATTTAGTTTCTAAAATAGATTTAGAGACAACATTTTTTTCTCCTTGTGCTTAGTTTTGGTAAGCTTTTTTTCAAGGATTTTTTGTCCATATTATATAAATTTAAAAAATTTTTAGCATAAAGTTGCATATACAATCCCTGACCAATGTTTTAAATGCCTATAGAATCCATAGCAATATCCCCTCTTTCATTCTAGATATTGATAATAAATTTTTCTCTGTTTCAGTACTTCCCTAACTTCAAATTTAATTTTGTTTGGATCAGAAAAGATACTCTGCATGGCTTCAGTCCTTCCAGTTTATTAAGATTTGTTATATGGTCTGGCAGAGAGCACCTTGGTGAATGCCTGTGTGTTCTTAAAGTATGTGTATTCTGTTATTGTTGGTGCAGAGGCAATCATTCTTCCTTCCTTCCTTCCTTCCTTCCTTCCTTCCTTCCTTCCTTCCTTCCTTCCTTCCTTCCTTCCTTCCTTCCTTCCTTCCTTCCTTCCTTCCTTCCTTCCTTCCTTTCTTCCTTCCTTCCTTTCTTTTTTTTTTTGGGTCACACCCGGCGATGCACAGGGGTTACTCCTGGCTCTGCACTCAGGAATTACCCCTGGCGGTGCTCAGGGGACCATATGGGATGCTGGGATTCGAACCCGGGTTGGTCGCGTGCAAGGCAAACGCCCTACCCGCTGTGCTATCACTCTAGCCCCCTTCTTTCTTTCTTTCTTTCTTTCTTTCTTTCTTTCTTTCTTTCTTTCTTTCTTTCTTTCTTTCTTTCTTTCTTTCTTTCTTTCTTTCTTTCTTTCTTTCTTTCTTTCTTTCTTTCTTTCTTTCTTTCTTTCTCTCTTTCTTTCTCTCTCTCTCTTTCTTTCTTTTGCTTTTACTCAATTTTTAGTTAATTTTTTTAAGTGTTGCTAGTTTATTCTTTCTGATAATCTCTGTTTTTTCACTGGAAAGATGAATTCATTTGCATTTCACTTAAATGTTGATATGTTTGATTTTGAAGTCTACCATCTTGCTCTTTATTTCCTAATTCATTTCTTCTTTATTTTTTGTGGCCTTGCTTGACATTTTTTTTTTTTAAATTGAACCACCATGAAAAAAGTTATAAAGCTTTCAGGTTAAAGTCTCAGTCATACAATGATCAAACACCCATCCCTTCACCAGTGCACATGTTCAACCACCAAGAACCCCAGTATGCCTCCCATCCCACCGCCCACCCTGCCTGTGTGGCTAATGATCTTCACTTTACTCTCTCTCTTTACTTTGATTGCATTCAATATTTCAACAGAAAACTCACTATTATTATTTGGAATTTCCCCCCAACAATTAGTCCTGCTGAAAAGGCATCATTTGATAATTTGTTTTCCATTGCTGAGAATGAAGAGTGTATGAGGTTGTGCTGCCGCAACAGTGGCCGCATGGTTTTGGATTTCTGGTATTTTAGTAATTGAGTCCAGAGAAATTTCTGCCAGAAGTCATGTCACTGTAAGCTCGTACCTCTGGTTAGTGGGCTCTATAAGATGGCAGCCGCCACGCCGCTGCCTCCTGAAGGAAAGGCCAAGAGAGAAAAATCTTTCCCCTCCTGGGGCGGCATGGGGCCGTAGCTCAGTTCACAGTCTAGAGGCATTTCTGCAAGAAGCCGCTGGGTGCTGAAAGTAGTTAGTAGGCCTCTGGATCATGGTCTTTTAGGAGTGGAGGAGTCGTTTTTGTGCGGCCACTTGGGGTCTAGTCACCTAATTCATTTCTTTTCTTTTCTTTTCTTTCTTTCTTTCTTTCTTTCTTTCTTTCTTTCTTTCTTTCTTTCTTTCTTTCTTTCTTTCTTTCTTTCTTTCTTTCTTTCTTTCTTTCTTTCTTTCTTTCTTTCTTTCTTTCTTTCTTTCTTTCTTTCTTTTTTGCGTCACACCCAGCGTTGCACAGGGGTCACTCCTGGCTCATGCACTCAGGAATTACCCCTGGCGGCGCTCAGGGGACCATATGGAATGCTGGGATTCGAACCTGGGTCGGCTGTGTGCAAGGCAAATGCCCTACCCGCTGTGCTATCACTCCAGCCCTACCTAATTCATTTCTAATGCCTTTTCCTTCTTTGTTCTCTTCTACCTTAACCCTTTTAGATTAATTGAGTTTTGTTGTAGCAAAACAAAACAAATGCCCTCTATTTGTTTTTGATTTGTATCTCATTTGATTATTATTTTCAGTTGTTTCTTACAGATTTATAATATGCATTCTTAACTTACACATTCTACTTTAAATTAATACTCAACCACTTCATATATAATTCAATATCCATTTTTCCTGTCCTTTATGCTATTGTTGTCACGTCTTACTTTTACACCTGCTATAAATCCTCTATTATTTTTGCCTTTAATAGCCCATTGACTTTTAAAGAAGTTAAGAAAAATATTTATCTGCACATATACCATTTCACTCTTCATTATTCTTTTCGGCATATTTGCATTTCCATTTGATGATATGTCAGGTTTAAGAACGCTCCTCAATAGTACTTATAGTACAGATTGACTTAGGTTTTCGCTTAGGTTCTCGCTTTTCATTTATCTGTAAAATGTCTGAGCCCTGGCATTGTTGTTGAAATGCATTTTGACTGCTCCCAGAACTCCAGGTTGGTAAGTGTTTTAGCATTTCAAAGATGTCCAGTAGCTACTGGCCTCTGCTATTTTTCTCCCTCTCTTCTTTTTTTTTTTTGCATTTTGGGTCACACCCAGTGATGCACAGGGGTCACTCCTGGCTCTGCACTCAGGAATTACCTCTGGCAGTGCTCAGGGGACCATATGGGATGCTGGAAATTGAACCCAGGTCGGTTGCATGCAAGGCAAATGCCCTATCCACTGTGCTATAGCTCCAGCCCCTGGCCTCTGCTATTTCTGATGGGAAATAGTCATCATTTTTTCATTAATCTGTATGAATTGTGGCCTGTTTCTCTCTAATATTATGATTTCTCTTTTATCTTCGGATTCAGTACCTTGATAATGCTACATCTCAAAGTTTTCTTTGTATTTATCCTGCTTGGGGACTGCTGAGATTCTTGGATTTCATGAGATTTCAAATTTTGGACTCATTTGAACCAATATTTTAAAGAATTGTTCTCTCTCTCTCTCTCTTTCTCCCTCTCTCTCTCTCCCCCCCCCCCCTCTCCTATTTCTGGGATGCTTTTTATTTTCTTTTTGGGTCACACCCGGCGATACACAGGGGTCACTCCTGGCTCTGCACTCAGGAATCACCCCTGGCGGTGCTCAGGGGACCATATGGGATGTTGGGAATCAAACCCGGGTCGGCTGTGTGCAAGGCAAATGCCCTACCTGCTGTGCTATCGCTCCAGCCCCTTTCTGAGATCCTTTATGTTTTGTTTTGCTTTGTTTTGGGGCCACACCTGGACTCTGTATGCCTATAGAAATTACTCCTGGAGGTGGTCGGGGGACTCTAAGGAATACCAGAGATTGAACCCAGGTAGGCCACCTACTAGGCCTACCCATTGTACTATCTCTTCAACCCCAAACTTGAACATCTTTGAATTCCAGCATGGACTATGTGGATCTGTTTTTCCTGATTGCTTATATATTTTTCTTTTTTCTTTTTTTTCTTTTTGGGTCACACCCAGCGATGCTCAGGGGTTACTCCTGGCTTTGCACTCAGGAATTACTCCTGGCGGTGCTTGGGGGACCATATGGGATGCCGGGGATCGAACCCGGGTCAGCATCGTGCAAGGCAAAAGCCCTACCTGCTGTGCTATCGCTCCGGCCCCTATTTTTCTTTTTATATTCCCTGTCTTCCTTCATCTATTTATTTTATTTATTCTATGCTAGAGGACCTAGTTACAGTTACTTTTAATTGTAAACTGAACATAATGAAAAAATGCTTCCCAGTGATTTTATATTAGTCTCATGCCATTGGATAGTACTGATTTCAGTTTCTTTTAAATTTTTTGGGGGGGTTTTGGGGCGGCCATATCTGGTGGTACTCAGGGCTTACTCCTGGGTCTGTGCTCAGAGATCACTCCTGGCACTGGGGATTGTGTGGTGCCAGGGATTGAACTGGGTTGGCCACATGCAAGGCAAGTGCCTTACCCATAGTACTGTCACTCTGGTCCCAGAATCCCATTTCTAATAGGCAGCTAAGCGAATGGCTAATTGCTCTGATCTTTGCAGGCACTGTTCAGACTGGATATATTCTAGGTCTACCCTCAGTCCTGAACCGCGTTACTAATCCCTGAAGAAGGACGCCTCAGATTCCACTGGGGTTTGGGGCGTCCCTCTGCTGTGGGTGGTGCTTCTTGTCAGCGGTAGCCGTTGGAATGCCGCTTGTCAGCTCAGCGCTTTCAAACGCAGTTTTCCTTCTGGGGTTCCTGGGGTTCTTCATCAGTATGAAGCTCAAGATGCAGCTGGGGATTTTAGGATGATTTATGTGAAAATGTGGGAACCACCATCTGTGACTTCCTCCTTTCTAGGATTTTCCTTTCCAACTTTCAATCTTTGGACACTCCAGCGCTCTGGCTTTGGAATCTTTAACTTAACTTGAAACAGCCTGCTGTTTTTTATTTGGGATCGCTTTGAACTGACGGGGTCGTCATGGGAAGGGCTTGTGCCTTTCAGCTGCGTGGTTGCCTTCCTGGAAGGTGGGACAATCCTGTCTCCGCCTGCTTGATTCACTCCTGTATTTGTGGTGCTGGAGACAGAACAGACGTCTCCCGCATGCAAGGCACGCGCTTTACCCAGAGCCACATCCAGACCCTCCGCCTGCATTAAGTCTCCCCCAGCACCATCCCATAATCATTCACAAATCTTTCTTGTGCGTTTATAATGGTAATTCGGGATGGGGGGGTGGTCTGACATAAGCTAACCCACTTTCACTGAGAGCAAATGTTTCTATATTTTATTTAACATTCAGAGGACCTCTTGGAAGTAGACACTCCTATTCTCATTCATTCAAGAGGAAACTGAGAATCGGGAAGCTTACATCATTTGTCCCCAGCAGTGGCAGAGTCTGTCTGTGAGCCTCGGAATTTCTGGCTCCAAGAAGGGCCAGAGGGAACCCTCCAAGGACACTTTCCAGAGCCCTTTGTTTTGTTTTTAGTCTATGGCTCCTCCGTCTTTCTCACAAAGTTTTTGCTTAACTTTGTGCTTCTGTAGAATTCAGGAGCAGACCGGGCATTTGCATACATTCTACATGTGACCTTGGCTGAGGCACCGTTCACCTCCAGACACGAGAGAGGATTTCTGGGGGGGTGGAACACTGGTGTTCTATGATTAGAATTGACCTACATAGGCTCACCTACACTTGCTCCATGCTGATGCATAAGTATAAGCAGGATATGGGAAGCAGCCATGTTTCACAGGGCTGGAGGGCGGGGATCTAAAGTACTCAAACATGGAGGTCGAGGGTCACTTTTTCCCCCTTCCACTGAAACAGGATCCCAGAGTGAGTGGGCACGAGTGGGGCTGGTAACGCTCTCGTCACAGGCTGCTCCCCTATTTTGGGCAAAGACTTGATTCACACAGCACAGCTGCCCTGTTGGGGCTGGCTCATCATTTGTTTTACCAGCTTCTCTCCGTGTGTGTGTGTGTGTGTGTGTGTGTGTGTGTGTGTGTAGGAAGCATTCCTGTGGTACTCGGAGGACCATGCAGTATTGGGAATCAACCCAGGGCTCCTGAATGCAAAGCATGCATTCTAGCCCTTTGAGCCGTTTCTCAGCACCCCCATCGGCTTTTCTGAAGCCTCATGCACCATGGCAGGTGGGGGTGGGGGATGAAGGGTGGGGGGGGAAGCCTGTGTGTACAGCGTGAGCTCTCGCTTACCAGCCAGAGAATCTGAAAGGAGGTTGGAGTATTTGTTTATCCTGGGCAAGAAAAGCCTCAGGGGGACCCCGAAGCGCTGTCTTCAAATATCTGAAGGGCTGTCTCAGGGAAGAGGAATTAGATTTGTTTTCTGGCCTCCCAAGGGAAGGATAGCTACAAGAAGAGTTGTAATGGCAAGCGAGGACGCGGAGGACATTACTGATACAGCAGGCACCGGGGGAGGTGGGTGTGTATGTCACCTCCCTTAATCCCAAAGGGGAGAGATTTGGGCACGACCTTCTAAGCTTTCGAGTTGGATTTAATGAGAAAGCCTCTGTCTCTAAGAGTGACTTTGCTATCATGGGGGGGCGAGGTGTAGGGTGGGGGTGGGGGGTGGTGGTTAAGCAGAAGCTTCGTAACTTCTGGGCTGGGAGAGGGAGAGAGATGGACGCAGAGGGCGCTGCTGTTGGATGCCATGACTTCCAAGTCTCTTGGAAGGGGGGGGGAGGGGATCATAGACCCTAACTCTGTTACTTACTCACTCCTGTTTGCAGTGCTGGGGATGGAACCCAGGCCCTCACACCCGCAAAGCAGGGGCTCTACCACTCTGCTGTATTGGGTTGTGTTCTCATAAGGGCCTTTCCCTGCAGTCCCTGGAGTGGGCAGGGGACTCCCTTAGGGATGTACCACTGACATTTATGTGCTGGGGCCACCAGGGCGGTGCCTGGCAGTGTACAAGGTGCCACGTGGCAAATGGCGAGTCCTGCCCAACTCAGACCTGCCAGTCAGGGTGCCAGCGGGCTCCTGGGCTCTGAGCTGGGACAGAGCTGGGGAGGGTGCCTATGTGGTGAGTGAAGCAGAGGAGGGGGCTGATGTTCTGCCCCCGGAGAAAGAAGACTGCGAAGTAAAGCCTTGAGAGTTTCTGTACTCCCTCACCAACTCATCATATTCCCTTCCTCTTTCTTCCTCCACGTCATGGCACGGAACTGGGGGCCTTTGGGTAACTGTTTCAATGTATGAACCAAAAAAACTTACTGCTAGAGCCAGGTGCATGCACACCTTTCAGCGCCCTACGCCCGTCCTGAGGCTAAGCCGACGCTCCAGCCCGCAGACGCCGCGCTGCGCCAGCAGGTGGCGCTGTGGTCAGAGGCGGGCCCCAGGTCCCCGGGCGGAGCTGCCCAGAGCAGGGCCCCTCGCCCAGGCCACTGGAGCTGCAGAGCAGGAGGACGCGCTAGTGGCCAGGGCGAGGGAGGGAGAGGGACAGAAACGCTGTCGGCTCCGCTGACACTCATGGGCCGCTCGCTCTCGTCCTCTTGGTGTCCTGCTCCAGGGACTGGACAGGACAGGACGCAACCGGGCGGACCTTGAGGTCCACCTGCGGGCTTCTTGCTGGCTTCCCCTCCTCTTCCTCGCCGGCCCGCGTTCCCGCCCCGCTGTCTGCCAGGAGGGTGATGATGAGGACGAACCCTCGGTGGACGCAGCTGGCCTCGCCCCACCGACTTACCTAAGGGGGGCTTGAAGCCGGAGGCCAGGACTCTGACCGCTACTGTCTGCAGGAGAAGCCCCCGGGGCCTCGCTGACCCCACCCTGCAATGCGAGCCTTTCGGCCCGGGTCCCTCCAGCCCATTTGCAGCCTTGGCCACATTTCCCAGTACCGTCGCTGCCCAGGTCCTGGCTCCCGGGGTGGCTGCTTTCCCCCCAGACTCTCCCCCATCAGGGCAGTTTTCCAGCCAGGCGCCACTGGGACATGAGCCCCCAAGGCCACCGGAGCCAGGGCCTCCACGGGAGCCTGATTCCCTCTGTGGACCCCATCCCCAGGCGGCTACAGGGCTCAGACAGTCGCCTGGATGACCCCAGGCAGCTCCCATGGTGGTGGTGGTGGTGGTGGTGGTGGTGGTGTGGGTTTGCTGGCACATTCTCTCTGTGAGCTCTGCCTGCAGTGGGCTGGAGGGAGAACCCAGAGGTTCTGACCTTCCTGAAAGTCTGGGTGGTGCTGGGGAACAGGTGTGTGTGTGTGTGTGTGTGTGTGTGTGTGTGTGTGTGTGTGTGTGTGTGTGGTGGGTAGGGGGGATGTTCTCTGTTCCTTTGTTGCCCAGGATGTCCAGGCCCCAAGTTGATTAAGCCCTTCTCATCTTCTCAACAAACAGCAAGAGGTTACAACTCCATTATACAGGTGGGAAAGTTCAGGCCTGGCCATAACTCTTCCTGGATCACAAATTACACTAATTCCAGGTCTCTCAGATGCCACAATTCCTACTTTCTTCTTCTTCTTTTTTTTTTAAATAGGATCTTGCAGGAGACAGAGAGATCCAGCAGCAGAAATGGTAATTACCTTACGTGAGGCTGACCTGGGTTCTACCCCTGGCACCCTATATGGTCCCCTGAGCCCCGTCCAGCTGAGTGCAAAGCCAGGGGTAAGCCCTGGGCATGGCTGGGTGTCACCCCCAAACATAATGAAAACAAAACTAGGAGCCTTCAAAGGCAACACAATGGGAAACTAATGTACACACAACTGAGTTGGGAGGGGGTGTTGAAAGGGAGGGGCTGTGGGCTGCTGGTGGGGTGGGACACTGGTGCGGGGGTGGTGGTAGAATTATAAGCATGAGAAACCATTACTTACAGTACTGGAAATCAATAATAATAACAAACAGGGCCCTGCTGAGCTGTGCCTGGGGTGTCTCGGGACCCCTCCTCTTGGCCCCTGGCAGGGCTGAGGCCTGGTGAGGCTGCACCTCCTGTCACCACTGGGCAGTGCTGTGCCAGGGATCAAACTCAGGTGCTCCCTCACGCAAGACCTGGGCCCCATCCCTTTCCACCATCTCCCCACCTTCCTGATTCCTTAAATAGCTCGATATTGAACAATGAGTGGGTCAGGAAGGAAATCAAGGAAGAAGTCAAAAGGTACCTAGAAACAAATGAGAATGAAGACACGAGCTTCCTGATTCCCTAGAGTGATTAGCAAAGTTTCCCGCGACCTTAGAACTTCTCCCTCCCCTTAATTCAAATTAACGCCACCCTGAAGTGTTTGTAGTTTAAAAAATCAAAGGGAGCTTCTGTGGGTACTGATGACTGGGAAGTCCAGAGTTTTATGACCACTTTTCTTGGCCCTGTAGTTGTTGGGTCAGCCCAGGGGGTTCGGGGTAAAAGGGCATGGGTGAGCACTGAAGACGGGGCTCAAGAAACCACCTGCCCGGAGGTTTCTTCATCCCGTTGGAATTCCTGGAACTTGCGCAGAGACTCCGACTCCCCCATTCCATCCCACCCCCTTCTCCAGAGCAAACTGCCCCATACGATGCCAGCAGCGCTGTGCTGGGTGTGACTTCTCTGGCCTCTTTAGAGACGCGTGACCCCCCGCCGGGAGCACCCCTAATAAGAAACCTGCTTTGGTTTCCTTTTCCTCTCAGCCCCAGTCTCTTTGTTCCTCCTACTAACCTTCCAGTAGTGACCCAAGTACCTCTTAGTAACACCTGGGCTTACAGTGCAGAATCTAAAGACCCACGCGAGGTCCCCGCCCCCGGTGTGGCTCTGGGGGAAGGAGTGACACCCTTGCTGAGCCCCCAAATAAGGGCTCCGTTTGACTAGAGAATTTTCGAGAAGCGTCAAAGGTTTGATCAACATGTTTTCCTCCTACAATCCAGGGGAGTGGGGGGAGTGGGTAGGCTGTTCCCAGGTAATCGGTCTGGTTTAAATATTTGGCTCCGAGCTTGCTTTTGTGTGTGTCTGGCTTTCCTTTCTGTGTTTCGAGAAACGGATTGAGATGAGGCCAAAGTGACCTGGCTCAGAGCCAGTGGGAAGCCACGCGCACGATGAGGAAAAAAATAAAAAATCCCTTTTGTGGTCTGTCAGAAAACATGGTAGGAAGCAGGGCGCAGCCGCACTCCTCCGAGGGCCACCGGGAAGGGCTCCGCCTGAGAGGTGGCCTGTGGGCGCAGGAACAGGGTTCTGGGATCTCCCCAATGGGCTTTTGATGAGGCGAGCTTTCCCCACAGCGGTTTATAGTCCCAGAAGGGACCAGGAGCTGAGCTGGAGAGGCGGGCCAAAGGGGCTCACTGCTCTGAGGGGTCGCCCTGGCCAAGGCCCCTCCTCCCAGCTGAGGGCCTGCCTCTGGGCCTGTCCTGTTCCTCTGCCCTCCCTGCCCCCTCCTGCCACCGGCACTGCTGAGGGTGTGGGGACTCACAGCCACAGCTGACAGCCAGTCCTGGGTGAGGTTACCTGACGCCTCAGACTCTCTGTCACCTTCTCGGCCAAGCAGAGCCGAGCGCCTGAAACTCACCGTGCTCCCTCAAGACATGGAGGAACCGCAGGCAAAGACGCGGCTGCTCAGTGTGTGTGTGTGTGTGTGTGTGTGTGTGTGTGTGTGTGTTTGTGTGTGTATGTGTATATATGTGGATGTGCGTATGTGTATGTGTGTATATGTGTATATATGTATGTGTATGTGTGTATCTGTGTGTATATGTGTATGTGTGTAGATATGTGTCTGTGTATATGTGTGTGTAGATATGAGTGTGTCTGTGTGTATGTGTGTGCATAGATATGTGTGTGTCTGTCTCTGTGTGCATAGATATGTGTGCGTCTGTGTGCATGTGTGTGGTGTGTGCGTATATATGTGTGTGTCTGTGTGCATGTGTGTGTGCGTAGATATGTGTGTGTCTGTGTGTATGTGTGTGTGTGCATAGATATGTGTGTGTGTATGTGTGTGTGTGTGTATACCTAGGGTTACCTCCATTCCCGGTGTCCGTCTGTGCTGGGCTCCTATGTGTCCTGCTGACACCCCTCATCCCACATCACCCTGGGATGTCAGGCCTGGGTGTTTGCACTTTGCCAGTGTTGGCCACATGCTTGTTGGAAGCAAAAACAAGTGACTGCTCTGCTTTCTCCCCGCCAGCCCGGAGCGAGAAGACAGTTGCAGACGCAGAGGGGCCACAGGCTGGGCCTCAGTGCTGAGGCACACTGGGCACACCTGGGCCCCGCTGTGCTAGCGAGGGGTTCTAGGACGACCTGGACCCTCTCTGAGCTGCCCTGTCCGGTCTGTGAGGGCAGACCCCAGAGGGCACCGTGCTCCTAACGCCTCCGACTGTGCCGTTTGGACCTCCCATTTCCTGCTACTGATGTAAGAACTCCACCTCGCCCACACCGGTCTTTGGAGCTGTGATTTGCACCTTGATGTTTTTATTGCATCCTGCAGAGTGATTTCTGTGTGTTTGCAAATGATGTGATTGTGCTCCTTTTAAACAATGCTAAAACTCACATGAAAACAAAAATCAAATGCACCGTTAGTCAGTAACAGAGCAGCACTGGGCTCTCTGGGGGTGCGTGGCCAGTGTGGAACCCCAGGCCCCCCCCTGCCCCCGCTCCTGCCCGGCTCCAGGGAGCATCTCGCTGGTGTGCATCCCACCAAGAGCACTGAAAGAGATTTGGCCACAGAGCATAGATGCAATTAGGGGATGGCTGGGTGGGTGGGTGGGCGTTGTGGGCATTTGCGAGATGGAACATAAGTTTCCCAGATCTCCCCAGGGGAAACAGCACATAAGATTCACTGAACATTTCCAGCCTACGGACTCCAGTTCAGCACATCATTCCCATTCCACACAGGAGCAAACACTGGGAACTTGCCCAGCATCTCCCAGTTAGAGAGTGGCAGAGGTTGGGTTCAAACCCACATTTTCCAGTTCCCAAGCTCCTGGGGTGGGGGTGGGGATGGGGTCAGGAGACATTCCAATTTTAATTTGGGGGCCACACCTGGCTGTGCTCAAGACTTCATCCTAGCTCTGTGCTAAGACTTACTCTTGGGTCCGCACTCAGGAATCACTCCCGGCGGGCCTTCGGGGACCATGTGGGATGCTGGGGATCAAACCTGGCTTGGCCATGCATGCGAGACAAGAGCCCTCCCCACTGCTCTGGCCCAAGACATCCTAGTCTTGGCCTGGCACTCACTCTGCTGAGCTCTTGAGGATACCTGAACCCTGGGGTATAGATGGCAGGTGGCTTATGAGGCAAATTGGGGACACCCTCCCCACTCTTCTTCCCAGGCACAGAGCAGACATTGCCAATGAGTCACAGATGTGGTCTTAGAAATTACCTAAACGTAGGGATGACATTATTTTGTCCTCTCTCCCCTTAGCACGAGGAGCTTGTCCTGGTTTTTCCCGGAGTTTAGGCTTACCCCAGTCTCACCCATCAAGGTGTTCCCGAATCTCTCCCATCCCTTTGTTTAGCTTGTAATCACTTCTCTATGCTCTCTTCCCAAAAACAGTTAATCCACTTTTCCTTAATCTGACTCTGCTAATTTGTAAGGTCAGACCTTCCTAGGATACTGAACATTATAACATTGCCTTTCTCCCTTCTTTATGCCTTTTGAATAATTTACTTTAAAGCTATGTCTTTTTTGTATAGACACAAGAAGACAATATTATGTTTTTGTAACTTGGGACTTAATTGGATCCGAATATTATTCCCTCCCAGGCATCTGCTTTCTCCACTTAAGCCTCAGTTGCCCTCAGTTCCTAGCACCCCAAAAGCAGGGTCCGACGAGGGACGGGACGGATCCAGGGCAAACGGTGAGTTATGTGCTACCCTGGCATCGAGATGGGCCTGGCCAAAGTGCCTAATTCTTAACTATAAGTTAAGAGCTTGATCATAGACAAATGCTGTCATGATCCAAAAGTAATGATGAGACTAGGACTCTGCTAGGGATAGGAAAGACTGATCTGGCCTGAGCACTGTAGTCTGATATCGAGATGGCCCTTGGAGAGCAATTTTATAAGCTTTAATGCATTTCTTATTGTGTCCATACAAAATGATTAATATTATGAATTCTTATATGTTTGCTGGCTGAGGAGAGGAGAAACACACTCATGGGACTCAGCCCTTGGGTGGATCTTCCTGCTGAAAGGGAGTCAGTCCTAGGAGAAGCATCCCCTGAGGGAAAGGAACCTCAACCCTATTGATGGTGACCACACCTATGTGTACGCCCCAAACCCTCATGCTGGGGGGATTTAACTAGGCTGTAAGAGTGGGTTGGGGGACCAGATCAAGGGATCCAGAGAAGATGCTGTAGATCCAGAGAGAGAGGATGGAGCTGGGAGTGCGGGAGATGAGAAAGATGGAAGATTGAATAAACGGTAACTAATCAGCAACCAGCTTGGTCCTCCTTCTTCCTTCGCCTGTCCTTGGCCAACGGCCGTCCCGATTCAGCCCATACACAGCGGTTCCAGAGCACCGAACTCGGGTGGTGAGACAGCTGCCCGGAGAGCCCTCGAGTGCACACGCCCGTCGGCGAGCTTTAGTTTTTTACACCTAAAGACTGTTGTTGGACTGAAAATGGCAATAAGAGTAAATGTTACTCTAAGAGTAAACATTAGGAGGATTCATCTGGAGAAGCCACCAACTGCACATTACTGAATGTTCTCAGAGACCAGATACAACGTATTTCCCACTATAAAAACATAAGGACTCCCCCTCAAGGATAACACTGTGACCTGCCCTCTGGCAAGGAGATAGCCCTGGCTGGCATCGGTGCCCCAGGAGGACTCGCTCAGGGTTTGGTGACGCCCCCGTCCTACACGGGGGTTATATGTGGAACTCTTTGCTGTGCTGGCTGAAATGAAGTGCGAGGAGTAGCTGAGGCAGCACTTCAAACAAGCAACCAAAATCAATTGAAAAAGTGAATTACCCATGGTTTGTTACTAATAATAAAATAATAAGGTTATACCTATGACAAAAAATGTCTGAGTGGGAGAGAATGTGACAAGAGTGGAAAATAGGAATTGTCTACACAAAAAAAATGCATTTAAAAACAATGATGAATTGCCCCACCTCAATATGACTTTCACTGGGGCCAACTGGCTCTTTTTTTTTTTTTATTTTCAATTGAGTCACCATGAGATACAGTTACAAAACTTTCATGCTTGAATTTCAGTCATACAATGATCAAACACCCATCCCTCCACCAGTGCACATTGTCCCCCCTCCCATGTCCTCAGTATTACCCCCCCTTCCCCACCCTCCCCCTGCCTCTATGGCAGACAATTTCCCCCATACTCTCTCTCTACTTTTGGGCATCATGGTTTGCAATATAGATACTGAGAGGCTATCACATTTGGCCCTTTCTCTACTTTCAGCACACACCTCCCATCCTGAACAATTCCTCCAACCATCATTGACTTAGTGATCTCTTCTTCATTCCAGCTGCTTTATCACCCAGATCACGAGGCAGGTTTCCAACAATGGAATAATACTCCTGGCCCTTTTGTCTACTGTCCTTGGGTGTCAGTCTCATATTATGTTATTTTATATTCTGCAAATGAGTGCAGTCCTTCTATGTCTGTCCCTGTCTTCCTGACTCATTTCACTTAGCATGACACTCTCCACGACCATCCACTTATAAGCAAATTTCAGGACTTCATATCTCATAACAGTTGCATAGTATACCATTGTGTAAATGTACCAAAGCTTCTTTAACCAGTCGTCTGTTCCCAGGCACTTGGGTTGTTTCCATACTCTGGCTATTGTGAACAGAGCGATTGGCTCTTGCATGCCTCTGGGGCTCTTCAGGAATCTTCCCAGCCTTAGTGTCATGTGGCAGATGGCTTCTGAAGTTTTACTTTCATTTATATTTCCTTCCTTCCTTCCTTCCTTCCTTCCTTCCTTCCTTCCTTCCTTCCTTCCTTCCTTCCTTCCTTCCTTCCTTCCTTCCTTCCTTCCTTCCTTCCTCCCTCCCTTCCTCACATTTTCCCATGCACTACCCACATGACCATCAGCCCACACATTCATCTACCAACACATCCATCCATCCACACACCTGCCCACATAATCACCCACCCATGTATCATTCATCTAACACATCTATCCATCCATTCTTCCTTTTCCCATCATTTCTTCCTTCTACCCACACATCTGGCCACCTACACATCCATCCATCCATCCATCCATCCATCCATCCATCCATCCATCTATCCAAACATCCATCTGTCCATCCATCCATCTTTCCACCCATCCATTTGTCCATTCAAAAGTTCATCTACCTATTCACCATACACTCACTTCCACACATCCAACAAACATGTATTAAACACCGAATCAGTTTCAGCATCAATCTAGGAACTGAGGCCCAGGAACCAAGGCCATAAAGACGACTGAAATGTGGTCCCTCTGCCCACAGGGCTTGCAGTCTGGGAGTAACAAATATGTAGGCAGTAAGGCAAGTGCTTCAGTGGGGTGACAAAGTGACCCAGTACAAAGTACAGGGGCTCTGAGTAGGGGTAAGCCAGGCCAATTCAGACCTGGGGAGGGGATCAGGAAGGAGTTTTACAGAGGGGGAGTCACCTTTGATCTGAGTCTAATGAGCTGTTCAATAGGCAAGCCAGGAGTACTCTAGGAGAAGGAGAGTCTGGGCAAAGGCACGAGGTCCAGAGGTCTGTCTGGGCAGGGAGCCTCAGCCGGCACAGCAGGCCCAAGGCTGAGTGTCGGGCTGGGAGGCAGAACAGTTATCTCTGATTGTCTCCGTGCTCCCGCTCACGCAACGCATACAGGTCACCAGGCCCTGCTAGTTCCCTCCTTCCCCTCCATGTCCCTATGTGTGCCAGCACATCTTGACAATCATATCCACACCCTGACACAATCTCCAGGGCAGGGGCTGTTGCTGCCAGCAGTGTGTCCTCAGCGAACTGCTGGGGTGGGAGATGTGTTGGTCCAAGCAGGGCGAGGGGAAGGGCTGCAGGGTGCAGGGGTGGTGGCAGCTCTCCCACAGGGATGAGCCTGGAGTCCACCAGCCTGGCCCCGCCCTGGACGGGCACAGCACTGCTCAGAATCCTGGCTCTTCAACCCTTCCTGCTCAGCTGGGCTATTGCTTTGTCTGTCTGTGTGTCTGTCTGTCCTTCACTGCCAGGGCCTAGGCAGTTTCTCTCCCTCCACTGTAGTGCTGCTGGGTCCTCATGACTCCCCCTTTCTTGGACTTACACTCTCACATCTGTGAGTTGCAACATGGCCTCATGGATTCCAGGCTGCATCTCGGCCCCAAAATTTCTTCTCTTTTTGGGGGGATATTTAAAAAAAATTAAATTCCTTAGTACAACTTCTAGCCTCCATCACCATCAAGAGAGAATTCAAAAGAGGCCAGTCAGACTGCCCTCCCTCTGTGCTGGAGGTCTCTGTACGGCTGCTCAACATGTGCACGGCACAACCCCAGGTCCTGCTTCAGAGAGAGCACTGAGCGTTCTCTAGCCATCGGCCTCTCGAGACTGTCTGCTTCAGCCCCATTCACTCTGAACCTCAGCCAGCCTTCCAGCCTCCATCTCAGTCTCCCCTGAAAACCCATCTCTCATACCACAGTGAATCTGATCCCTGATAGGGCACAGAACGACCCTGGTTTACCTTTGACTTTTACCCCCCCAGTGGCTCTATTTGGGTCCAGGGTGAGATATTCACTAGGAGGCCCCTTAAAGGGGGGCATACCTTGAGGCATTTGACTCCTAGCCCCGTGCAATCACCCACTTTCGTGTAACTGGGTGAGGGACAGGCTTGGGGCGTGGGGGAGGATTCACCCACTTCAGTGGCTTGTGCCCAGTCAGGGGCCATGAGAGAGTGGGTTGGGGTGTCGGGGGTTGGAACACAGGCCACGTCTCCCCAGCTCTGGGCTCCACATCTCCCCTGTCCCCAGCTAAAGCCACAGCATCCCCTGCCCGCCAAGTCCTGGAGCTGACTCAGAGCCTGAATGGCAGATTTCTGCTCCATCCTGCACCAAACTCCATGTCTCAGACCCGAGCAGGAAGCAGCAGGTGCTTTGGGGTCCCACATGACACGAGCTCCGGGCAGTTCTCATGTGAAGCCTCGAGGTGGGGGGCACCCTGGCTTCCCCCCAGTCAGCTGTGGCACCCCAACTCCTCCCGAGAGTCCTCAGAGGTGACACAGCTTCCTCCCTCTGGGTCTCCTTGTGGCAGTGACCCACAGTGGGGAGGCGACGGGAACCAGGCTCTGAGCAGACACACCTCCTCTGGGTTGTGACACAATGACAGAAACTCTGTCACTTCCAGCTGAGCTGAAGGTGGTCCAGCAGGAAAGCTCCCTCTGCACCAAGCAGAGACCATAAAATCCATCTTTTATGACCCGGTCTTGCAGGGTTGGGGTGGACATTTACAGGAAGAGAAAAAATTGTGTGGATTCTGGAAGGGCGAGAGGCAGCCCTGCAAGTTTATGCTTTGGGGCCACTTATGTCTCCGAGGTGAGGGTGAGTTTGGGGGCCCCCATCTTTCAAGTATGGCCCAGCACCAACCTGACCCGTTTAATGGGATCTCCCATAATTTCCCACTGAGGGGGCGCCTGCTCTGTCAAGGCTGTTGATCACACCTGTCTGGGTCCTGGAATCCCCCCAATGATGAAGGTTTGCAGAGGGGTCATTCCAGTCTCGAAAGGCCACCCATTACCTATGAACTCGGGCCTCCTGGTCACCACCCTGAGCCATGTGGCTGCCGTCAGGACCCCTGACCAATTTCTCACCTGGGTCAGAGTACTTCATGCCCTGACCTATCATCTCTCCCCCAGCTCAGTGCTCGAATGTCCCTGGGCAGAGCTGATGCCATGTGTCTCCCTGTGCTGGTTACCACCCCTACAGGTGCATCTGCGGAAGGGGCCCAAGTCACCGTGGCAGCTGCTCCCTCTCACAGACACCGCCCCTGACCCAGGAAGGGCTGTGGGGAGGAGGGAGAAACACAGTGCTGGGGGAGGGGGTGCTGTTCACAGTCATCGGTTTGGGTTCTGCATGGGGGTGTGCCCACACCCCATTTGCTGGTTGATGCCCTAACTCATGGAGCATGGCAACAGGTGCCAGAGCAGATAGATCTGTCCCTGCATAGCACCCAGTCTGGAGTGTCTGGGCGCTTTTTACAAGCCCCAGGCACCCGGCCTTCAGTGTCACCTCCCCCTCAAGAGTCATTCCTAACTGTAACATCTAGCCCTAATTGGGGCAAAGCGGAGTTGGAAAGGTGTCAGGTCAGTAATGCTGTACTTTATGTGACTGGACCATCCTCTTAAGCCGAGACTCTATAAAATATGTGTGTGCATGGCAATAGAGTGAGCAACCCTCAGCTACCTCCCGTTTCTCCACGTGCCCATCATCCTTCACCCCACATCTGCCTGGACCCGGAGTGCAATGTGTCTGGGCATGATGGGGAAAACTGCTCCCCAGCACTAACTCTCCTTGTGGAGAAAGGGCCTCCCTGATTGATGAAGCAGCAGGTAGCGTCCTTGCTGCTTCCTCAGTGGACAGGAGTCATGTCCTCATAGGAACAGGAAACACCAGAACTCGCCCCCTCGCACACAGTCGAGCAAAGGCCCTTTGAGGACACTGCAAGGATGTGGAGCCACTGGTCAGGATGGTCTAGGGAGAGTCATGGGTGGGTGCCCACAGCACATGTTGTCCTTGTTCCATGCTGCCAGTATGGTGACGGCAAAGGATGGGGGCCGGGGGCCAGGCCTGTGGCCAAATGGTGCAGACATGCTCAGCACGCACAAGGTTCTGAGCTGAATCCAGGGACCATTTGGTTTCCCCCAGAACTGATAGATCTGGCCTGGCGGCCCACAAATACTACTGGGAGTGGCTGGGGTGATTTCCATTGAAAAATAAAAGACTGGGGTCTGGAGAGACAGCACAGCAGGTAGGGCATTTGCCTTGGATGTGGTTGGCCCAGGTTAAACCCCCAGCATCTCATATGGTTCCCCTGAGCACTGCCAGAAGTGATTCCTGAGTGCAGAGCCAGGAGTAACCCCTGAGTTATCACTGTGTGTACCTCAAACCCTAAATTAAATAAAGACTAGCTGGAGCAATAGTGTAGGGCAATTGCCTTCTACTCAGCAGACTCAGGTTCAATTTCCAGCATCCCATATGTTCTCCTGAGCACCACCAGGAGTAATTCCTGAGTGCAGAGCCAGGAATAACCCCTGAGCATCACTGGATATGGTCCCCAAATCCCCCCAAATAAATAAAAATAGAAGACTGGAGCAGGGCGGTGGTTCAGTGGTAGAGTACATGTCTTACATGCTTAAGTCTGTAGGTTCTATCCCTGGCACACGCGTGTACACACACATACACACACACATGAAATATGGATCTTTTTCAGGTACTTCTGAACCTGGGTTCCACTGGTTCACTTTCCCCACCTGCATGTGGGGAGTGACCATGTAAAACTTGCAGCTGAGAGAGTGCCTACATTTCAGTGGTTCAGATGTTGCATTGTGGCTGGAGAGATGGTAGAGTGGGTGAGTTGCTGTATTGCATGTGGACAACCTGGATTGGATCCTCAAACCATTTATGGGCCCTCAAGCACCATCAGGAGTGATCCCTGAACACAGTCAGGTAGGACCCAAAAATATACCAAGAAGTAAGTCAGGAGGGGCTTGGAGATGGCTCAAAGGGATGGAGCTTGGTCCCCACAGCTGCCCCCTAGCCCAGTGCAGTCTGCACAGTTCTGTCCTGGAGGCACGGAAGGAGAGTGGCCGCACTCTGGCTGCTTCCTGCTCCTTTGTTCCAGACCACGTCTGGCAGGGGGCGGCTGTGCCCTCGTGTCCGGCCCTGGTGCTGGATGACCCTGGGTGCTGACCTCACTGCTGTGCAAGTCTCAGCACACGCATCAGCAAGGCCAGTATGGGCAGTGAACACACAGGAAGTCAACAGCATGCGGAAAAAAACCCGACGGAGGGTTGGTGCCACGACACCTTTGCTCACCTCTCGAGCTCCCTGCTGCCTCACCTCCAATGCTTTTTTTTTGGGGGGGGGGGTCACACTCGGAGATGCACAAGAGTCACTCCTGGCTCTGCACTCAGGAATTACCACTGGTGGTGCTCGGGGGACCATAGGGGATGCTGGGAATCGAACCCGGGTCGGCCGCACGCAAGGCAAATGCCCTACCCACTGTGCTATCGCTCCAGCCCCCTCCAATGCTTTGAGCATCAGAAGAAATCATAAGCAATATTGACTTCACTACAAAGGCTGGATGTCTTCCTTGCTGCTCTGTTAAAAGGATCTTTGGAGCCAGCTTCTCCCCTGGAGCTGCAACATCACAGAGGAGTGGACGCACCATGCAGAGAGCCTGGGGCTGGTGTGTCAAGGGGGCACAGGTGACCCCCGTTCACGCTCTGGGCTGGGCTTGTGGAGATGGTTCCTCACCCTTCTGCTTGGTCAGGGCCAAGAGGGACAGGCAAGTCCCACCACCCCAGAGGGAGGGGACAGCGGAAGCCTGGATGGGTAGACAGGGTCGTCGTGCTGATTCTGGGCCCAGAGGGAGTCTAAGGTGGGTGCTGTTGGTATCCAGCTTAGACAGGTGAGGAAACTAGTATAATAGAGGCATAGAAGTACAGATCTTGTGCCTCTTGGACATAGATCTTGCTGCCTTTGTGGCAAAGTCAGTGCACAGGCTGGTGATCAACACCACTGCTGAGTTTTCCTGCCAAGGCTGCCTCCTGTCTAGTCCCAGGTGCTGCCCCAGACAGAGCCGCTCGTTATCAAAGACGGCTACGATACCATGAGATGTGCCAGCCTGTCTCGGGGTGCTCCCCTAGAGGGCTCCTCTTTCACTCTCAGTGTGGCACCCTCACTGTAGGAAGAAGACTGAGGCTCACAGCATCCAAATGGCCTGCTGTGAGAGGCAGGAGTTAGGAGCAAGAGTCCATGAGTGAGGGTGCTGGGTTCTGTCCCCCATGGGGCCAGTTTTCCTCTCCTCCCTGCCCTGTCTGACCCTCTTTCTTGGGGTCTTCCCAGTCGCCTGCAAAGGGCATGTTTGTCCTGCCCACTGAGTCCACCATCGCATGGTCCACCACCCTGAGGGTCCAGGGTTGCCTTAGCCTGGATAAGAATAAACTGACCTGCGCCTGGGGTTTCCCGTGGGGGTTTGCAGGCAGGCTCAGTACGGGGCGGGGTTGGGGGGACGGTTGAGTTGGGAGGAGAAAGAAAGTTTGGAGGAGAGGCTTTGGAGCCAGACATCCTGAACTTGACACTGGGCCTCCCCCCACTACCTGGGGTGCTTGGCAAATTCTTGCCTCTCTCCAGTGTCAAATAACCTCCTGCAGAAAGCGAGGGTGCTTCTCTTTGGCACTTCCATGAGCTAAGACAGGAACAGAATCTAGTGTCGTGCTTAGAAGACATACTGTGAAACACAGATGGGCAGGTGCTCCAGGCAGCTGCGCCCTCATCCTTTGCCCTAAGTCCAAGACCACAATAAAGGCTGGAGAGATAGCACAGGGGTCATGGTGCATGGGTCAAGCCCGGACAATCCTTGGCATCATTCATCCCTGAGTGTCCCTGGGTGTGATCGCGAGATCCTCAATTCCTCTGGGCCCAAGCAGCATCTCATCCTCGACACTGATGACCACCCAGTTGGCTGAGAATCCCTGGAATGACCCCCAGGTCCCCTGAGTACTACTGCCTGAGAGTCCAAAGGGGTGGGGGTGGTGGGAAAGGTTCCAGAATATTTTGTTTGCCTTAAGAAATTTCAGAGTGCAAAATGCACTCAATCTGGAGTCAGAGTAGAGGTTCTCTGTCTCTGTCACTGTCACTGTCTCTGTCATCCCGTTGCTCATCGATTTGCTTGAGTGGGCACCAGTAACATCTCCATTGTGAGACTTGTTGTTACTGATTTGGGCATATTGAATACGCCACAAGTAGCTTGCCAGGCTCTGCCGTGTGGGCGGGATACTCTCGGTATCTTGCCGGGTTCTCTGAGAGGGGCAGAAGAATCGAACCCTGGTTGGCCTCATGCAAGGCAAACGCCCTACCCGCTGTGCTATTGCTCTAGCCCAGGGTAGAGGTTATTTTTAATTATTTAAGGATCCCTGATTTTCACAAAGGGCTTAGCCAGATCCTTTAAACGGTAGGTACATGTGTGTGCTGCCATCCTAGTTTACGAATCATTAGCTAGTGACAGGGTTGGTGGTGAGGAGAGCGGATACTAGAGCGGGAGGATGGAGAGCCAGCACCCACAGCCTTTCCCTGCAAGAAATCAAAGAGAAATGGAGGGGGGAAAAATAGGTCTGGAAGAGCAACCTCCCCCCAGAAGATTCCACGTAGAAATCACTGTCACCTTGTTCCCAGAAACCCATCCTTCAGCTCTTCCACGCATGATAGAAATGCAGAGCCAGGCTCCCCCACACATTCCCCCCTAAACTTTAAAAGCCCAGTGACAGGTGATTGGAAGGAGCCCACACAATGGACGATGCCCAGGTTGTAATTGTTAATTCTTCTGGCTGTAATTCATCCTGCTTTCCCTTTGGGTAGCTAAACAGCCCTGATCACAAGTTGCCCAATCGGCTTATAAGTCTTCTTGATGAATTGCTCTCATTCTTCTAGTCCTTTCTCTGGGCTGCAGTAATTCTTGACAACTGTCGTAGAGCCGCTGTCTCCGGTGTGTGTGGAGGGGAAGAGCCATCTATTCGAGGAGCCGGGGGGGGGGAGGGGCAGGTGGTGGGCTGAGGCCTCCTCTCAGGATGGGAAAGCCAGGGTCTAGGTGCAGTAGAGATGACCCCCCCACCTCCCGACTACTCCCTGCCTGCCTAGAGTCTCTGCCCCCAGGGATGCCTGGCTCATCCTCCCCAGGAGTGGGTGAGGACCCAGGGCATCTTCACATGACCATGCTGGCTGAATCCGCTGTAGACACACATCAAGTGCTCCAGGAAGACGCTGTGGATGCTCCACCACTGGGCTTTGGGTCTTCTTCCAGGCTGGTGACCTTTTCTGACCCAAGGATGCGTGGCATCTGGGCTGGGTGGTGCTTCTCACCAAGGAGGTGTGGGTGGAAGGGATGCAGGGATGACTGGGCAAAAAAAAAAAGGGGGAGACGGGCTCTCTCTTCTCCCCGAGAGAGATATGCCCATAAACCTCTGGGCAGAGAGCCCTGGAAGGCAGTCCTCCCTCGGTGGCTGTGGGGCTAGGTGTTGGGGGTGGGGTGGGGGCTGCTTGGTGCCACTGCCAACCGCACCGCACCCACGTCAACGTGCACAATGGGTCCACTTCGGGTTAATCTCTTCTGTCGGCTTGAGTCAATACTTTATTTGATGGAACTCAAATCCTCAACCTGAAGGAAATGCCAGATGACAGCTTCCCGGAGCCAGCAGACAGCCTTGGCTCACCCGAGCAGAGCCTGGAACTGCCCCCAGCCACTGCATGCAGGATCTGGTGTCTTGGAGAACACAGGATAAGCGGGGCCTTTGGAGACCTCTGGGTGGCTCTCTCTTCCTTCCCCTATATTCTTCAATAAGTCAGTGCAAATGTCCCTCCCCAAGTCAATACCAGTCTACTCTCTGCTCAACAAGTATCCCCATATTGGCTCTCTCCAGAAGCTTCTTTACTGGCTTCCTGCTTCCCCGGGCCCCCTTCCAAGAAGACCCCATCTGATCTTCCCAAAGCACAGACTCAATCATGCTGCCACCTTCCCTGGTAAAATCCAAGCTTCTTCTCTGGGGTCTGTCTTCCTCTCTCCTTCATCACATCCTGGGAGGATTGTCAGAGTCAGAGTCTCCTCACCTCCACCCCCCGCCCACCTCTGTTCTTCTGCCTCCGTGCCTGGACTGTCCTTCCTATTTCTCACATGTGACCATTTCCCCAGATTGCCAAGCTCTGTTTGCGTCCCTCTGCCCAGAAGCCTTCTCCACCCACTCCTGTCTTTGCTCCCTTTCTCTCTTCCCTGCCCTCCTCTCTGCTTTTATTGTGGGTATGGTGATCACAGCCATGCTTCACTGTGGTGTTCACACACCCTGCTGTGGGGTCACTCATGTGCATCCTGGGGTCCTACTCCATGGGAGCCCTTGCACATGCTGTGGTAGTGTTCCTTGGGGGTTGCTGTCCTTCTCACAGTGCTCATGGGGGATTCTTTCCTGGTTGCAGTGCTCATGTGTCCTTTACTGTCCTTTTACTTGCGTTGCTTGCTGGGGCTTTTGTCCCTTCGTGGTGCTTATATGCACAGGGTCACAGTGGGGCTGGAAATTGGTGCTGTGCCACAATCACATGTAGTAGATTTGTCAGGATTAATCTCGGGCATTCAGGTGGCACCAGGGATCAAACGCATGGCTTCATGTTTGCATGGTTGGTGCCTTAGCTATTGAATCACCCAACCATGTTCTGGGCTTGTATTTGATCTCCGCTCCTGTAGCACCTCACTGCCATTATCAGCTGTTATGCTGTCTCCTGCGGGCCACTGGAGAGGGGGGACTGGTTTCCATTCCCCAGGGCTAGCACAAAGGTGGACTCCTGGCTCCAAGGCTGCTGAGCCAGTTATCAAGGGAATGGTTCCACTTTGGTTCCTGTTTCTCCACAAGCTAAACTGAGAAGGTGCGTGGCCAGGCTGGTTCCTGATGTCCCGGAACCTCCAGCTTCCATGTTCCAGGAGTCTGGGACTTTACCACGAGCCCAGTGCAGACACAGGAGGGAAATCCACATTCAGAGTTTTTCCCATGTCACGTCTGGGCAAGCCCCAATACTTCAGGAGCCTGTCCTGGGGGATGCCTGTGGCTTTCCGTATTGCCTGACGCCAGAGAGAATTGATCACCCCAGGAAAGCTTATGGTGCAGCTTTAGCAAATGTGCCATCGCAGGCTTTCCGGCGCCCCATTCATCAAGCAGGCACGGCTTCCTTATTTAGACTTCAATCACTGGACTCGTAAACTATCACTCAGATACAAGAGCTGGGGCAACACAGCCTCTTTTATTGATCCCGATGAGAAACAGGCATGATCAATGTTGCCTTGGCACGTGGAGAAAGGCCATTTTCAGGCTGGTGACTTGTTACGCAGAGGCTGTGCTTAGGGCACTCAGGAGACTCAGGCCAGGTGGTCTGCAGGAGCTGGGAGCTCCGGCATCACTGGTCTGGAGGCTGGGGCAAATTCCCTCCCTTCCTCGGTGCCCCTGGAGGCCCCGGGCTCTTCCTGGGGGTGCTGGGAACACAGGGGCAGAGTGGGGGCAGTTTCTGTTGCAGCACACGTAGCGGTTAGGGGCGCTCCAGAGTGAGAATGCTGCGGGGTTCAGGGGCTGACAGACTTCCAGACCAAATCCCTGGTCCCCTGATGGTGGTTCTGGGGGTTCCCCACTCAGTTCAACCCCCAACAGTCACTTCCTGTTTTCCAAAGGCCTGTGGGATCAGCCAGTCTGCAGGAAACTTTCTGCTTCTCCAGTATCCTCAGCACCCTGGCACCGCAGCTAGGTTCACAAATCTGCATCTCAAAGGAAGCTTCCCTGGCTCCCTCCTCAGGCAGCGCTTCTGGCCACGACTGGGCCTTCCAGGCATGCAGCCCTGGGGTCACCGTTTATCATTGTAGGATCCCAGGGCGATCTATCTTCCAAAGGCTGCAAGGTCTTTTGGGATACAGCATGCCTAGTGGTTCTTTAAAAAATGTAAAACAAAGATATTTTTCCCTACTTTGGCCATGTAAATGGTGCTCAGGGGGTCCTGGCACCTTTCCTGGTGATGCTCAGCCCACCAGCCCAGCAGTTTTATGCAAAGACCCCAGGATGAGGCGCTGCTTGGGCTCTGTGGGGTGGGGGACCACTAGTACCACACCCAGAGATGCTTGCGGGCCTTTAGGGACTCCCCAGCTCTGCTTGCGAGGCCCTGGCACACTGAGGGTCAAACTGGGGTTGAGTGCAGGTGCCCTAATCCCTGCACTAGCTCCCGGAGCCCTACCTGGGGGCCTCTATGACCCTCTTCACCTAGGACTGAGCCCTCTAAAGACTCTCTGGATGGTCACAGGATAGCAGAGGTGGGAAGAGGCAAGCCTCAGGGGGCCCGAATCCTTTCACCTGGCCTGCTGGATCTCGCCTGCTTGCCTCCCAGCACCCTGACTCCGGGCTGTGAAATTCCAATTTCTCACAAGCTGGCTCTTGTGCTTGTTCAGGATGCCTTGAATGATTTTTCCTCCCACAGAGAGCCTGAATACCAATTTCAACAGAAACTCCTTCAGGTACCTTCCCTGACCCCCAAACTAGAATGAGGGTCCCCTTCTCTGGGCCACTCTAGTGCTCAGTCCTCCCTTCCAAGCATGTTGCACAGGCATGCCAGGTGGGCCCGCAGGTGTATTAGCTTTTCTGGACTGTGAGTGACTCATGGGTGGGATCCTGTGTGAACACCTGTGGGATCCAACAGCATGCAGCGGCTGGGTAAATATTCATCTGATCACAGAGGATGGACAGATGGTGGATGGATGGATGGATGGATAGATAGAAGAATGGAAGAATGAATGGAGGGATGAATGGATGGGCACACTATGGATAGATGAAGGACAGATGGAAGGATGGATGGAAGGACAGGTGGATTAGCACATTATGGGTGGATGAAGGACAGATGGGTAGATGGCTAGATGGAAGGACGGATGGAAGGATTGGTAGAAGGATGGAGCTATGGATGAAAGTATGGATGGGTAAATGGCTGAATAGGAGGATGGATGGAGGGATCATTTGGAAGATGGAAGGATTGAGCAGTCTTGCTGGGCTGTAAATAGGAAGAGGAAACGGAACTACAGATGCTATGTTGAATTCCAGGCACAGTGAGGAGCAGCCAGGCCTAGGCTGGGTGTCAGGGTTTGAGCGAGTGATGCCTTTTCTGGGTGAGGATTCAGAGGGCCCAGCAAGGAGAGGTGCAGGTCTCACACGGTCAGGAAGGAAGCCGTGTACATGTGTGTGTGTTGGGGGGGGCGTGGAGAGACTGGAGGTGCTTGTCCAAGCCCAGCCCCAATTCTGCTGCTGCTGCTCAGCTATCTCGCAGTTGCCTCTTAAAGGAGCGTATGTGCCTGCATTCTCTCAAGGTGTCCTTCCACCCAGACTCTCAGACAAACCACCTTGCACAGTGTCTGAAAGTGTGAAATAAGATGGGACCCCACGGAGGTTCTTATTTATAGTGAGGCTCTGACTGAGTGTTCCTGGCAAATAGATTTATATGTATGGGGCATGTGTGTGTTAAGAGAGAGTGTGAGCTTGTACAGTCCTCTTCAGCTTTTTTTTTTTTTAGCTTTTTGGGTCACAACTGGAGATACACAGGGGTCACTCCTGGCTATGCACTCAGGAATTACCTCTGGTGGTGCTCGGGGGACCATATGGGATGCTGGGGATCGAACCTGGGTCGGCCACGTGCAAGGCAAATGCCCTACCCGATGTGCTATCGCTTCAGCCCCCCTCTTCAGACTTTAACGTGTCTAGGATTACTGGGGGATCTGGCCAAAACACAAATCATGGCTTAGCAGATCTGGGACCTATGATTGCGTTTTTGACCATCCCGTGTTTCTGATGTGTTGCTGTTGTTGATGCTGCTGGTCCCTGAAGTGGCCAGGAACAAGTATTTTGATGATTATCCTTATAAAGTACACACACACACACACACACACACACACACACACCACATATCTAATATCTGTAAAACCTAACAACCTAACAAAATTTTAAAAATTCTCTAAAGATCATCTAGATGCAGGGCCATAGCACCCTCAAATTTTGAGAACATTCAAGTTGGAAGGGACCTGAGCTCTTTCCCAATTTCATCAAAGCAAAGTGACCAGCCACATTCAGATGTACCTTTTTTTTTTTTTTTTTTTTTTGCTTTTTGGGTCACACCCGGTGATGCACAGGGGTTACTCCTGGCTCATGCACTCAGGAATAACTCCTGGCAGTGCTCGGGGGACCATATGGGATGCTGGGAATCGAACCCGGGCCGGCCGCGTGCAAGGCAAACGCCCTACCCGCTGTGCTATTGCTCCAGCCCCAGATGTACCATTGTTTTGCTTAGCACTTGGAGGAAGCATCTGGCGAGCTCATGCTAAAAGGCCACCTATTTCAGACCCGCTGGGATGCCAGAGATGTGAGATGCCTGACTCAGAGCTGAAGGGCGACTCTATCTACATCTATATCTCAGATAGGGGAGGCGCAGTGGGCAGACACTTGTCCCAGCTGTGCTGACTGGAGCCTTCTTCCAACCTTCTTCTCCTTGGGTCCAGGAGAACAACACCAGCCTCAACCATCCAGGGGCTCTCCTGCTCACTCTTTGTGAGGGGTCCTCCGAGCTCCCTGGTTCCATCCTACACGCCAGGCTAAGCCTTCTCATCCCTTACAACTTATATTTCTGCTTGGAAATCTCCAGCCCTGGAGGCCGATGTTGCCCATTTTATATTCAGAACAACCATTTCTCTCTGTTGAAAAATTTCATTGTGAAACTGAATCTCTGAGGGCTCCCCAAGAGTCTTCCCACCTTCCTTTGGGGGCATCAGAGGGAAAGGGGTTGCCCCCTCCTCTCTCCTTCCCGCCTCCGCCTCCTCCATGATAAATGGTGGAACTAATGACACAGCAGGAGTCATCACTCAGGGCTGGTGCTCAGCCCACATTCTGCATCAGAATGACCCTGGGGAGCTTTACTGGAAACCACAGAAGATTTGGGCTCACTAAGAGATTAGGATTCAGTCATTATGGCAAGCACCAGGCACCAAAACCAGCAGTTTTCAAAAGCTGATAAGTAGGTTCTAATCCAGTAGCAAGAGTGAGAGCGAGGCATGTCCTCCAACCTTTTGCACAGATGGAAAAACTGGAGAACCAGAAGGGGTTAACTAATTTGTCTTAGGTCACACAGCTGACTGTAGAGGTGGGGGATCCCCTGAAGTACTCTGGATTATTTCCAGTTACTTGTTGGAAACACAATCAGGGAAACTTCAGTTTTGTTTTTGGGGCAATGTCTGGCAATGTTCAGGGGTTACTCCTGGCTCTGCACTTAGGAATGACTCCTGGCAGTGTTCAGGAGACTATATGGGATGGGATGAGATGCCAGGGATTGAACATGGGTTGGCTGCATGCAAGGCAAATGCAGCTGCCTCAATGAGCATTGAGTGAGCGAGCAAGCGAGAGAGAGAGAGAGAGAGAGAGAGAGAGAGAGAGAGAGAGAGAGAGAGAGAGAGAGAGAGAGATAGAGATAGAGAGAGAGAGAGATCCCTTTCCCTTTATCTTCTCTGTTTTAGTATCTGTCCCTCAGTGGTTGAGGGCAGGATCTTATGAGGCAGGAAGGGGGTTGCCTAGATGCTCAGTCAAGTAGGGCCAGGGCCTCACACATGCAAAGCAAGTGTTCTGCGACTAAGCCACATCCCCAGCACCAGCACAGATGCCGCCCTGGCCCCCTCCCTCCCCACTATCCTGACCAACCTCCAAAGCACGTTTTATCCCTTGCTATAATTTCATGGAGTGGCTCTGTTAAGGCCCCATTTTCCAGATGTAGAAAGCTGGCTTTAGAGAAGTGTCCACTTCTGGTGGACAGGAAACTCACAGTACCCCACCCACCACTACCAGCCCTGCTCATGGCCTTCGCACAGTTCTGGACAGCTGTCCCTGGGAGAACCGTGGTGGCTGGAGGAGGCTCCGAGCTGTCTGCTGGACGTGGGGCCCACCTCGCAGAGGAAGACTGGGCCCCTGAAGAAGTGATTCACCCAAAATCAGAGAGAGAGGAGGGGGGTTTCCATAGGACTGTGATCAGGTGTTCTGCCCACCCCCTCCCCACCACGCATGCCATGATCTTAATACTGGGATTGTCGAATTTTTCCTGTACATGCCCAACTCTTAGCACTTGAAAAGAAGAATGAAAGTCGCTCGTGTGGGGAGGGACTGTGTTCCCCGCAGGACTTGCCCTGGTCTGGCTCTCCACCAGAGAGGAATGGCAAGGCCCAGTGGGCCGCCGTCACTGGACAGAAGGAGCGTGTGTCCATCCCTCTGCATGGCCGTGCTCTCCTTGGGAAGTCAGAGCTTCTCCCATAGCTGGGTCCAGTCAAGACTGCTGGGTGGGCGAGGACAGTAGAGACGAGGGCCAGGAGGATCGCTCTGTGTTTTGGAAGGCTGCCTCATGTGCCGGGGTGGAAGGCAGTTGGGATAGAGAAGGGACCACCAAGTCAGAGATGGTTGGAGGGGTTGCTCGGGATGGGAGATGTGTGTGAAAGTAGACAAAAGCCCAAGCATGTCTCAGTACTGGTATCGCAAACCATGATGCCCCAAAGTAGAGAGAGAATGAGAAGGAAAGTAGCTGCCATAGAGGCAGGGAGTGGGGTCAGGTGGGGGGTGGCAGGAGGGATACTTTGGTCCTGGAAAATGAGCACTGGTAGAGGGATGGGTGTTTGATCATTGTATGACTGACACTCAAACATGAAAGTTTTGTAACTGCAGCTCACAGTGATTCAATTTATAAAAAACCACTTCTGGGTGGGGAGGTGTGCTCAGGGCACATTTCCTGTGTCACTGTTTGTTTTTTATTATCAAGTTATTATTATTATAGTAGTTACTCCCAGCAGTGCCCCAGGGCCACATGGTGCCGAGAATCAAACTCAGGGTCTCGCCCATGCTAGGGATGTGCTCTACTACTTGAACTATTGCCCTGGCCTTATCCTGTGTTTTTTTAAAAATCTAAACAGCATTTGCATAACAGTACTTTAATTTTTATTATTTTATATTTATTATTAATAATATTAATAAACAGTATTTTTTTTCTCTTCTGAGAGGCACGAAAACACGATTTTACTTCCTGGCATCACGTCGCTGTAGCAGAGGCCACGATAAAGCTTTGTTGTCACAGGCCCTGCTTTCTCTTGCCTGTGGCTGTCAGCTGTCCCCTAACCATCTATCTTCTTTGGGTCCTCTGACTCTCTTCCTTTTTTTACATGAATATCTTGGGGGGAAATACACATAGTACTCTATTTGTCAAGAACCATACAAGTGCTCATTTTCTTGACCCAGTAATCTCATCCACGGAGAAACTAGCTTAGGGAAAGAACAAAAATGAGTCCAAGAAAATAGCCACAAAGCTCTATGCATGAAGATGTTCAGCAGAGTATTATTTACAATAGCCAAGAACAGAAAAAAACAACCCAAGTGTTCAATAATGGAAGATTAATAAGTAAATTACATACTCATTAGATAGAAATATGCAGCCCTAAAAATTATGAAGAGGTAGCATCTGTAAAGACAGCGAGAAAATGCTTTCAACAGCCTGTAAGTGAGGATACATATCTGTTTGTATTGTAAAATTATGTCCATTTAAAAAAAAACCCAACACAACAAATATAAAACCTTAAAAATCTTTATCTGAAAAAAGATCTGTAAAACCACACTGAAGTATTAAACTCAGTCTGTCTCTTTGGGTGGTTATACTTGCATTCTTTCTCCTTTTTCTCTTCTGAGTTTACAAAGACCCACAACTCAGACACCTGAACAGAAAAGATGAGAAAATCTTTGCATATAACTGTATCAGGGCTGGAGTGATAGCACAGCTGTGTGCAGCCATGTTTGATCCCCGGAGCCAACCGGAAATGATCCCTGAGCTCAAAGCCAAGAGTAAGGCCTGAGCACCACCTGGTTTGGCCCCCAAAGAAAACAAAACAAAAATCGACATAAAACTGTTAGTTCCAGCGAGGATTTAATAAAGAACTTGGCCAGGATTAGAGCCTGGAAATTTCCGAAGTTTGCAGATACACCTTCTCTATGTCATTTTCCTCAGATGGAAAATACACACACTTTACAGGCAGGATTCTTTGAGGGTTAAATAAGTGTACTAATATGTATAGCACTTAGTAGGGGCTATTGAAAATAGTTATCAAAAATAGCAAAAATTTTAAAAATTTTTAGAATTTCCATAAATCAAATAATATCTGCAGAAGGATGGAGGCTTGTATCCTCACCTTTCAGGTATGGCCAGATGTGTATCATATTCTCAGAAAGTGTCTGCTGTGTGCAAGAAATGGTAAGAGAATATGTTGTCATTAGCATCAGCCTTGTATGGTATAACAAGCCGAGGAGAGAGAATGGAAATTGGAAAAAAAATCAGACTACTCAATAAAATGAAAGAGAATACTAGCGGGGTGAAATGAAAAATACTTGTAGATTGTTCGGTTTTGGGCCTTCCTAGTAATGTTGAGGCCATCAGGGTCACACCCTGAGGTGCCCGGGAGGCCAAAGGGGTGCTGGGATCTGAACCTGGGATCCTGTGCTTGGCGATCCAGCCTTTTGAGCTAGCTTCCAGCCCCTAGTCCTTTGAAACTGGAGTGCTCTCATTGCACTTTGAGAGACACAGCATGAGAGGCAAGATTCTTTTTTTCTTTTTCTTTTTGCTTTTTGGATTACACCTGGCCACGCACAGGGGGCACTTCTGGTTCTGCACTCAGGAATAGCCCCTGGCAGTGCTTAGGGGACCATATGGAATGCTGGGAATCGAACCTGGGTTGGCTGCGTGATAGGCAAATGCCCTATCCACTGTGCTATCGCTGCAGCCCCAAGAGAGAGGCAAGATTCTTGGGCAATATTGGTCTGGGCATAGCTGGGATCCACTCCAGGTCAGCAGGGTGCTACAGCAGTCGGTTGCCACCTGTCACTTGGCAAGGGAAGGGCTTTTTCTACCAAGTCCTTCCCCACCACACAGGACAGGACCTCTGGGCTGTCACGTAAGCAGAAGAGTCCCTGTGAGCACCCCTTGCGAGACTATTCACAGGGGTGCCCCTATCTGTTCTTAGAAATGCCCCTATTGCTGAGGGGGTCGGGCCTAACTTCTCTTTCTGAGGAGCCGTGAGTGAGGTGTGAGGGTTAGAAAGAATGACGTGGGCCCTCAGTTGCTAAGGGACCCTCTGGGGCATGGATGATGCTGGAATTCTCATACCCTGCTTTCGAGGTGAGAGCCTGAGACACAGAATATTAATTCAACAGAAATTTGTAGGTGATTGGAGGCCCCCGCCTGGCGTGAGGTGTGAGAGTGTAAAGGAGGCCCACTTGTGCTTGCTGAAGATTTCAAGTTGAAAGCTCAATACCATTGAATCAGAAAAGGGGGATTTGGCAGACTCCTGGTTTTCTCTTCTTTTATTATTTAAAAAATATTGCAAGGGCTCCAAAGACGTGTTTAGGACGAGTGAGGATCCTTTTGGTGCTATTTATCAACCACAAGTAATGGGATCTAGGGGCCCAATGTGAAGGCTGAGGATGTAGCGTTCTTCTGACCCTGTACTATCAGGATCACCTGGGCAACCCGGTGGTGCTCAGAGCTTCCAGAGCTGCCCCTGGTGGTGCTCAGGGGACAACCCTGCAAGGCACATGCTTTAACCCCTGTACTATCTTTCCAGCCCCAGACTCCTCTTTTCTTGTTGTACTTTTTTAAAAAATTTTTTTAAATTTTTAAATTTTTTGGACCACACTTGTCTATACTTCAATCGCCAGGGCTGACTCCTGTCTTTGCTTAGGGATCACTCCTGACAGGGCCCTGGGGGACCATATGTGGTGCTGGGGATCAAACCAGGGTCAGCTGCATGAAAGGCACATGCCTTCACCCTTGTGATGTCTCTTCAAACTCCGTGAACTTCTCTTAAAAAAATCAAATCCAATTACTTACAGATGAACTAACTGAAGACCCAGCAAAAGAAAATGACTTTCCAAGGTCACACAGCAAGGTTAACCAATGTCAGTTCTGAAGATTGTCAGAGCCTGCTATCAGAGGCAGGGGGCTGCCCGCTGTTCTGACGACCACACACCAATGAGGAAGCACTGCTGGGTACTTCCTGGGGGTGTCCTCTGCTGGGTGCCAGAGATATAACAGAGAAGAGATGCACGGGGATGGGAGAGGAGAGGGTTTAAGCACTCACTTGGCAACAGAAGGGAAGGTGGAGATTGGGGCAGTGAATCCGAAGTTGTAGAGTGACCGGGTGGAAGGGCATGGCAGGAGGTGGAACAGGATAAGCAAAAGCCCAGGATCTTTAGGAGAAGGCATGGCAATGTGGGGGAGGGTAGCAATGTGATTGCTGAACGACGGGACACGTGGGGGTGGGTAAATGAGGAAGCCAGGCTACAGGGTGAGGGAGGCGGGGAAGCCTGCCAAGAGGGGAAAGATTAGAACTATGAAGCCACCCGTATTTCTGCATCAAATGACTCAGACAAAGAGTGGGAAGTCCCAAGAGCTACAGACAAAGTGGATTCAGAGGGAACATCCTCACTTCCAGCTCGGGGCATCTAAGAAGGCGGCCTAGAGGAGAGGCATTTGAAGCAAGCATGAAAAGGCATGTGGGGTTTGCTGGAGGATTCTGAGCAACGAAAACGGGGCAGACACAGGATCGGCATCCAGAAGCTTCTGGACACAGCGAGGGTTCTGTCTCACAGAGCATCATATCAAGTATGAACATGGATCACAGGAGACCTTGAACATTCCCATCATGAAACATAGACTTTCTTCTTTAGACAATAGGGAGCCGTGGAGGGTGCCTGAGGGAGGGCAGGGCGCATGCAGGGCTGGCTGTGAAGTCTGACTTTCCAGAAGGCCTCCGTTGTCTCACACAGAACTCGGAACTCCCAACAGGGCAGGGAGAGGCAGAAACACTGCAAAGTTTCCAAAGGAGAGGAGAGCACCTGAGGGTTGCGTGTTAGTGAGGGGAGGGACGAGGTGGGCTAGGAGGAAACCAGTTACACCTTCAAAGCTGCCTCTTACCTGGGCTTCTGGAGGCCACTTCTTTAATGCCTCCTCAAAAGGCTGCTTCTGAGAGCACCACAACCTCTGGGAGCCAAAAGAAAGTGCCTGGTGGGGACTAGTGTGGTACTTTTGCAGCATGGTGCCCGGGAGACAGAAGGCTCCAGCAAGCTCCTGCAGAATCTTAGCACGGCAAGAAGATCAAGCAAAGACCCTCATCACTGAAATGACTAAATCATAAGGCTGGGGTCAGGCTGGGTACATAGGCTGCCTCTGCGGTGACCGAGGCTTCTAGGTGATTGATCTGCGGAGGGGGTAAAACCAAGAAGGATGCCAGCTGACAGTGACTGGCAGCTAGAGCATGAAATTCCCACAGCCCCAGCAAGTACCCAGCAAACCTGGAGGGTAGCCACCCCTCCCCACCAGGGCTGTCCCCTTGAGGCTACACAAGATGTGTGGCTGGGAAGCAGAGCTGTGGAAGGCCAACAGGAGCCCTAAGTGGTCAAATCATTGCCTTAAAGATCTGTTTTCTCTCATGATACCTTTTACATCTGTAGCATCTGTACTGGTGTCACCACTCTCCTTGCCAACAGTTATAGCTTCTGTGTCCTTCCGTCCCCCACTTCATTCTGGCAGGAGAGTCATCAGTTTTACTAGTATAAAAAAGTCTTTTGAGTTTTATTGTTCTTCCTCTGTTTTGATATCCCATTGATTTCTATTCTAATCTTATTTAGTTCTTTTCTTGGGTTTACTTTTGATTTAATTTGCTCTTGTTTTCCTAGTCTCTTAATGTGAAAGCTGAGGTCATTGATTTGAAACTTTTTTCCTTTTTTCCAATATAGGCATTTAATTCTATAAATTTCCCCGTTAGTGTATTTTTCTAATAGCAGCCATAACATTTTTTAGACATCCATTTTTATTCAATTCAAAATCTTTTCTAATTTCCCTTTTGATTTTTTTATTCTTGGATTATTTATGAGTGTGTTATTTAGCTCCTAATGACGTGGAGATTTTTCAGGTTTTTTTTTCTATTGTTGATTTCTAATTGAATTCTATTTTATCAGAGACTATTCTCTGTACAACTGGAATCCTTTTAACATTATTGAAATTTCTCTTAGGGCTCATAATATAGCCTATCTTGGTAAGTGATCTATGTATGTTAGAAAAGAATGAGTATTTTCCTCTTGTTATAGGGAGTGTCCTATAAATATCTATTAGGTCAGCTTGGCTGATGCTGTTCAAATCTCCCATATCCTTTTCGGTTTTCATTCTACTTGTTTCATCAATTATTGAGAGGTTTTCAAATCCTTACTAGAATCATAAATTTGTCTACTTACCTTTGCAATTTTATTCATTCTATTATTTTATGTAGTTTTGAAGCTCTGAAAATGGAGCTCAATTTTTGCATCTTCTGGATGACCTGAACTCCCTTCTGCCACATCCCCCTTTTTGTGGTGCCAGGGACCAAACCTAAGGTCTCACACCTGCCAGGTAAGTGCTCTACCGCTGAGCTACACTCCCCACCCTGACACAGCCTTCTTTATTCTTGGTGATATAATCTGCTCTATATTTTAAGCTGTATAATATTGGTATAGCTATTAAGATTTTCTTGTTCATTTGTGTGTGTTTGGGCTACACCTGCAGTGATGTTCAGGGTCTACTCCTGGCATAAGCACTTAGGGCTAAGACAAAATAACAATTTGTGATTTCTGTTTTATTCATTGTTGGATTGTATTGACTTTTTGTTTAATTGGATTGTATAACTTTTTGTTTGGCTAATGTATTCTTGTTGTAGGGTTTATGGCATACGTCTATAACTTGCCCTGCCTACCTTCTACTATTGTAAAACTTCATCTAACATTTTTGACAGTGGTGTTCTTTCATTTCTCCTTGTTTGCTCTTTATGCTACCACTGCCATTAATTACATATTATGTAATTATAATATGTAATTATATTACATATAATAAACACACACGCATGCACACACACACATATATATACAGTACATGATTATTTAATATGTCCATTACTTTTACATAAATTTGAATAATAAAAATGATGATACATATTGTTACCATTTCTGGTGCTCTTCATTCCTTTTATGTAGAACCTTGCTTCCTTTTGGTGTTATTTTCCATTGGCTTAAAGGACATTATTTCGTTTTTTTTTCTTTTTTTTGGGGTGTCACTCCCAGCGATACACAGGGGTCACTCCTGGCTCATGCACTCAGGAATTACTCCTGGCGTTGCTCAGGAGACCATATGGGATGCTGGGAATTGAACCTGGGTTGGCTGCGTGCAAGGCAAATGCCCTACCCACTGTGCTATTGCTCTAGCCCCAAAGGACTTTCTTTAATATCTCTTAGAATACAGAACTGCTAGATTGTCAGCTTTTTATGCATCCAAAAGAACCTGTATTTTTGGAAGTTATTTGAACTTAGTACAGAATTTGAGGTGGACAGTTTAAATCTTTTTTCTGTACTTAAATAATATGGCTTCATAGTCCTATAATTTGCATTTTTTCTAACGAGAAATATGTTATTATTTTTATTTTCCTGTATAAAGTGAATTATATTCCCTCTAGTGCTTTCATAGTTTTCTCTGATCACCAGGTTTGGGCAGTGATAGTTTTGGAGGAATAGTTTCTTCTCATTTCTTGGGATTGGGTTTTATTAAGATTTCCAGATTTTTGAGCGCTGTGAGTTTAAAGGTTTTTTTTTTAAATCATCAAACTTGTAGACGACTTACCCAGAATTTTCTAAAATATTCTCTCCACCTCTCCCCTTTCTTTAAAAACTACTCATGTGGGGCTGGAGCAATAGCACAGCGGGAAGAGCATTTGCCTTGAACGCAGCCAACCCAGGTTCGATTCCCAGCATCCCATATGATCCCCTGAGCATTGCTAGGGTTAATTCTTGAGTTCAGAGCCAGGAGTGACCCCTGTGCATCTCCAGGTGTGACCCAAAAAGCAAAAAACAAAAACAAAGACATAAAACAAACTACTCATGCATATATGCTAGTCTACTTGAAGTCTTGTGACATACTTTTCACTAATTTTTTTTCTGTTTATTATTATTTCTTCAAGTTAGTTCATCTTTTCCTCCTCAATACTTAACTTGCATTAATCCTATTCAGGATTATTTTCTTAATCTCAGACATTGTAGGTTTTATCTCTGCAAGCTCGACTTGAGTCTTTTAAAATAAACTCACTGTCCAGAACACATGGGATTAAGTTGTCACAGTTTTAATATTCTTGATGACTATTTGTCTCATATATTAGTTCTGGTTTTGTTTCAATGTGTTGCTCATTTTCCTTATTACAGGTGATGTTTTCCTGTCTCCTTGTAGGCCTGACATTATTTGACTGGATGCCAGATATTGCTTTGTGATTTGTTAGGCAGAAGCAGAACAGCTTTTAATCTAACACTAATTATTATGCACTACTGATTCAAGATCCCACGGGCATTTCCCCCAAGGCCCTATGCATTAGGAGGGCTTCTAGTTTGACTGATAGAAATAGTAGGAACAGGCACTATTTGGGAACTGTTGTTGAGGGTCTGCCACTCACCCAGATCTCTCTCCTTTGAGATCATTTCCTCCTACCTTGGGCCTATTTCTCCCATGTATACCCCAGCTGGAAATCTGCTGAGTTCCAAAGGGGCTCTCCCAGAGACCTTAGGCATTTTGTTCTGTCTTTGACGTTCTCCCCTCTTTAAAAATTTTGTCCCATGAACCCATGAAGTCTAAATGTCTTGGTCTTCTTAGATCCCCTACCTGTGCCCTTAGCATGGTACCCCTCCACCCCCCACCCCATGAATTGTGATCTGGAAACTTTCAGATGCAGAAGAACTGGGTGGTCCTAGAACTCACCTTTCCCAGTTCCCACCCTTGTGTGGTCACTGTTGCTCCTTCATCCTCATAGGCATGGAAACTGGTGTTTCCTATGGATCTGTTTGATTCAGGTGAGAGGGTGTACTCATGTCTTGCCTGGGCTGAGAACTCAGAACCTCTGCTAGGACCAGTCCAACGTGATGGAAGCATCAGGGTTTCAATGCTCTTTTCCAGTAGAGAGCAGACTTGAATGTCCTGTGCCTGTCTCAACTCTGGGTCTTTGCCTCTCCATCCAGAAAAAAAGGCATGCTGGAGTGATTTCAAGAGCCACCTGAGATAAAGCTAGACCTCACCAACCCTTTGACAGGCTAGAGGCCAAGTAACCAATGGACAGAGCGACCTGCCCAGGGCTACATGGAGGAGGGGCTACAGATGGCCTCAGGGCTGTGCTTGCTGTGTCCTCCCTCTCCGGAAAGCAGCAGGCAGGGCACACAGCTCTGCTGATCTGTGGTGACACACGCATTTGCCCACTGGAAGGACGCTGAATAATACAGTCCCCGGTTAGAAGACACACGGGAGAACAATGCCGCGGCGAATGCAGCCCCAGCGGGCCCCCGCGCTGCCCAGATGCGCGGTACATTCCGTACAACCCTGTGGTTTTTTGATGGTTGCCATGGTGTGTGGACAAAACGGGAGCATGTTCCCTTGGAAAAATGTCAACAGTGACTCATCCTGATTTCGATGAAGGCTGATGGGATAAATGGAGAAGCTTGGGAAAGAGCTATGATTAGAGAAGCGAATGTTTGCCGCCTTTCAGGAAGCGGTTTGCCAGCAAGAGAGAGTTTGCCAGCAAGAGAGGGTTCCTTGCAAGCTCATAAAAGCCAGCCATGTCGATCCCGGTCAAGGAGAAGCTGGCCTGAGAGATGTAGGGGTCCGCAATGAGCTCGGTTCCACAAAGGCACTGGGTTGGGGGGAGTCTCACTTTGTCTGACAACTGAGAATTCTGCCCCCACGAATGAGCTCAGAGGCAGGAAGGAGGGGTGGGGAGGGCACAGGCTTGGCCAGCTGAGGGAGCTGGCTTGGACTGTGCCTTCCTTCCATAAGATGGGCACTGGAGGCCTCTCTTGCAGGGGGCTTTGATGAGCAGCCTGGAGAGAAAAGCTGGAACCCCCCCACCCCGCACCCAGATCTGGTCAGGGCTGCAGAGCCCGAGAACAAGGAAGGATGGAGGGAGTACGGGGACCCCATTCAGTGAGAGGGGTAGCACGTCTCATCAGTGCCCCCAGCGCCGCATTGTAGGAGAAGATGCACATGGGGAAGGAGGCAGAGGGGTCAGAAGCAAGGACAGTGTCTGAGTCAGGAAGGTCAGAAACAGCCCCTCCCCCCCCACTGTGTTGGCTTCAAGGCCCAGCCCTCTCGGGCTTTGAGTGCAGAGATGCTTGGGAGGCGAAGCCATGTGAAACATGTGAGTTGGGTTAGGGGCCAGGCGGTGGCAAGGAGCACAGGCATTACTGAATTCCTCGAAAGAAAAGCTCAAAGAGAGCAACAGAGAAGGAGAAAGCCGAGAGGCAGAGGGAGTGGGGTGGGAGGAGAGAGGCAGAGACAGAGGGACGCGGACACACGCGGTGGGTCAGAGGAGAGAGAACAGGGGGACCCTGGGGTCTGTGTCACTCAGGACAAGCGTGTCTGTGCCTTTGGTAAACATGTTCTTTCCTTGAGACCTTCTGCTTCTTGCCACCCAAGAGTCGAAGCAGACACAAACATTCAAGTATTGTGGAGACTGCCAGGAAAGATGACAGCAGCAGGCCCTTAGTAGGGGTTGGTGCTAGGGAGTATTTTTCCTGCAAACACTGCCCCCCCGCCCCGCCCCATTTTCTCCAATAGGTAAGAATTAGTCCTTCGAATGACCTTGGGCAGCACTGCTATCTCCTTTCCTGCCCAAGTTCTTCCTGCCCCTCTCTAGATAGTCTTTCTGCAGGTGACAGGTGTGTTGAATGTGCCTGCATACCCTTCACCCCTCCCTTTTCCCTAGGCCTTCTAGTGCCTTCCATTTCCTCTTGCATCTGCCTGGGGTGGCCAGGGGGCATCTCGTTCCATGTTTGGGCCCCTTCCTTGGAATTTCTTGGAGCCTGTGCTGTTCTCTGGGCCAGAGTAAATGCAGAGCAGTGCCGGGGAAATAAAGGCAGTAATTCTGAGTGGGGAGTAGCAAGTGGATCGCAGTTCCTGGTTGCACCATTTCCTTAGGCAAATTTCTTTTTTGGGGTGTGAGTGGGTAGGTGGGTTTGGGCCATGCCCAGTCATGCTCAGGGTGCACAGTCTGGCTGTGCACTCAGGGATCACTCCTGGTGGGCTCAGGGGGCTGTATGTGGTGCTGGCGATAGAACCTGGGTTGGCTGTGTGCAAGGCAAGTGCCCTACCTGCTGTATTATCTCTTCATCCCCTACTTTTATTTTGGTTGTTGATGGTGGTGGCTCCTAGCAGTGCTCAGGGGTGCTGGGGTCACTGCTGGCAGTACTGGGCCTGGGCGTGGGGGTTCAGGGCGTGGGCCTGGTGATCAGTGCCACTGGGGCTACCAGAGTCACTCCAGTGGTCCTCAGGAGCCACCAGGGCTAGCCTGGGAGCGCTCAGGGAGCCATGCAGTGCTGGAGGCCAGCCGTGGGGCTTCTGCATGCCAGGCATGTCCTCCAGTCCTCCGAGACTCCTGCACTTCTCGAAGCTCCAGGTTTATTTCCTGTAAAATGGTTTCCAATCATTTCTACCTTGTTAGATACGAGCTGCACACCTGCAATATGGGTAGGATGAACTTAGGGAGTGCGGATTCAATAAAGTCCATTTGCAGAGCCTTCAGAGTCTCATGCCTGCTCACACCCCGCCGTGGGGGGCTGGGATCGGGCTCCCACCTCATGCTCCACAGCCAGCACCCACCTCCCGTCTCCAGGACACAGAAGCAGCTGCCCATGATGGGTCAGGGAGGGCGTGGCTTCAAGAGCATCCCAGACTTCCCGTAGAGCACCCCCAGCTGACGGGATGCCAGGCAGCTCACTTTCATACACCCCCAAGTGCCCAGGGAGGCTGGGCAGCAGAGGTGCAGAGTGCTCCCAGACACAGCCCTTCACCCCCACCTCCCCTGAAAGCTCTGGGATTGGGGTACTCCATCTTATTGCCTCCTTGGTGCTGCTCAGGAGGTCAGGGGTTCATGCTTGGTGATGCTCAGGCCACTGGGGCTAAACTCAGTGTGAGGGCCTGAGGATGCAGTGCTGGTAGTAGGACTCTGCAGCACTGGGGACCACTAGGGCTATCCCACAGTGCTGGGAGGAGGGGGCAGGGGGTGCTCCAGGGCTGCACCAGGCAGTTCTAAAGGGTCATTGGTGGGGGGATAGAAGTGGGGGTGGACACTTGCCTGGTATTAGGCCCTAACTCCTGTATTATCTCCCAATCCCTATGTTTCTTTAGAGCTATCAAGCAGAGAGAGGGGACCTCCCCGTGGTGCAGCCCAGAAATGGTGTACATTAGGGCAGGGAGAGGTGGAGAGTGGCAGTTTAAAGGACAGAATGGTAAGGAACAGCTGTCAATCAAATCTGACCTCATTGAGACAGCTGGGTCTATTTCAGTCTCAACTATCTCACTGGGCTAATTCAGCACATCCCATTGGATGGAGGAGCACTGGGCACAGCACGGCGAGCTTCTGTGATCTCTGCGAACTCTGCACTCTGGCCTCTGACCTGGGGGTGGGTGGGAAGGGCACAACTGATTTTTTTTTAACCTGATTTCTCACCTCCCTCCACCACATGGGACTGTCTGTAAGAGGCCACGTCCATAAACCCAATTTGTAAACAGCTGCCTTATGCACATTCTTTAAAGAAATTGCATCATTAGATATGAAAATACAAATAGATTCTTGTTAAAAATGTTCTGGGGATCCAGGAAAAGAGAAAAGTCTTCTTAAACATTCAATTCTGCTTTGCCTCCTGAGTATGGTGTGGATCTCTCCAGAATTTTTAATATAAAATTTACTTAATTTATTGAATTTAATATGAACATTTGGTGGTAACGGTCTGTAACTTGCTTTTTTCATTTACCATTCTGTCTTGAACATTTTTCCTCCGGGACCCCCAGGTCTTCCAAGCTCCCTCCAACTGCTGCAGGAGGGCACATTTGAATATGTATTTGCCCTCAATTTAATCATCCTCCTATTGATGAAGATTTAAGTTGTTTCTAAATGTTTGCTCACACAAACAGAGCTTTAGAAATAAGCTTTGACTACATTTCTTGGACGAGATACTCTCGGTAGCTTTCTGGGCTTTCCAAGAGGGATGGAGGAATCAAACCTGGGCCAGCCGTGTGCAAGGCAAATACCCTACCTGCTGTCTCGCCCACATGGCAGAGCCTAGCAAGCTACCCAGTGGCGTATTCGATATGCCAAAAACAGTAACAACAAGTCTCGCAATGGAGACGTACTGGTGCCTGCTCGAGCAAATGGATGAGCAATGGGATGACAGTGATACAGTGATATTTCTTGGGGTTCATTTGTATTTTTGGGGGTTGGTGCCAGAGAGTGAATTCAGGATCTCACACATGAAAGCTCTCCCACTGAGATACATCACTGGCCTCACTTGTTAAGTGCTTTTCTGGGGTTGGGGGCTGGGAGAGAGGTTGGGACCATATCTAGTGGTTCTCAGAGGTCCTTCTGGCTCTGTGCTCAGGGATTACTCCAGACAGGGCTTGGGAAACCAAGCCTGAACTGAGATGATCACAGGCAAAGCAAATAATGCCTGCACTATCTCTCCAGTACCTCCACTTATTAAGCGTTATTTGTGTGTTTGGTTTTTGGTGGGGTGCTGCACTCTGAGATTCTCAGGGCTCACTCCTGGCTCAGGGACCACACCTGGCAGTGCTTAGAGGTTCATATACATTGTCAGAACGGGGTTGGCCACAAGCTAGGCAAACACCTTACCTGCTATGCTATCTCTCTGGCCCCTGTTAAGTGGTCCCCGCCCCGCCTGCCTTTTTCTTGTTTTCTGGGCCCCATCTGGAATGCCCAGGTGTTTCTCTTGATTCTGCACTCAGGAATCACTTCCAGTGGTGTTCAGGGGACCATATGGGATGCTGGGGATTGAGTTTTTTCTTTTTGGGTCACACCTGGCGATGCACAGGGGTTACTCCTGGTTTTGCACTCAGGAATTACTCCTGGTGGTGCTCCAGGTACCATATGGGATGCTAGGGATCGAACCTGGGTTGGCCACATGCAAGGCAAATGCCCTACCTGCTGTGCTATCACTCCAGCCCCAAGGAATGCTGGGGATTGAACCCAAGTCAGCCGCAGGCAAGGCAAGCGCCTTACCCACTGTACTATCTCTCTGGCCTCACTGTTAAGTGTTTTTAAGAACAGATCCCAAAAGTGGAATTGGATCCTGCCTAGTCTCCACCCATCTTTCCAGCTAAGGCATTACCTTCAGGTTTCCTCATCTCCACAAAGTCTCGTTAGCCATCCCCAGAGGCAAGGGTCTTCTTTGCGTCTTTGCTCTCACTCCCCTGCTGCATTTCCCTTTTGCTGTCCCCTGGGCTCTCCTACAGACCTGGCCCAAATCTATCTTCTTTGTTCTTCGTCACCCAGTTGTGTCAAAGGCCCCATCTGAAGGACTCTGACATCAATCTCAAAACCGAAAATTAATAAATCAAGGAGCAAGGACTCTCATTTCAGGAAGATTTTGTTCCACAACAGGCTGCAGGGCTCGGAGAGATCCATAAGCCAATACTGATCAAGCCTACAATTCATGGATCCCTTGATTCCCCCAGTCACAGCATTAGGCTCAATAATACTTAAATCAGAGCCCTTGCCCTCAAAGGGCGCACTCTCATTGCATAGAACAAAAGGTGTAAATAACTTATATTCTGCCTTCCTGAGCACCAATGGGGGGTGATTTCTGAGTGCAGAGCCAGGAGAAGATTCCAAACATTGCCAGGTAAGGCCCCAAAATCAAAAGAAAAAAATGTTTTAAATGCTAACAAACAAACAAATAAAAACCTCAGTAGGTGAGAGACCAGAAATACTCTGGGGGTCGTTTGTGGATTATTACTAAGATTTACTCACTGACAGTGAATAATGACAGGTTTTTTGAGCCCTGTCACCACTATACAAATGCACAGGCATTTCTATCTCTGAGCAACAGTTGTTTTCAGGCATGAGGGAGGATGGAAGAGATAGGGGAAAAAAATATGTCTTGGGCCCACCTTCCCAGCTGTTGCCAAGAGAATGTGACACTCAGAAGGACTGTTTGTATTCATTCATTCACTCATTCATTCATCCGGTTGATATTTCCAGAATATTTGTAGGTGATTCCTTGTCAACCTTCCCAGCTGGCGAGAAATGGATAAACACCCAGCTTTCAGGCTGCATGTGGAATTATGAATTATCCTTAACTGAACTTTTTTTTCTTATAAAAAAATAACAGAAACCAAGACCACACTGTTGTGAGTTCAGATAGCGAGCTGCTCATGAATCATAAGATAACGTGGTACCAGAGAGCAGGAACCAACCCAAGAATGCTCTGATTTATGGACTTGTCTTCCGAGGAAGATAAAGGAGCTGAGTCAACAGACATTAGGCCTCCCTTTCTCGCCGGGGTCTGAGGAGGAAGACAGTCACCGAGCAAGAGAAGCCACAAGCGTCTCATGGGGCAGCCTAGTACAGAGCAGCTCCGGGAGGGGCTTCTCAACCCTGATGACCAGTGAGGGTGGGCAACCTACAGGGCAGGGCAGGGGTTCTAGCAGAGGCTGCCATGTCCGTCAGCACCATGCCAGCCTCGCTATCTTTTTAATGCCCTCACTAGAGAGTTTTTTGTCTTGTTCCAGTTCCTCACGTTAAACACTGTTTAGTTCACTTACATCATATTTGAAGGCTAAGCAGAGTGCTAATGGACTGTAAATAATTGGAGTTAGCCCTGAGAGCGAGCTCGTTCTCACGATTCTACCCATTCATCCTTCCCTCTCTGAAAATCATCTTAACTTCCCTGAGAAGTTTGCAGGTTAGTAGGGGCATGTGACACAAGGTCCCAGAGCTCCAAATCTGCGATTGTTTGATAGTCTGACTTGCCTCTAGACTGTCATCTCCAAGGTCTATGTCATTCCTGGTCAGCACTGCATCTGTCCTGCCTGATACAGGTACTGGCAGACAGCTGAGATTCAGCAAATAAATGAGTAAGCAGAACATGACCGAGGAGTGGACACACAGGTGGCTGTGTGCAAGGGGCAGCAGGTGGTGAAGAGGGGGCTGCTGGGCAGCAGAAGATCGAGTCATTGGGAAAAGTGACAGCTGGAACCCGAAGGTGGAATGTGGACTTTATTCTCTGGTTTCGAAAGACATTAATGAGTAGCAAGCAGAAGAGTGACATGATCCATTAGCTTCTTTCACATTCAGACATTCATGTATTCATTCATTCCATTCAATACAAAATTCATCAAGGCTCTTCCTATGTAGGACACCCTATAAACCGCTGAACTATAACGAACAGAAATGAGATGGAATTGGATCCTCAGGAGCTCACAATCTGATTGGGGAGACGGATGAGCAGCCAACGACTATGATATGTAAACTGCGAGCTAGAGATTCACACAGGGTGCCTCAGGACGGTCTTCTGCAGGAGGTAACACGTGAGCTGAGTCTGGAATCAGGTGAAGAAGATGGGGTGGGAAGTGTCGAGTGGGCAATTCCGAGACGGAGGGGAGGGGTCACAAGCTGTCTGGATGAGTAGAGCTGGTGCTTTGTGTGGGAGGCAGGAAGTGGGCTGGGGCTGGGGGTGGGGGAGAGAGAGAGAGAGAGACAGAGACAGAGAGAAAGAGAGACAGAGACAGAGACTGTTGAAAAGGCAGGCAGAGACCAGAAAACCTGTGAACAGATTCCTAGACTTCCTCCTGGGGGTTATGAGGTGTCAGATTAGTACTTTAGAAAGTCCCCATGGATGCAGAAAACAGAGGCAGGAGGATCAGGAGAGGCAGCAAAGAGCCAGGGAGGGGATGGTTATGCTGACCCAGGGGAGGGATCATAAAGGACTGAACTAAGTGGAGTTTGGGGGTTGGAGAGAGAGTCCAGCAGGTAAGGCATTTGCTTTGTATATGGTCCCTCCAGCAGCACTAGGCTCATCCCTGAGCACAGAGCTAGGGATAGCCCCCAAAGGCTACTGGATGTGGTTCTAAATCCCTCCCAAAATAAATCAAGTGCGTGTGTGAGGGCTAATACTAGCCAGACTTCATGTGGACACTTGCCTTATGAACTACTTTATGTGCACGCATGATCTCAGTTCTCTCTGCGGTATCTGGGAAAGAAACTATCCTCATTTCCATCTGGCAGATGAGAAGAACAAGGCACAGGGTCAACCATCCAGGGAGTGCAGGTGTGCATTTATGGGGGCCCAGGGACCTAGGAGACACAGTCATTCTGGGCAGCAGATACAGAAACAGGGCAAGAGAGTGAGTGTTGTTTAGGCAACTGATTTGAGATGCCCGAGGAGCATCTCTCCAAGGAGAGCCAGAGGACAGCACCCAGACCTCTGGGTCTGGGGTCAGAAAAGACATCTTTTTGGATTGGGGTAGCAAAGCCCAAGTCATGGCAAAGGGTGAGCTCACTGAGGGAGACTCTGGGCTTGGGAGCGCCCATCATCTCTGGCTGACCAGAGAAAGACTTGAGTATGCAGGACCAGGCAGGAGAGGGAGAGAGGTGAGAAGAAACAGAGTCCAGAACAGAAAGGAGAGTCTCTAGGAGGGCTTGACCCCAGGGACCTACTGCTGGGAAACCAGGGGGCTGGGACTCCAGAGGGACGAGTGAGGGCTGGCCATCAAGACTTCTTGGGTGGCCTTGACCAAGAAGTGTTTCCAGGGAGAGCTCAAGCCGTGCTGGGAAGCAAAAGAGAGATGATGATGAATCAGAGAACCAAAGTCCAGAGAACTCTTTGTTGGGAAGGGAAGGAGAGGGGGAGGGTGGAAGGAAGAAGGAAGACAGGGTAGAGAAATCTGATACCTATTTTTGTGAGGGGAGAGGGTATCTCTGATGGTGCTCAGGGCTTAATCCTGGCTCAGCATTCGGGGATCACTACTACTGGGGCTTGCGGGACCATACCTGGGGCCAGGGATAAAACCTGAGTCAGCAGTGTGCAAGGCAAACCCCCTACTCTTTGTACTATTGCTATTGCTCTGGCCCCTACTCTCTTTTTAAGATTTGAGCATTTCGTGGTAGTGGTTTGGGTCACACAAGGTCGTGCTCAGGGCATGTGGGGTGACCTCTGGCAATGCTCAGGGGGTTTGGGCATGTCCTGCTGGGGATTGAATCTGGGCTTCCCCACTACATACACACACAGCACACACACAGCACGCCCCAGTCTATTGAGGTCACTTTCTCTGGAGTATATTTTAACATGCATTTCTGCTGAGCTTCTCCTCACTCCATTCCCTGTCATGACCTCCACCTTGAAAGAAGCCAGCTCTCAGTGAGTGGGAGAAAGCGGTGGACGTCTATCCTTTGGCATCTGAAGATATTTCTATTTTAGGGGCTAAATGGAAACAAGTGATTAAGAAATGAAACCAGAGATACTTGATTCATTTCTAATTTTTTTAATTTATGGGAAACAATGTGCCCCGCTGGTGGTGGCAGTGGCCACCTGGAAGGCCATTGTGCCTTCTGGAGCCTCCTGCTGCTCTCTGGAGAGGCACCGGAGACCACCAAATTTATCCAGCTCCTGCTCAGGCAGTTCGGAAGGTGCTGAAGGTGACGATGGGTAACGATGCTCTTTCTACCTTTGCTAGAACAACTGGGCAATATCCCATGTCCGTGTGAAGCACGGATATCAGGGGACATGGATCTGGCTGTCAGACTGACAAATGAGTCTTCTCTATTGAATGGAACGTAGGAAGCCATCTTTGGGCACCTAAGAGAAACTGCCTCAGGCAGGTGAGGGCACCCCTCAACAGCAGGGCCTTTTGATTAAGAGTGGAAGTGGAAATAACTGTTTTCATTCTGAGCCAAAGTGGGATTCTCTTTTAATGCAAGAAGCATGGCCAACCTATGCAACTGAGGCAAAGGTTTAGGCTTCTGCAGGGGCCAGCTGGGGCCACACATCCTGCTGGTGTCCTAACAGGCCAGTGGGTCCAAACATCTTGTCTGCCTTTATATCTAGTCCCAAACAGGCAAGTGGACAGCTGCGTGGTGCAGGGCGTGAGGTGGTGGTGAAATTTTCAGGGCACTTGAGAGCGAGCTTAAGGAAGGAACCAAGAGTCCAGATGGTGGGACGTGCTGTTTCCCATTCCTATTCACTGCCCCAGATGGACAGTGGGAGCACTCGGTGCAACAGGACACCACCGGGCAGGGATTTTTTCCCATCCTACTTTCCCTAGGTATACCGAGACCCTCAAATGTAAACTCACAGTCATTTCTTCAATTTAATTTCCTGAACAAAGAGACTCATGGATCCCCTAAGACCTCTAAATTCAATTTTAGGCCCTACCAAGAGACATGGGGAAAAGTCAGTGAGTTCATGCTCCATGAACACAATGAGAGACATTGAGAAAATAAGAGCTGTCAGAGGAGAGGACCGGAAACAGCGAGAGTCCTCTGATACCACCTTGGGACCGGGGGCCCTTCAGGATAGTCAATCATGTGGGGGGCACAGAGTCTGACACACTGAAGACAGAGGGGGATGTGCTCCCGCCACACAGGCAGCCCAAACTGCACTTACACCCCTAACTCAGTTCATCTCCCTGATTCCAGAGTTCCATCCCTACAAGGATTCCAACCACGCTCTAGCAGCCACAAGGCTTCCAGATGGACAGCTCAGCTCTGACCCTTTTCACAAGCTTCTGATTTGACTCAGATCTTTACATGCGGAACCAGATACGGTACAGATAGAACCATCGATTACAGGCTGGCCTACCATCCTGGGGAGAAGACACAGCCAGGGCTGATCTGAAGGAGAGTTTTGGCAGGGGTCAAGGGGAAGAGAAAGGGAGTGCAGTAAAGGGGGCATCTGGGTACTAGCCGAGCATCAATGCTGCCTTCTGTCAGGGTGGAATACCCTCATTCTTCCAACCACGCACACACTGAGGGGGCACAAACACACACAAGGCACTGGCATCTAGAACCCAAAGGACACAATCCTGACTTTCAGGAGCGCCCCGCCTAAGGAAGATGGTGGTGGAGGTGATGGTGGAGAGAGATATTATAGGATTAGGTCACTTGACTTGCAATCATCGATCCCTGCACTGCATGGAATCCCCTAGAGGAGTACCTGATTGGAGCTGGACAAATATGGCGGCCTCCAGAGCCTTTCACACAGCAGCAGAAGGCTCCAGAAGGCAGGGTCGTCTTCCAGGTGGCCACTGCCTCCACCACCAACCGGAGTGACCCCTGAGCACAGAGCTAGGAGTCAGCACTGAAGTGAGCACTGTTGGGAGTAGCCAATGCTACACCATGAGGATGACCACTGCCACAACAAACACTCTAGGGAACTGACTCGGGGAGATATAGGGAGTTCTTTGCAGGCAAGCCTCGGGAGTAGGGACGCTCAGGGAGGCAAGTCCTGTGGGTAGAGGCTGGTGTCTGTCAGCAGGGCTCACCCAGGGACACATCACTCTGCTCTGAGAACACGCCGAGGCTGGGGTCACGGAGTGTTAGTCTTTATTTGCCCAACACAGTAGCTGCTCAGTGAGTATTTACTGCAGGCAGAGATGAACGTCTGTCCGTAGTGTTGTAGGGAATGGCTAACTGCCCCTCGGGAGTGGCAGGGTGGGAGGGGGGGTCTCAGAGGCCTTTGAATGTGGAATGGGAAAGAGGCCTTTGCCAGGTGAACAAAGTAATGACGGGCAGAGACAACAGTGGCTACAGGAAGAGAGAGTTTGTTTTCGTGTCCAGCCCTGGCCTGGAGGGTACATGTTGGTTATACACAGGCAGATGAGGAGTCTGGAGCGGGGGGCAGTGCTAAGGCTGCAAAGGGTCTTAGGAAGCATTGTAGAAGGTTTGGAGTTGTGGGTTATTATTATTATTATTATTTTGAAGGGGGCATACTGGCTGTGCTCCTGGCTTTCTGCTTAGGGGTCACTCCTGGAGGTGCTGGAGTCACCATATGTGAGGCATGAGGTCCAACTTTGGGCTCAGATTCATTCAAGACAACCATCCTACCCACTGGAGTTTTGTAAGTTACAGGAAGCGCTGGAGTGTAAGGGCTTTAAGTAGGGCCATGGCAGGATCTGTGTGTGTGTGTGTGGGGGGGGCTATGGGGGGGCTGGGGTGAGGACAAGTGCCCAGGGGCTTGCCGGAAGCCTCTCTGCCAGAGTCAGGGCTGCCATCTGCCCGGGCTCCTGCTTCACACGAGCAGGACTCCCTGTGCTGCCTCCTAGAGCTGGGGAGGAAACTGACGTCACATGTCTGCCATAATTTACCCTAACGGCATCATCCCACACCAGCTGGCATGACGGAGGAAAGCAGAGCAGGGAGCAAGGCCAGGTTTCTGCCTGGTGATTGGGGTGTTCTGTAGCGAGAGGGGCGAGGTGCTCGGCCCAGGCTTTGGGGGCCTTGGGGGTCATCCAGTCCAGGCCTGCTACTCTGTGGATGGGAAACTGAGGCTCCTTGAGGATCAAGTGGCCAGCTCAGTGTCACAGGGTGTAGTCAGGAGGGGAAAGACAGATCTGGACTCGGTGCTGAGCCTAGCCACTCCCCTAACTGGCAGACTGGAAACTCTAGTTCCCATCTGTGCAGAGCTGCTGTTGGCAGGTGTAGGCAGCAATACCAATTTTCAGGGGTGCTGTGGAGAAAGGGGAGCATCAGTGAGCCCCACAGGTCTCCAGAGCTCTGTGCTGCTCCTGCAAGTCTCTGGGGATAGGGGTGCCTGTCTCTGGGGATAGGGGTGATGGGTTTGGGGAGGGGCAAATGCAGGGGCTCTGACAGGAGTTGAAGGGGAAGGGGAGCAAGACAAGGAGGCAAGCATGTCTCACTCAGGTCATCCGGGAAGGCAGGGGTACACCTTGGCTTAATTGGATTTAGGATAAATGTTGATTACAAAAAGCAATCTTTAGTCTGGCTTACAGCCCAACAGTCTGCTCTTATGGATTACAAAATAAAAATTAAAGAATATCGAAAAACACTGAGCGTGATTTTTGCACCAGGGGAGGGAGTGGGCTTTATCATGCAAAAGGGATTCATGGCAGGGTCTTGCAGTTTTGTTGGTTGGTTGGTTGGTTGGTTTGGTTTTGTCTTTTTGAAGTAAAACTAGTCTTATTTGGGGTCTAGGAGGAGGGAGAGGGGAGAGAGCCTACGGTAGGGGTCCCTGACATCATCACGGGTCTCTCTCAGGAGCTCACTCAGGAGTCTATTTCCTGAGTTTGCATCACCCATCCCCACTTTCCAGAGAAGGAATATACATATATCTCTGTATCACTGTCATCCCGTTGCTCATCGATTTGCTTGAGCAGGCACCAGTAACGACTCCATTGTGAGACTTGTTGTTACTGTTTTTGGCATATCGGATACGCCACGGGGAGCTTGCCAGGTTCTGCCATGCAGGCGAGATACTCTTGGTAGTTTGCCAGGCTCTCTGAGAGAGAAGGAGGAATCGAACCCAGGTTGGCTACGTGCAAGACAAACGCCCTACCTGCTCTGCTATCTCTCTCCCTCTTTCTCTCTCCCTTTCTCTCTCTCTCCCTTTCTCTCTCTCTCTCTCTCTCTCTCTCTCTCTCTCTCTCTCTCTCCTCTCTCTCTCTCTCAGGATGTGGCTGCAGGAAGCTGTGAGCTCTATCATGAGTTCAGAATCTCCAAGAAGGAAGAAGCTCAGCCCCCTGCAGAGAGAGAGGCAGAGGCATTGAGGATGAAGGATCCAGAACCAGCTCAGAACAGGTGAGATGGGCAAAAGCACGCAGGGATTAAAGGTCTAGGATCAGCAGCTTAGGTTTGTTCTCCTGGCGGAATGAGAACATAGCCCCGAAGTCCATCCCCAAATCATATTCAGCCTGATGTAATGCCATGACTGATTTCTTCCGGAGGGGAGGGCCACACCTAGCAGTGCTCAGGTCTTGCTCCTAGCTCCGTCCTCATGGATCACCTTGGTAGGGCTCAGGGAACCAGATGCGGTACCAGGGATGGAACTCAGGTTGGCCCCATGCAAGGCAAATATGTTAACTTTATACTATCTCTCTGGCCCATGATTCACTGTCATTGTCACTGTCATCCCGTTGTTTGTCGATTTACTCGAACAGGCACCAGTAACGTCTCTATTACATTCAGCCCTGAGATTTTAGCAGCCTCTCTTCTTTCCCAACAACTGGAGGCTCTTTCAGGGTCAGGGGAATGAGACCTATTGTTATTGTTTTTGGCATATCGGATATGCCACGGGAAGCTTGCCAAGCTCTGCCGTGCAGGCGGGATACTCTCGGTAGCTTGCCGGGCTCTCTGAAATATATATATATATATATATATATATCTTTTATTGTATTTGGGATATGAATACACCATGGGGAGCTTGCAAGGCTCTCCCGTGAGGGAAATAGACTCTTGGTAGCTTGTCAGGGTCTCCAAGAGGGAGAACAAGGCTATTACATGTCGTGCAGCCACAAGCTTCCGGGAGCTTGGTCTTATAGTCTCTGGATGTTGGCCGTTGGTGGGGTTACACGGCTCCAGGGGGCAGTTTGTGGGTGTGGCCCATGATTATTTACTTTTTATTAGTGGAGAAACCACTAATTCATAGGCTCCACGGGGAAGACACAGAATCTCGTTTCCTCACCACAATGTCCCCAGTACTTCGTACATAGTAGGTGTTCAACAACTATTTACCAAATACATAAAACAAAGCCATTTTATCAAACATTAGAAAACCCAGTCAAGAAAATAAACCATTCATTGTTCCCCCACTGCGGGTATTTTGGCTTATTTCCTCTGAGTCTTATTTCCTCTGAATACGCTCTTTTATATACATGTAAACATAATGCATTATTAGACTTAGCTCTGGGATGTGTTTTTGTATTCCTCCATTAATATGAATGAAATGATGAAATGAGACGATGCGGAAATGCTTTGAAGACTGTAAAATGTTTAACCAAATATCTTATGATTAGTTATAATAATCATAGCAATACTGATATGAACGAGGCTGATTTTTCTGAGCCTATCCTTCAAAGCAAACGCACGCAGGCCCTGCGAGGCTGGGGAGAAGTTCTGCTCTGCATCTGGCTCGCCCCTGGGAGTGTCTCTCTTCCACGTCGGGGAGAGGGAGTGTGACCCAAGATTGCTTAGAAGACCTCAGTGCTCACTTCCCAGCCTGCTCCTACTCCTGGCTGACTTCAGCTGGGTCCCAGGCCTCCAGGACCCCCTCTGTCCTCTTCTGAGTCAAACTCTCAGCTTCTGTTCTAGGCAGCCAGGAGACAAGAGAAGTGAAGTATCCTGGGGCATTACTGCTCTGAGGCTTCCTCCCCAATTTAGATGCAGATTCCACATCTGCACCCGTTTTTTTTTCCCCCAGTGGGCAGCACTGCCCCACAGTCCAGGGGTGCTGGGCAGGGCCCCCTTTCCCAGTGATACCTCAGAGCACAGAGCAGGAGCTTTCACTAAAACTCCAGAAAGGGTCAGTGACGGCCCCTCCTGCTTTCTTTCTGCAGACTACTTTGAGCTGCGTTTATGGAACTGATGACCTTTCAAATGCTGGCTAGCAGCTTCCATTGGTACCCACCCCTGCTGACTTTCCTTGCAGAATGTTCTTGGGGGAAAACAAATTTCCAATGAGCCAAGTGTGTGCGGGGGTGGGGGCGAAAGCTAAGAGAAGTTTCCTTAAGGCCCAATTTTAGGAACTGAGAGACAGGTGGTCTAGGAGAACTGAACCACGGGGGACAATGGTACCCCCAGTTTCAGGGCGAGTCTCTTCAATCCCACGCCAGCCCCCTAGGTGGACTCAGAGCCTTCCAGGAGTGGGGACCATGTGTCTCCCCCTCACACCCGCAGGTGGTAGGGCCAAGGATCCCAGGTCCAGAGCCCAGGGAACTTACCCTCTGCTCCTGTGTGGCCACGAAAGTCTGGAACCCGGGAGCCACCCCAAAGCCCAGCTCTTGGATGAAAGGTGGTTCAGACTGACTGTGGATCTGAACCTTCACGCCTGCTTCAAACGTCGTCTCCTCTGAAAGAACAAAGGTGGACAGAGCCAGGGGTCAGACATAGCAGGTGCTCAGAGCTGGGACAGAGAAGCCCCGAGGGACCCTAAAAAGGTCACATCGTAGGCAGAATTGTGGATTCCAAAGACGTCTGTCTTCTCAGCCCTGGAAACAGAATAGGTTACTGACTTGGCCAAAGGAACACCTCAGGTATTACTAAGGATCTCAAGAGAGGTGGGTTATCCCGGTTCCCAGTGACCCAGAGGAATCACCTAGCTCCTTAGAGGAGGGAGACAGGAGACTCAGAGATAGTGGAACCGAACCAAAGATGAAGCAGAAGAGGAAGAGGATGCAGGAGCCAACAGCCAAGGCACACAGGTAGCTATGGAGGCAGGAAAGGGGAAGAAAATGGATTTTCCCTGAGGGCCTCTTCTGGAGGCACAGGCCTGCTGACACCTGGTCATATTTAGCTCCATGAACCCTGTGTTTGAATTTTGGCTGCTGGAACACGCTGCCGGAAGCCACTCCTTTCATGGTGCTCAAGCACTGTGATCACCAGAAATGGATTCAGGCCAGTGTTGCCCACTCTTTGTTTCAATCACCAAACCAAAGGATGGGCTTATACAGCGAGAGAAGCACCTTTATTGGATTTGCTAGCTTCTGTAGGGGGCCGTGGGCTGAAGGGGAGGGGATGAGGAGGAAAATATGAAGATGCAGCTAGAGGAAGCAAAACACAGGTGCCACGGCACTGATTCCACGGAGCTACAGGAGCTGGGAGATCAGACCCGTGCATCTCCTGTGTCTCTGGTGGGGGACATTCCCTTGGCTGTGGAGAGGCAGGGCTGGCAGAGGGCTCCTTCTCTGTGTTGGAATTCCAGACTGGTGCAGAAGGCCTCTGGGATGGAGAGACCTCGCCTGGGCTTCTCTTTCTCACTTATTTCAGACCATTTGCAGCAGGAGCACTGTGAACACAGGCCAGCATATCAAGCATCCTGGCAGAGAAGGAGCCTGATCTTCAATCTGCTCTGGGCCTCCTGGGACAATGGAGTCGATCCCTCTGGGGCTGCCCAGATTGGCTATTTCTGTCCCCAACTCGGCCTGACATCTCTCCTGCCAGCAGTGTCTTCCTACCTGGACCCTGACCATCACTCGACTCTTCACAGAAGATTTGACCCCCACTCTGTCCACTTAGCTCACTTTATGGTCCTCTGACATGCAATCAATCAAGTCTCAGCCACACCATCTAATCATCTTTTTTTTTTTTTTTTTTGGCGTCATTCCTGACAGTGCTCTGGGGTCACCCCTAGTGACACTCAGGGGAACCCAGGAGATGTGGGGATTGCACCTGGACCTCCTGCGTGCAAATCTATGCTCCGGCCCTTTAGGTTACTTCTATGGCCCGCCACGTCAACCTAACTCTTTCATGCGACTCTGTCCTCCATGAGCACCCTGAGGTTACATTCTGGACTTTCTCACTGAGTCTCAAAATTCCTATACAGGACCAGACGCGGCAGCAGAAACCCAGAGAGTCACAAACCAGCGGCTCAAATCTCACTCACATAATTACTAAAGGACCAGTCTGGGGACCCTCTGCACCTAAAGACTTTGATTCCAGAGATGTAACACATTCGGGCATCCAGCGCAGCATCCAATAGCAATGCACTGGGACTGCGAACTGGGCTACAACTCTGTGCTGCCGGGGGTGGATTTTTTTCCTCCCCACCCTGTCTTCCTGCACGGAAAGCAGCGGGCTGGTGGCACCCACGTGGCAGGCACCATCTTCTGTGACTCCAAACCCACAGGTATTCGGTTTTTACTTTTGGGGCTCCCAGGAACTCATGGGAAGGGGGCGTAACCGGCACGCCCTCGGCCCAGATAAATCCGGAGCCGCTGAGCGCGAATCGGACCCTCTGCGCCTAAAGACTTTGAATTCAGAGACTTCTTACAGCAATGCACTGGGACTGTGAGCTGGGCTATGTAATTTCTGGCAGAATTTTCCCTGGACTTTATACAGAAATCCAAAACCGCGCAGACTCGACTTAACATTTGTAATTGTCAGCAATGTGAAACCGTTCCTTTTGAACAGGTCTGACCTGGGGGGGAAACTCCAAATAATAACAGTAAGTTTTTGTTGAAATTTTGAAGGTTTTTAATGTAGCAGCCACCTCTCTGGACTGTGAACTAAGCAAAAGCCCCACGCTGGCCCACGCGGCATGGCGTACACCATACTATGAGGCGCGGGAAGGGGGATGAGGGGGAAAAAGAAAAAAAAAAGGGAAAAGGAAAAAGGAAAAGAGAGAGAGAGAGAGAGAGAGAGAGAGAGAGAGAGAGAGAGAGAGAGAGAGAGAGAGAGAGAGAGTTATGTACTTGTAGCAGTGGGGCTACATATCTCTTCATTTCCAGCAATGAAAAACTAATTATCAAATGTAGTAGGTCTGTCTCTCTTGGTTGGAAACTCCAACAACTATAGTGAGTTTTGTGTTGAATTATGGAATGTAATCAAGGTAAAGAAAAAATGAAGTGAAATTCATTAGTTATACAGTAGGGGGTAGGGGGTGGGGGCGGGGGTTATACTGGGGTTTCTGGTGGTGGAATATGGGCACTGGTGAAGGGATGGTGTTTGAATATTGTATAACTGACATATAAACCTGAGAACTTTGTAACTTTCCACATGGTGATTTAATAAAAAGTTTAAAAAAAAAAAAAGGACCAGTCTGGAGTTGACGGTCAGGGGCCATGTCATAGAGGACATGCCAGGATGGGAGAGATGCCCTGGAGGAGAGTGAGGGGACAGATACTAAGGCAGGCACGGGATAGGACTGGGGCCACATCTGGGAACGGGCTAGTCTGCAGACATGCCTGAGCCCATGCGGACAAAAGATCTGGAGCTGGGTGGGAATCGCAAGATTGTGTGAGTACCAGGAAAGACCCCAGGCCAAGAGGGAAGGCAGGCAGGGCTTCCAGAGTCGCGACCAACAGGCCAGTGGGTGACACAGGGTTTCAGCAAGTGACCGGGGGCCAGCACTCCTTTCCCATGCATCTTCACAGGGCATGATGGGTCCCCAGGCAGCCCATCAGCCTCCCTTGCCCAGGAGGTCTGTCCCATCACTTAGTGCCTTTGTGTCCCTGTCTTCCATAGTTGGGGACTGCCTCCAAAGTGGGGCCTGGCCCACTGCCGGGTCAGCGGCGGGGACAGTAAGAGTTGGGTGGGGCAGTTAGGGCGAGAGTGGGAGGGTTGAGCGTTGGCTAGCTTTTAGCAGCTTAAACTTTCTGAAGTCTGTTCCAGCGGGGGTGGGGGGGGGGTTGAGGAGAGGTCCAGGAGCCCAGGACCAATATTCTGCTGGGGGAGAGGAGGCGTCTCGGGGTCCTGCAGGGGAGTCAGGCTGAGGTAACTGAAAACCCAGCTGGGCGGGGGGTGCGGGGTGGGGCAAACTGGGGGACACCAGAAGGTGTTTTCTGGAGGAGCTCGTGAAAGCCGTGTAGCTGAGCTTAGGAAAGGAGCTCAGGAGGAGTTCGTGAAAGCTCCCTCCCTGAGCTTAGGAAACCCCGAGAGCCAGTAAGACAGGCTCGGAGGAGGGGGCCTGGGGCTTAAGGGAAGAAATTAAAAAGGAAGCCTTGCTGAGGGAATGCTGAGTGCAGTGAGACTTGCCTCGGGGCTGGTGTTGGGTCTCAGGGAGGCTGCTCGGGGCCGCGAGGACTGGGTGAGGATCGAAAGGGGGCTTACAGCAAGGCAGCAGTGGTGTCTTGGGCAGGAAGACATCCTCACGCAGCCACCCATTTTTTTTTTTTTGCTTTTGGGGTCACACCTGGCGATGCACAGGGGTTACTCCTGGCTCTGCACTCAGGAATTATTCCTGGCGGTGCTGGGGGACCCTATGGGATGCTGGGAATCGAATCCTGGTTGGACACGTGCAAGGTAAATGCCCTTCCCGCTGTGCTACGGCTCCAGTCCCACTCTTTCCATCTTATAGACACGTGGCAGTGGCGAGGGGGTTCGGTCTGATGTGATGCACTCTTAAAACAGTGCCCACCAAGACTGGCGTCCTGTCACCTGCACTATCTAGCCCTGCAGCTACTGGTGTGGGGAACTCCGTGCATGTGTCAAAGGAGCTGAAATTTTCAATGACTCAATTGAGCAACCAATTAATTAATCCCTCCCCCAGCTCTGCTGAGGATTGTTGACCAAATGGTGATAGATTCCCCACACTGAGCTCACGTGCCATCACCTCCCACATCTGCCCTTATGTGCTTGCTTAATGCTTAGTGAGCTGAGTTGAACTCAAACCTCTGTTGAAATAGTTGCAGTGTGGGCAGGAAGTGTGCCCCAGCTCCTTCGGGGCCTCAGGGGTGACTGGGATGCCATGGCCCCTTAGGGGCCCCGGTTCTGAGACTCAGAGTTGCACACATTGTCAGCTCATGCCCAGAGACCCAGGTCCTCCCTGGCTTAGCTTTCTCCAAAGCGTCACTTACTCCCACATCTCTGGAGAGAGCACTGTTTCTTTGCCTTCTGAGAACTGCCCTGGCCTGTTCTGGGGGATTTTGCTTCCAGTTTGCCAGTGAAACAGCCTCTCTCTCTCTCTCTGATCCATCTTTGCCCCCACTCTACCTTTCCCGGACATAGCACCCCCACCTCCCAAATATGAGGGTCCACCTTTTTTTAAAAAATCGAATCACTGTGAGATAGTTACAAACTTTCATGATTATGTTTCAGTCATACAATGATCGAGCACCCATTCCTCCATCAGTGCACATTTTCTACTACTAATATTCCCAGTATCCCTCTTGCTAACCCCACCTCTTGCCCGCACGCCTGGCTGTCTTCCCCGGGGCCCCTTGGAGGGTATGGGCTCCAGCTTCCCTCCCCGCCCCGAGCAGAGCTCCTGGCAGCCGAAGACCACCGGAACCTAGCTACAGCCACGCTCGAGGCCCCTCTCCACAGGTTTGGACAGGCCTCACTCATGAAGGTACCGGCAGAGGAACCCAGGTGTGTGTAATCCCATCAACAGCCAATATCTAGAGACTTAAAAGCAAGTTCCCAGAAGCAAAGCGGCCGCGTGATATCTTGTAGCCTACTTCTCCCTCTAGGAGAAACTGGGAAGCTTCTGAGAGTTTCCTGCCCCCATGGGACAGCCTTGCAAGCTTCCCATGGTGTATTCATATGCTAAATCCAGTAATAAGCTGGATCTCATTCCCCTGACCCTGAAAGAGCCTCCAGTGCAACATCGTTGGGAGGGCCTAGTCGAGAGAGACTTCTAAGATCTCAGGGAAAGGACGAATGTAAGATCTCAGGGAAAGGACGAATGAGAGGCTACTAAGCCCGCTCGAGAAATCAACGGTTAACGGGATTTCGTGATTCGTGTGATTTGTGATCCCTCTCGCTAACCCATCCCACCCCCTGCCTCTTTGACAGGTACATTCCTTCTTACTCTCTCTTTATTTTTGGGTGTTATGGGTTGCAATACCGATACCGGAGAGGCCATCATGTTTGGTCCTTAGTCTACTTTCAGCGTGCATCTCCCATCCCGAGTGATTCCTCCAACCATCATTGACTTAGTGGTCCCTTCTCCACCCCAGCTGCCTTTTTCTCCAGCACGTGAGGCTGGCTTTCAAACTGTGGAGCAATCCTCCTGGCCCGTATCCCTACTGAGGGCCCACCCTTTAAGAATTGACAAAACAGACTCCTGGAGCCAAAGGCACAGACCATGGACCTCTGAGTTTATCAAACTACAACATAGTTTGAAATCATGAAGGGAACTATGGGGAATGATTGCTGTGTATATCCTAGAAATTCCAATTTGGTTGCTATGGTGAGGAGCCCAGAAATCTGCATTTCCAGGAGTTCCATGAGAGATGATAAAGGTCAGGCACCGATGTGCTGTGGTCTAGACCAACGTGGGACAGGGCCTTGCCCTCATTCCCCCAGCAAGAGCAGAGGTCCTCTGACCCTCACTGGGGGATGGATCATTTCCTGTGGGCAGACCCCTGGACTCTCACAGTTCCTGCACTGTGAATGGGACTGGGGAAGAGGAATAGTTCTTTCCTAGTCACATCCCTAAAGTGCCCAGATCTTGGGAGAGACTAGAGCTGAGTCATTGTTGGTGTCTCTTGTTTTCCGCTTTGGGTCACACCTGCCTATGCTCAGGGCCTGTTCCTGGCAGGGCTCACGAGACTGGAGGGTGTGTGGGAACTTGAGTCAGTTGCGTGAAAGCCAAGAGACAGACCTCCTGTCCTGCTGCTCTGGCTCCAGCAATTTTTTAATTATTTGCTGAATAAAGTCAAGGAGTGAAATTACTGGCTGCCGTGTCTACGGCTCCTGTTCTCAGACCTGCTGTGAATCTGCCTGAGATATGGCTGGAGACTGGGAATCCCGGTGTAACAGACCACCCGGATGCAGGGTTCTGCCTTAGGCCAAGTCTTCCTCAGCTCAGAGGCAGGTGGGGGCTGCCTACATACCACAGCAACACGTCACCACAGCAACCACCTCAATAACCACTCCATTTGGGTGCAAAAAATCCAAGAGTCAAAGGAAAAGGTGGAGCCTTTCTTAAAAAAATTAGGATGAGGGGCCGGAGCGATAGTACAGCGGATAGGGTGTTTGCCTTGCACGCGGCCGACCCAGGTTCGATCCCTAGCATCCCATATGGTCTCTCAAGAACTGCCAGGAGTAATTCCTGAGCTCAAAGCCAGGAGTAACCCCTGAGCATCGCTGGGTGTGACCCAAAAAGAAAAAAAAATTATGATGAATTTCAATATAGGCACGGCAGAGCATTAAGTCAAGCCACAGCGATGGAGATCAGTGCCAGAGAGAAAAATGGTCACATCCTTGCAGGCTGTGTGCCACCAAATGCCACTCAAGAATCCAGTGCTGATGTGCTTCAGAGAGCGTGTACCTCAATAGAATGGTGATCTAGTTATATACTATGGGAGAGAGAGACAGACAGACAGACAGACACAGACTGACAGACAGAGAGAGTAACATACATGTGTGGTGTTAGGCACTTTGCTAACTGGAACTGAGCGAAGCCCAGAGTGTTTAGCCTGAAAGCTAAAGCAGAAGCCAGAGGAGGCGTGGAGTGTATGTAGCCAGTGTGACCCTGGAGCCCACTTCTCCCGGCACCCTCTGGCGCTCTGGCGAGGGTAACCTGTGGAGTGTTTTCTGTGCGTGCAGACAGGATTTGGGAGCTCTGACTGAGGAGAGGGGAGTGAGGGGCAGAATGCATAATGGGACAGGGAAGGTACATTTGCAATAAAAGAAGCTTAAATCTTTAATCTTTGCAAATTACAGGCAACACGCCGAGGAAATAAACAGTGGAGAGGAGTAGGAAGGCGAGCGTCCCTGAAAAGCCAGAGGAATTTTCTAGGCTAAGGCAGGGATGTGCAGATCCCAACCAATCTGGGTTTGATGGAAACTGACTTCATGACAGTGCTGAGGAGACAGAGCCCGAGAGGAGGGACGCAGGCTCAGGGCACGGGAGCTGCATGTGGGGGGAATATGTCTGTCCCCCACGGCCCCTGCAAACCTCTCCACTGCACCCCGGGAGCTGCGCCTGCACCCACAGTACTGATGGGTGGGCTCCCTGCTCTATGGGTCCTGCGGGGGCGGGCAGGCAGAGGAGAGATGAGAGCCAGGCTGGAGTATTCAGCCTCCCAGTTCTCTCTGCTGGGCTTCTGTAGCCAGTGGCCCGAGGAGGCCATGTTTCTGAGCTGGGAGCTGGGAGAAGCTTCTCAAAACCCCGTTGCATGGAACTCCCACTCTGACCTCTGTCCCTCTTCCCCTTGGGGTGGGAATGGCTCTTTTTGTGTTGGTCCCAGGACACTGCCCCATCCTGCACTGCTTTCCCCGAGCCTTCCCTACAGATCCCCTGCTGTTTGTCGGATTACTAGTTTGGGGCCATGGAGTCCCTGCTTAAGTTCTGATGGGTGAACTGCAGAGGGCATCTGTAGGCTGGAGAGCTCAGCTTTGGGCGTTTGTCTTTTTTTATTGGTTGGGTGGGGGCTCCCAAGTGGTTTCCAGGGGGCCCTATAGTACCACCCTGAGTGATACTTGGCCAACTGTGCTGGCATTTCAATGCTAGGCCTTGAGGATATTGGTGCCCTCATTTTTCTGCAAAATCTTCAGAATGGGTTGAACATATTAATGGCTCTGTGTTCATAGGGCTACTGGATCCTTAGGGGAATCACCGCATATGAACTTATTGATGTGCCTTGCTGCAGACTTGGTGTAAAATCCAGCCTGATCCTCTGCTTCTTCGTTCCTCTGTCCTCATGTTCATCCCTCCCCTCATACAGGCACTTCCTCTTCCCTTGCATCCTGGACCTCCCTCTAGCTCCTTTGGTCATCGCAGGACTCCAGGGACCCTTCCTCCCTTAGTGTCAGTGTCCCAGTACTGGGCCCCACCACTTCCACTTGTGCTCCTCACATTCTTTCTCCAATAAAACCCAACCTCCCCTTAAGGCAGTTTGTCTTTCTCTTTCTCTCTCTTTCTCTCTTTTCTTTCTTTCTTTCTTTCTTTCTTTCTTTCTTTCTTTCTTTCTTTCTTTCTTTCTTTCTTTCTTTCTTTCTTTCTTTCTTTCTTTCTTTCTTTCTTTCTTTCTTTCTTTCCCCTCCCTCCCTCCCTCCCTCCCTCCCTCTCTCCTTTCTTTCTTTCTTTCTTTCTTTCTTTCTTTCTTTCTTTCTTTCTTTCTTTCTTTCTTTCTTTCTTTCTTTCTTCCTTCCTTCCTTCCTTCCTTCCTTCCTTCCTTCCTTCCTTTCTTTCTTTCTTTCTTTCTTTCTTTCTTTCTTTCTTTCTTTCTTTCTTTCTTTCTTTCTTTCTTTCTTTCTTTCTCTCTGCCTCTCTCTGTCTCTCTCTCTCCTCTTCTCTCTTTCTTGAGATTATTGTTTTATGTTTCACTGCTTTTTTCCTGGCACACCAATAAGTACTTGGAAATGAACAAAACTGCCCATCTTATTTCTGAGATGCAGAGATTTCTGCACATGCCCCCTAAACGCCACCCCCCCCCACCCGCCGCCACCCTGCTGTTTAATAGATGTGTCCCGAGGTGCTGAGGAGAGAATTGTCTGGCTCTCACAGTGAATTTGTGGCCAAGCTGGACTATAATCCATTGGCTATGGCTGGAGAGTCACAGAGGGTGGGCAGCCGTGGAGAGGACAGAGGGCAGCGCTCAGGGGAGCTGGGCAGGGACACGAAGGAGGGCCCACGAAGGGCCTCAGCTGGGCTTGTATCTTGCATGACTGTCCTTCGTCACCTAGAAGAGGCAGCGGTCCCAGATGACGAGGCAGTAAGGCACGGGTCTGGGCAAGGATGGACAGAGAATCCAGTTTCAGTCATAGTTTCAGCCTGTGTTCTCTCATCTCTGACTTCATGGGAGAGCTACTGGGCCTGCCAGTGACAATGACAGGGACCCAAGTCCCCTGGTCCTGCTAGCTGTGGTTGGGGTGGTCAAGTCGGGCCACCCTCTTGGACTCTAACGCTCTCAGTTCCACAGAGAACTCCCGGTTCCAAATCCGGGGAGTTCCAACTCCAAGGAGATGCAATGGAAGAGCAGCAGGGAAGTGTGAAGCAAAGCCCGGGCCTCATAGCTGTGCCCTCCAGGGCAAGCTCCGGCCCCTCTCTCAAGCCCCGCTTCCCTCTTTCCTGCTCTCAAGCAGGGCTGATCACTTAGGTTACTTTCAGCTCTAAAATTCTTGGAGCTGGAGCTCACACACGAGTCTCCCAAGCTTGTTACATCTCATTTCAATTTTCTGAAGGAAAAAAAAAATAAAAAAGACCTTTCTGTTTCTTCTCTCCACCAAGTAGAGCTTTTAAAAAATAGGCATGGCTCAGTACCCACATCAAGTCAGCAGAGGCTGATTTTTCTAAAGACAGCACAAAGAATCCATGAAATGCTGCCTCACTGAAATCGGGTGATGCGCGACTGCACCCCGCCCCCCCTCAACAGATCGGCCCCCTTCCCAGCGAGTAGCCGAGCAACAGCAGGCCGAGGAGGTGAGAAAATTGGGCTCCTGCTGGAGAGGGCAAGCTCACGCCTGATTGCTCACAGGTGACATTTTGAGGCTAGGAGAGCTGGAGGGAAAAAAAATTGGCTCTGGGGCCCCATGCTGGATGGGCTGTGATTATGCCTAATGGTGGCAGCAGAATGGAGCTGTATTCTCACTCACTCCAAGAGCCAGGAGAGGTTATCAAGTGCCCCCCCAAACTTGGGAGCAGGCTAGGAACCCCAGCTTCCCCTGGCAAAAGCATCTCATAGGACACTAGCAATTTATCTTCTTCTTTTTTTTCTTTTTCTAGTTGTCTAAGGAGAAACAATATAAAAATAATGAAACATATTTCCAGTACAAGCACGCACAAGAGTCGGGTAAAAGTAATCTTGAGCAATAGCTCCTTGGTATTCTTAATAATTAAGTTGCAAAACCCTAGGCCAGTGTGATGACACTTAAATCCTCAAATCAAGTCAAGTGTGCTAATCATTTTTCTTTTACACTATCGTGTACACGGTGTACATTCAAAGCTAGCCCTGCCACAGTTTCTGGCGTGATAGTGGGAGGGCTACAGAACATCAGGAGTGACCTTTAAGAAGAACTAGTTGTGCTAACTAAACACTGAGTAGTGATGCAGGACGACTATTAGCTTCTGCAATTTCTGATTAACCCCTACAAAACAAAAAGATCCTCCCAAGGTAAGTTACTTGACTTTGCATACTACAAAAAAGCATTAGAAATAAGAAAGAAATCTGGTCAAAACAAACAAGACAAGTGAAGATCTGAGAATCTTGGAGGTTGAAGGAGATTCGCTCGGCATCCCCGCAAATAAAACACCCCCAAACAACAGTAGAGAAACCAAGGTATGCTGATACCAAAAAGATTCTGAAAATACCTAACAATGGCATTGGCAAGCCTCTTAATTTGTGGCTTTTTCAGACTTTGTACTCATAGAAAATGATAAGTAAAATAAATGCCTTTTATCGGTGGCCATGGAAGAATCACTACCTCTCTTTTCTTACATTCCAATCTGCCTGCCATTCAATGTAGCCAAAAATAGTGCGGCTCCCAGAAAGGAGGGGATGGTTGTTGTCAGGGAATAGCTCAAAGGACTGTTTTGAGAGAAGCAGCTGAGTCTGAGAACGAAGAGCCTCTGTCACAAGCCCTCACGCTCCGGCTCTATTGCCTGGGCTGGGAAAACTACAAATAAGACCCACGGGCACAACCAGCATTTCCAAGCCCTGTCCATACACAGCGGCAGAGCCTGCTACCCTTCTGTCAAATTGCATCTCTTTTAAAAAATATCTTTATTGGGGCCAATTCCAGCTGTACTTGGGGTGGGGTGGGGGAGGCGATGGTCCATTCCTGGAGATGCTTAGCCTGGTGGGCTTGATGATTCAGTGCTGGATCCGGGGGGTGATGCTCAGGGACCTCCAGGGCCATACTTGGGAAATACTACTTGGGGTGGGGGAGTCACGTTGGTGCCAGGGAGCAAACTCTGGAGCAATTCTCATGCTAGGGGTGTGTTCTACCGCTTGGACAATATCTCCCTGGGCCACTGTTTCAATTTCTAAGGAATATTAGCTCTCAGGGGAAAGGAACAAGAATCAAATCAGAAGATAAGGAGGCAAGTGCAGCCATGAGATCGTGGGCCAAGTCACTTGGCATCTCAGATACTTGTTTTCTAGGTCTGTGCATTGGGTTAAGATGTGAAATGAGCAGCATGGACCTGGGTGGGCATCACAGGAGGGTACGAGGATCAGAGGACAGACTGGAGGTGAAGCTTCTATCCCATCCAGTCCCGTGCCCTCGAAGGAAAGGACACGGTTCCTGTGAGGTCTTGTTTGTGCAACAGAGAAGAGCGACTACACACAGCACATTCATGTTAAAGTGAATATTTACAAAACATACTTCAGTGAAGGCACCGCGGAGTTGGGTCTGAGCTCATTACCAAAAGATATATTCCAAGGATTCTTTAAATAATGAGTTTCCCTGGTGCATTCAGGCTCAGAGATTATAAATTACTTGCTAAGAAGGCTGATGAGTCTGGGTGGGCGACTGATGCGCAGGAGGCCCCACACTTGAAAAGCCACCGAGCAGTGCCATGGATCTGAAATTACAGGGGAAGTTGGTGGGTGATTAAGATTCTATTTATAAAGATTCTGTTTACCCACACTGGTGGCGGAAGTTAGGTACAACCGGCTTGCTGAACAGAACATGCAGATAGATGTGATTATGGAATCCAAAATCACTCAAGGCATTATTGAATACGTAGCAACTTTTTGGTATTGACTGTTCTCTCGATCAATGAATATAAAATCTTGAGAGCTCTCAGAGGTGTTTGGCCCTCTCATGCTTGGGAAGGGTGAGGGGATTGCTGGCTCAGAGCGTCTCACCTTAGACTGGGGAAGAGGGGGCAGAAAATCCTGTTCACAATGCAGATTCCAGGCCAGGGCTGAGCCTGTGTGAGGCGAACAAGCCCCAGGGACACGATGATGATGCATCTTCGGGTCCTTTGGGTAGCAGGACCCATATACTCTTTTTTTTTTTCCTTTTTGGTCACACCTGGCAATGCACAGGGGTTACTCCTGACTCTGCACTCAGGAACTACTCCTGGCGGTGTTTGGGGGACCATTGGGATGCTGAGAATCGAACCCAGGTCAGCCATGTGCAGGGGAAATGGCTACCTGTGGTACTCACTCCAGATCCTGGACCCACATGCTCTTATGGAGCTTACACAGACGGTGGTGATTGAGGCTCAGTCTACCCATTTGGCCTCATGTCTCAACTTCAGATCCAGCTACCCCAAAAGACCTGATCTCCCTCCTTCTGCTTGGGGGCCCATCTTTCATGGCCCTGTATCCCCTTTAGCTCCTTACACACTCCAGCAAACTAAGCAGCAGGCCTGAGACCAAGCTTCTAGAAACCTCCCTGAGATTCCCTTCTCCTCCCTTCTGGAAATGACAAAGCCCCTCCTTGTGCTCCTCTTATATCCTTTGTCTTAGCATTTGAGGACATTTAATTGTTCGCTTACCACCCCCTGACCAAACCGCAAATGCCTACTACATTCCTTAGTCACTCGCCATGAACTGCTGTTGGACGGACGTCCTCATGCATTTCCATCGACTGCACCAAGAAGTTTTCGAGGGCTCCCCTAGCTCTTGAATTCTCAAAACCAGGCCTGGGATCTCTGCTCTGCATCTCTCAGCGCCTGACACCCTGCAGGTGCTCAGTTTCCATGTGCTGATCAGATGTGCTCTGCAGGAGGCCGGTGTTATTTGTTTCCTAGAGGTTCCTCTTGGCCCTTGGCTGACTGGCTGGGAGTTATAAGCAGAGCAAAGGTCCTTTCCACATAGCATGTGGACTAGGCAGGTCTCAGAATGATCGCAGTCAGGATGTGTCTGCACCTGCCTTCAGTGATGCTTCTGGTTGAGGACATCATTCTCCAGCTTCCCTGGCCCCTGGGGAGATCCCCCATCTCACACAAAGCCCCCCTCTCACAGTGGGTTTAGTATTCTAGCTGCATTCTGCCCTTCTGTGCGTTTCTGGGCTCCAGGTCTCTGAATTCAGGCCTGAAATGGCTGCTCTCCCGGGCAGGTGTGTGTGTGTGTGTGTGTGTGTGTGTGTGTGTGTGTGTGTGTGTGTGTGTGTGTGTTGTGGTGGGAGTAGGGGGAGAGGGTGGTCCTGAAGGCACCTCAACAATAGGTTTTTGTGGGAGCAAAGATGTTGGAGAAACCATCGCAACCTCATCCATCACTCTTGCCTTGTCCCATTTATAATGGGGGATAAGAGATGAGCTTCCCTGGATAACTGCTCGGGCCTTCCAGCTACACGGAAAATTTATGATTATTCTTAATTTAATATACATTTTTTATCAAAGCAATATATGTACATAATTTAAAAAGCCAAATGGTACCGCCAGGCTTATCGTAAAAAACAGCATTTTCCTGTTCCACCTCCCCCCAGATCGTGAGCCCCACTCTCAGAGCTCCTACTCTTAGCTCTTGTCTTCCCCCCAACCCAGGTATTTACTTTCATTTTCCCAAAGACACCACCTGCTTGATGGTGACCTGGGGTTCTGAAAAATACTAGACTTGACTCCACTCCTGCCATGGGAGATGAGGACGGCCCACCATAGCTGTTTTCCTTCCATCTTCCAATCTAGACTCTTTTGGCATTTTGGTTAAATCAGCATCCAGTTTTTATGTAGTTATGACAATCTAAATATTGCCCAACCACATAGCACATGGCCTTATTTACTTTTTGTTTCGATTTTGGACCTCACCCAGTGGTGCTTGGGGGCTACTCTCAGCATGACAGTTGAGGTGTGTTCCTGTGGTGCCCAGGAGGACCATGCACTGTCAGGAGAGAACTTGAACCTCCCGAATATAAAGCATGTGCTCCAGCCTCTTGAGTCAGTTTCCTGGCCCTAAGTATATGTTTTTGATCTTGCTTGTAAAGCTATTCTGTCTTTCCTTTTATTTAATATTATTTTGTTGTTTCTGGTTTGCTTTGCTATCACAGAAATGGCAAAGAAGTCAAACTCACAGAAGGAGAGATGAGAGAAGTGGCTGCCAGGGATCAAGGCAGAAGAAGTAAGAAGAGGTTGGTAACAGGGCAGAGGCTTTCAGTTAGAAGATGAACCAGGTCAGAGGATCTAAGGTATAATGTAGTGGCTGGTTGAGAATACAGTTTGGGAGGATCAAAATTTCCAGGGTGTAAAATCTATGTTCTCCCGGGGATAGAGAATGCATTTGAATCTGGATTCTACCTTCATTCTTCACGTGTCATTGTTGGGGAGAGACTTCTCTTGGGGATGAGTGTGTGAGTGAAGGAAGAGATGGACTAGAGGAGGCATAGAGATAGTGATGGAGGATCTTGGGGGCTTTTGTGGTGGTGGGGTTCAGTGACTTTGTGCACCAATCTTGTAAACATCAACATTACATCAACATGTGACAATGTTACCTAAACTATGGTCTGAGAGAGACGGGAGGTGGGGTGGAGAGAGAGAAAGAGAGATAGAGATACAGAGAGACAGACAGAGACAGAGAGACAGACAGAGACAGAGAGACAGAGACAGAGACACAGACACACAGAGAGAGAGAGAGAGAGAGAGAGAGAGAGAGAGAGAGAGAGGGAGGGAGACCGCCCTGCCCCACTGCCCATCTGAATGCCTTGCACTGTGTCTTCTGGCTTCAACAGCTTCCATTGCAATGAGGCGTCCCAGGCCACCCTGATTCCAGATCCTTGGCAAGGGGCTTGTCTTCTTTCTCGAAACCATAACAACTTTCTCTTCATCTGTCAGCTTGCACTTCCCATGACTGTGTCTCAGGTGGTATATTTGCTGCTCAGGGCAGGCAGGATGCAGCATCTCCATACAGAAAACCACATGCCTCAGTAGACTTTTTCTCAGACTGCTTCTCTGGTAATGCCTGCCACCCCACCCCCACCCCCGCCCAATGTCATCTTCACCATCCTCTTGGTGTTGTTACTAGAATTCTACTAGTACTTCCTGGCTTCACTTGGACTTCCTGGCTTCACTTCTTCAGCTTCATAGGTTTTCCTCTCCTACTTGTCTTTTTCTCTTTTGTTTTACTTTTCAAGAGATTTCCTCATTCCCATATACTCTCTGGATTTACAAAATGTTTGCAATCATGTTTGTTTTTAATGTCTAGGAGTTTCCTTCCCTTCCATGAATGTTCCTTTTTAAATAGCACCCTATGCTTGTGTTTATGAATGCGACATCATTTCTTACCTCTTAAGAATTTTAATTAAAGTGGTGTGATGTTTCCATCTGCTCCCTGAATTTTTTAATTTATCAGACGCTTTTAGAGTGCCTAATATTATTCAGGCACTTCTCTAATTCATTTCAATCTTATAGGATGGATAATACGATTTCTCTCATTTTAGAGGTCCTGAAAATGAAGCTCAGAGATGTTAGATCACTTGCCTAGGGTCACACAGCTGAGATTCCAACTCGGGCTCTGATCTGGCTCTGTACTGTGTCCTTAAAGTTTATCTCGACTTCCTCAAAGTCCCTTTTCTGTCTGGAGCTGGTTTCTTTCTTGCTCATGGCTTCCCTCAGAAGCCAGGCACTTGGGCTGTTGACTCAGAGCTGAGAGTACTCGCTCGCAGGCGGCACAGCTCTTCCTGTATACTTTAGGCTAACAGACAGAGGGGGAGGGGTTCCAATGAGGCCACGGTGCTTGTCGTTCTCCATGGCTCTTTCCTCTTGACCCAGAATGTCTCCAAGAAGGGACTTCCCCAAACTTCTGTTTGGGTGTAGATGGAGCTGATGGTTTTTTTGGGAAACTACACAGGAAGCAGAATTTCCCCTTATGTCTCTGCTCTCTGGAGCACCTCGTTCCCACCTGTGGCCTGTTCTCCCTGCACCGAGTCTCTTAAGAGGTGAGCTGCTTCAGTCTTACTTGCTGCTGGGTTGGGGAAAGGGATTTGTCTGGTGCTCAGGGGCCACGGGGTCGGGGTGGGGGCTGCCTGGGAGGGTCCAGTAGCCCCTTTGATAGGCTGTTAATTAGCCATCCAAGTTCAGTTCCTCCTCTCATCTCTGAATCACTACATGCCAATTTCTAAATCACACCCCCCGCCCGGGGGGGCTCTATGATGAAGACTGGCTGGCAATACTTGGTTTCCTGCTGTGGACCCTTATCTTTCTGTCTTGTCTGCTCTGCCAAGTCAGTTTCCTCTCGTCCATCTCTTCCATTTTCCGAACTTTGCTAATACCTACTATTGTCTTTTTTCCCATCCTCTATCCTGTGCTCCAGACAGACAGACAGACAGACAGACAGACAGACAGACAGACAGACAGACTCGCACACACCCCTTTGCCATAAAGAGAGAGCTGGGGTTGGGGAGCACGGACGTGCAGGCTGAGTCTATCCTCTTGAACTGGTGTGCAGGTTGTCAACCTTTGGAGGTTCTGCAGGTCAGCAGAAGGGCCTTGAGCTTCTTTGAGCATCCCAAGAGTAGACAGAGAGACAGGTTTAGAGTTGTTCTGGGGAGGTTTGCAGTTATAAAGCCAGCTTTGTTTGCTCCCCAGAACAGCAGCCTCCCATCTAGTGGTATCCCACTGGGCTCCCTGGCACCCAATGGCTCCTCAGCACTGACCCAGGCTTGTCCATAGGAAGCCCCGGACTTGGTATTGGGAATAAAGAGAAAAGAAATGTGGAGATCTCCATCTCCAATGGAACCAGAGCCACTGCACCTTTATCTGTTTTATATGTTGGGGGGTGGGGGTGTTCTGCTACATCTTTTGTTCAGTAAAAGGATTCTGCTGCTGCTTAAAAAAAAGCTGAAAAAGGAAAATTGCAACAGACCTATCATTACATGCCGCTCTCTCCATTGATGTCACCTGGATCTTATTTTCCTGAGCTATTTTCATGGCAGTCTTTTACAATCACATTTTGAACATTACAGGAAAGCAGCAGAAGGCGTGTCGGAGGGTTTTAAAGCTTGGTGTCACTGCCTAACGGTGTTAGGAAGCTTATTCAACCTCTCAGACCCAGTCCTTTGCAGTATCCAGCTGCCTGGGCCACTCGGAGGATTCACAGCACAGACTGTTCCCGGCACATAGCAGCTACCCAGCCATGTTTGTTTTTCACCCACCCTGGCCTGCCCACGTGCACCATACAGCATCTCCCCACTCCTTGACTCCCCAAGAAATAAATCAACACACTCAGACTACTCTGGCCTATATCAGTGAACCAGACCAGCCAACACCCCTGAAAATTCTTGGGGTGCTTTTGTCCAAGGCAGGCGATAGACGGTCAGTCACAGAGTAGACAAGGACAGAAAAACAAGGGCCAGGAGGACCAAGCAAGGTCCATGGTTGGAAGCTTGCCACAAGTGGGGAGAGAGAAGGGACCACCGTGACAATGATAGTTGGGAACGATCACTCTGGACAGAAACTGAGTGCTGAGAGGAGGCAAAGGAATATACATGATAGCCTTTCAGTACCTGTATTGCAAGTCATAATGCCCAAAAGGAGGAAAGGAGAAAGAAAGAGGGAGGGAGGGAGGGAGAGGATGGGAGGGAGAAAGAGGGAGGGAGAGAGAAGGGGGAGAGAGGGAGGGGGAGAGAGAGTGAGAGAGAGAGAGTGAGATCAAGAGTGAGAGAGAGTGAGAGTGAGAGAGTGAGATCAAGAGTGAGAGAGAGTGAGAGTGAGAGCGAGAGTGAGAGAGAGAGGGTGAGAGAGAGAGAGAGAGAGAGAAGAGAGAGAGAGAGAGAGAAAGTCTGCCGTAGAGGCAGGCTGGTGGTGGGTAGTGGCAGTAGAGAAACTGGGGACTTTGGTGGTGGGAAATGTGCACTGGTGAAGGGATGGGTGTTGAAACACTGTATGACTGAAACCCAATCATGAACAACTGTGTAACCATGTATCTATCACAGTGATTCTATTTTTTAAAAAAAGTTATAGAGTAGACTGAAGGTGACACATGTGGAGCAAGGGACCCACAGGGTGGATAACAAGGGACCAGGGGAAGGGTGGGGAGGTCATTTCAGGCACTGCAGGCAGGGCGGGCCTCCTGGAGCAGCTGTGACCGCCCCCAGCAAAGACTGGACACAAGCGCGGCAGCCACACCAGGCAGAGGAGGGTGAAGGGTGAAGGCAGATGCTTGAGCAGGGGTGTTTGGGTTGTTCGAGGAGAAGTAGGGAAGCCACGTAGCTAGAGCCAATGAACAGGAGGCAGCAGGAGGGAGTGGACGTGGCTGGGGAGATCTGAAGGGGCCTGCTACTGGCTCCTATTAGAGCTCGGACTCTCAAAATAATTTCTAGACTCAAAGACCTAGTGGCCGCTTCCTTTTGAATACTGGGGGACAACAAGGCAATTCATGTCGAGGACAACATGTGTTTGGCATAGGACTGAATGAGCCCCAGAGGCGGGGCAGAAGGGAAGGGTCCTACTCACGGTCTTTCTCTCTTCCCAGCCCATTCACTTGGAAGTCCAGAGGATTGGAGCAATTCCTGCACACCCGTTCCCCTTCCCCCCTAAGGAACACACCCCGGCCCTAACCCCAACCCCACTTCTCTCTACCTGACCCTTCACGGGACTCCCTCAGACGGACGCCCTGTTCTGGTTGCCCACACTCCGCTCCCCCTCCAATGTTCTCAGGGGGCCCAGGCCTTTTATGTCGAACTCACCCGGTCCCTAGGAGGCCTGGGGGCAGCCACCCGAGTGAGGTGGGCTTTTGACTTTTTTTTTTTAATTCCCTACCCAGGAGATTAGATGGAGACTCTAAACAGACTCTCGCTGGTGGTAGGATGTGTCGGATACGAAACTAGTGGGAGCCATGTGTGAAAAAACATCAGTGTGTGGAAGCAGCCTGTCTCCTGGGAGCAGGATGAAAGCGCTGGAGAGAGAGAGAGGGGCAGCAGCAAGGGAAGCGAGGAGAATCGGAGGTGAGGGCGCTGGCTTCCCCGCTTCCGCCTCAGAGGCTCTGAAGCTGCAGCCTCGCCTTCCCGCCACGCGGCGGTGGAAGCTTGCCTTGGATCGTGGCGCGATATCGTCCCTTTCAAGTCTGAGCGTGTTTGAATCTGGTTTCTCTCCCGTGCACCCTGGATAACCCGCTGCCTGGGCCTTTCATCTTTGAAGTTGACTCAGAGGCACCGACGCAGAATTTCATTTTTTTTTTTTTTTAACAACCTCCCACCTGCCTTCGATTTAATTTCGTTCAGAAAATGCTGGCCATGAAATCTGCGCTTCTCTGGGCCAGGGCGGCTCCTCCGGCCCTTCTCTCTCTTGCAGGCTCCTTCCTGAAAAGGGAAGTTCCCATGGTTATGGGCATGAATGTGGGATATGAATGTGGCACGTGGGAGTCCAGCCTTGGAGGTTTGCAATGTGGCCGCTGAGAGGGTTCCTGCTTCTCTTTGGCCTCGCCAGGCTCTCCGTCCCCCCGCCCTTTTGATTCCTGGAAGTATGATCCCCAACTCCTGAGATTCTGCAGGGCTCATTTTGGCCTGTACTGTCTGGATCCGTGGGCTGGAGCGATAGCACAGTGGGTAGGGCATTTGCCTTGCACGCAGCCGACCTGGGTTCGATTCCTCCGCCCCTCTCAGATAGCCCGGCAAGCTACTGAGAGTATCCCGCCCGTACGGCAGAGCCTGGCAAGCTACCCATGGCGTATTCGATATGCCAAAAACAGTAACAAGAAATCTCACAATGGAGATGTTACTGGTGCCCGCTCGAGCAACTCGATGAACAACGGGATGACAGTGACAGTGACTGTCTGGATCCAGAGAAGCCCAAACTGCCTCCTTGAAATGGGTGTATCTCCACGGTGCCCTGCACAGGGATTATGTGACCAAAGGTATTCTGGTTTGAAGCAGTTTCAGCTCTCAGCGAAAGTTACCTTTTCCGCCCCCCCGCCTTCAGTTTTTTGGAGCCACACCCAGCAGTGCTCACGGGCTTCCTTCTGGCTCTGTGCTCAGGGAGAACTTCAGGTGCAGCCCAGGGGACCATACGTGGTGCTGGGGATTGAGCCCAGGTCCACAGGTCTGCTACATGCAAGGAAAGGGCCTTACCCACTGTACTACCTCTCCAGCTTCTTCCTCCCTACTTTAAGCTTTTTTCCATGCAGTCTGCTTCCCCAACCCTCCAGCCTCAGAGAAAACAGCACCCGTAAAAAGTACTCATTTATGCCTCTATCCTGGGGTAGCGCATGTTCTGGGCCATTCTCTAGTGGATTCTGTGTGCCAGTCTGATTTCCCAATGAGACGAGAAGCTCCTCAAAGGCTGAGTGTTTGCCCTGGGCCATCTGCATCCCTGACAACGCCCTGTATGGAGGTAGGCATACGGCAGGCCCTTCCGGGTGGCTGTGCCCGGTCCTGACTTGGCAGCACTCTGGCCCATGAGACTGACCGAGGGACCAGAGGCCAGTACAGGTTAGGCCTGGCCTTGGGTTCACTGTCTGGCTCCTGATACCTCACAGCCTCCAACTTCCGGTTGGCAACCAGAAGGTTGGCTGGAAGAGGTGATGGCAGAGACTCTTTCCTGCCCTGACCATCAGAGGCTGTAGACCCTGGGGCCTCCCTCCTGCTGGAATCACCTCTCCTCCCACTCCTCCTCTCGTCTCCCTCCCCAGGCTCCTCTCTGAACACCCAGTCTCTTCTGCATCCACATTCCCACGCTTGGGCTCCACTTCCTGTCCGTGCCCCGTGAGAGTCCTGAGGCTACCACCCCTCCCAGGCTTAGGGTGGCACTGTTCTTCTCAGCTTCCAGCACCACACTGCCTTTTCCATCTATCTCACCTTCCTGGGAGGACCTGCCCATGCTCTCCAGGACACCCCCCACCCCCCCAGACTCCACTCGAAGGTCCTTTGCACCCCAATGCGTTCCCCAAGCCTGCCCTCTCCCGGGTGGAGGCTATGTGCCTTCTCAGGCATGCACAGTCCTGCCCCATGGGGCTGGATTCTCCGTGTCCTCCTGGAGGCTCCCATCAGGCACGTGGTCTGGATCACCCTAATGTCCCTGCTTTGGTTCCAAGCCTGAGAGGGTACACCCGGCTAGTGAACAGCTTGCAGAATGGACTAATGAATGAATGAATGAATGCAATGCAATGCAATGAGCTGTGGGGCCCATGCTCCCAGGCATAGTACCAGACCCCTGCCCCCACACCTTTGTTTTTGCATAGGCCAGAGGCCCTCAAGCTTCCCCCAGTCAGGTAGGGGAGTCTGCTTTCCTGTTCTGGGTTCCTTGTTTGGCTGGGCCCTTGAGGAAGGTAAGAGGAAAAAGGGATGCTGGGTTCTTTCTTCATCTCCCCAAATCCAGCCACCTGAAGGAGGTCCAACCATCCTTGTTCATTCAAGCCTTCCTCCATGTCTCCTCCCCAGCCCTGCCACCCAATTTCTGCCTGTCATCCTCGATGATCCCATCAGCTGCCCACCTCCTGTGTAGAGAAACAGCATCTCTGTCCGGACAGGTCACCAACCCCAGCACGGACACTTCTAAGCCCCGCCCATCCTGAGCAGACCCCGCCCACCCAGCCCCATGCCCCGCCCACTGCCCTGCTCACCTGTCTCTCCCCAGATGGGCAGGTACTCATCTTGCTGAATGTCCAGCATGATCTCCAACCCGTTGCCTGTGCCCCCCTTGACTGTGGTCAGCAGGGGTCTGCCATCCTCGCCTGAGTTAAACATGTAACACTTCCCGTATTTTGTAAACACCTGAAGGAGAGAAGAGAGAGGCACGTGGTGACTTTAGACTCCAGGGGAGACCACAGACACCCAACGGCAGACCAGCAGTTCACCGAAACCACCTGCCCACCTTGGACGCCGATGAACCTGTGCGCGGTCGGCAGCCTGATGTTTGCCAAGTGGGCTTCTAGCAGTGAGGGGCGGGTCCTGAGCCCCTTGGGGGCTGGGTGCCAGGGCTGTGGGCTTATTTCCCTCATCTCTCTCCCCTAGGTGGCTCCACCCATTCCCGGGTGGGACCCCTTATTTGTGCACTTCTGGTCCTGGTTGGTACCTCCAGATTCCAGAGGCACCTATCCTTCTGCCTGATAAGCCAGGCCTCGGGGGTCCCCCACTGATGATGCCCGAAGCTCAGCGTGCCCCAGTGGGAGCAGCTTTCTCTTCAGCTTCACTGCTGGCTGAGGAGAAGCCAGGCCACAGAGTGACTGTCCGCTCCCCTCCCCTCTTCCAAGCCCCACGAAGCCGCCAGGCCTCTCGGCACTGCCTCCACATCGCATCAGCTTCTGATGTTTTCTCGCCTGCTGTGCAGTAACTTAGACTAGCCCTTGCTTATGGAGGTGGGGGGGGCTGGTGGTGGCTGCTGCTGCTTCCCAGCAGGCGTCCCCAGGCCACCCCCTCCACCAGCCTGCAGCACCCCCGCTTCCGAAACACAGGCCCCCATCTTGCCAGTCCCACAGGGCTCCCACCCTTGCAGATGGGAGGCCTGCCCCAGCCCCCTACATTCCTCAATACCCCAGGCTGACTCCAGCTTCTCACTTCCTGTTCGAGTCCACAGGAAGCCCCAGGTCTCAAGGACCACATCTGCACACGGACAGAGGGATCTGTCCCTCAGGCCAGCACAGTGCCCGGGACAGAGGAAGGAGTGCTCCAGACCCAGAGTGCAAGAATGAATAGATGAATGAGTGTGGAAGGAGTGATTAAAGCATGGCCAAACAACTTTTCAGCGCCTTCACTGGTGGGTCACACACTGGTGGCTTTTATTAACTGCTCTGCCCTCCTTCCATGATTCCAGACACTTTTGCACTCTGCCTGGACAACCTCAATTCCTGTCCGCATTCTTCACAACTGGATTGATGCACTTCCTCCTCCTACAGGAAGCCTTCCTGAGCTTCTGGATCAAGTAGGGAGACCCCCGGACCCAACTATCTCCACCCCACTTCTCCACAGCACCTCTCGCGCAGCACTGAAGAGTTGGACCTGCATTCCTCCTGGATGCAATTTTGCTTTTTCATGCTGGAGTCCCCATCCTATTGTCTGACCCCCTGGGTGGCACTCTGCCCACTTTGGTCTCATGTGGAGGCAACTTCAAAGACGCGGAGCTTCAGGGTGGAAAAAACCCTGGGCCAGGAATGCTGGGATCTTGTTCAAGTTCAAAATGGCCACTTAAGTAGCTGTGCAATTCTGGGTGAGCCAGGTAGACCTTCCAGGTCTCAACTTTTCCATCTCTAAATTGGAAGTTTGAGTCTGGGCTTGGCTTCCTCGGAAGGTAATTGAAGGGGTTGATGGAGGTAATTCACGCGCCAGAGAACTTGAAAAGCCGGCGACTAAAGCTAAAAACATCTGACTACATAACGGCTTTGGAATCCCGAGCTGAAGCCAAATCATACCTGACACAGTTGGCTGGAAGGGCCAATGGGACGGGAGTAACTGACCTCTGATGCTTGGACTGAGGCCACCGCCCTGAAATGTGTTCCCTGGAGCCAGCGGCTCCTCAGGGAGGATGCCGGGGAGGGGCGGGGGAAGGGGAACCTGGTGCACGGTGGGTGAGATGGAGTGGGAGGGGGTGAGTGAGGAGGCGACCTTTCTCACACAGATCTTGGTGGCTGTCTAGAAGGCAAGAGTCCAGGCCCCTGCTCCGTGCCCTGCACCATGCTGGACGCTCACTCATGCCATCTGCATTATAGTGTGACCAGGGAGGGCCTGGGTGCTCCCAGGATGCAGAGGAGGAAACCAAGGTACAGAGAGACTAAGTGATTTGCTTATGGTCACACAGCTGTGAAGGAGAGAAGCCAGGGTTAACGCCCTGTGTCTGATTCTGTCAGACTCTCTCATTCAGAGGGTGCTGCCATGGGTCTTTATCATGGAGATGTCTCTGAGTCCCTTTCTGCTTCGCTCTTTCCGGCAGACAATCAATAATTATGCACCTGCTGAGTTCAGGGGTTGGGGAATCACCGGAAGTACAGGCCCGGCTGCCTGCCTTCCGGGACTGTCCAGTAAAATATGGTGGTCCACACTTTTTTCTTCCCTCCAGAGAGCAGCCCTGCCACCCCGACCAGCCGTGTCATGTCAGGCGAGCAGAGCCCGATGCTTCTGCCCCCGTGGCTGCTGGAACATGGTGTCGCGGGGCTCTGAGCTCCACCATCTCTACTGCACAGAGCCAGTGGACTTGGGTATGAGATTGTCCCTGGGCTCCAGGGGAGCATGGAGGGGACAGATAAGAGCACCTGACACATCGCACGCGTTCCTCCAGGGGTAGAGGGCCTCTGCAGTGACCTCAGGAGTCTCTGGCCGGGCTTCTCTTTGTTAGACCCACTAAAGGCCATCTGCCCCCCAAACCGGCAAGAACATCAATTCACCGACACATATGAAGAGACTGGTCAGAAGTTTATGTCTTGCAGTTTAATGCCAGATTATTGCCAATACCGACCTCTCCATCCCTTCCGGGACTGGAGCATCAGAATACTGGGGTGCCTGTGGGGTCTCCTCCGAGGGCTCTCCCCAAGCCTGGCCCCTGCAGCTCTGAGGCGGAGCACAAGGTGTGAGAACTGACGGGTAAGGACATGTCCCCCTGCGAGAGAGGAAGGACTTGCCGAGGTGGTGCCGCAACCAAGTGTCCCCTGGGACTGGGGGGCTCCCCTCAGTGTGAGGAGAGAAGAGGTAAGGGTGGCGGCCTTCAGTGGGTCACTCACTGAGGCCGCACCTCTGTAAGCTTCATGCACTGAGATCTGTCCAGAAAGGAGAGGGGGTGGGCAAGTGAAGACCCCCATCCTCGTCTGTCCTTGCCAGCCTGCCGTCACCTCCTGGGGAAGATGGGGCAGCCACAGGTACCCATCATGACAGTTCTGTCTTCCCAACCCTATGTGGCGCTGGGAAGAGGTCAGGAATGGCCAGGAGTGATGCTGATCCCTGATCCGAGGGGAGGGGTGAGGAGCTGAGGGGTGGTCGTCATTGTGTCTGAGACGGCCGTGTGCTTTATGGAGAGGGAAAGCATGCTGCCCAGCCTGTTCCGGGGCTTCCGAGGACTCTGAGGGGAAGTCCCTCACCTTCTCCCCGGGGGCTGGGCCCAGCCTCCCCTTCTCCATCTCTCTCATGCGTCCAGCCTACACATGGCCGAGCTCTTCACTCCAGGCTCCCTCCATGGGCCCTTTCTTGGGCCTTGACTCCCCCCACCCTCAGCCCTCCAGCTTGAGACCAGCCTTTGCCTACTTTCAACTGCCCAGAAGCCTCGACTGCCTCCTGCCCAGCCCCCACACTTTGTTGAGCTATATTTTATTCTTGATTTTTCATTTAGGCACTGTGATTTCCATATCTGCTGACAAGAGTCTCACGGAGACAGTGTTCTAACTCCATTCTCACCACCAGCGTCCACATCCCTCCGCTAGTGCCAACCTGTCACCTGAGCAGACATGTTTTGAAATTTATTGTTTGGGTCCCCTGCTTCCAGCAGAGCTGGATCTAGTTTAGACATAGACAGCCATTTCACCTCTACACCCCAGGTGACTCCATGACCTCTAACCCTCATCTCTCTGTTATCTCCAAACTACCTCTTCTTCTCCCCCTCTATTTTTCTTTCTATAATCAAAGGTTGTTTCAAAGGCTTGTCCCCTTTGAAGGTCAAGGGGTTAGAATTGAGAACCCAAAGCTAACCTTTCGGATCTGTGGCCAACTAACTTACAACATGACGTGACGTGATGAGTTTCTTCAATAAATGGTGCTGGGAAAACGAGATAGCCAGCCTCCATTTAAATGAGGGCTTCTTGATTACATCCCTCCAGCCTAATTTCCTTTGTAACACTCATCCTGGTATGTAACTGGGTGTTCGTTCACTTGGTTATTTGTGGGTGACTGCCCCTGTACCATAGACTCCTGGGGTGGGCAGGTAGGAGTGTCTTGTGTTGTTGAAGGATGAATGAATGAATGAACAGATGGATGGGCTCCAAGGTGCTGCCGCCCATACGTCCTCTACCCACCTCTGTCCTCTTACCTTACCCACCCCTGGGAGGCACCCTTCAGGGCTGGCTGTACCTGGTTTGGTGGGGGCTCGTGCTGACATCACATCCACCTCCCCTTCCCATCCTTTCTCTGCACCAGCTTTCTCCCCCTTTCACTCGTTGCATCTAAGCAGTTGTTCTTACTTCTCTGTGAAGGCATCAGGGGAGATGGCCCTTGCAGGACCAGAGACAGTTTACCTTCACGTGGGCAGGAGACACGACGCTAAGGTGTGCATCTCCCCAGATCTCCCTAGCCTCCCTGCCTGCACACCGTGAGCCCTCCCATCCCGCCCGGCTTCTCTAAGAGGATTATTTTCCTCTCTGTTCGACATCAAAGGCCCGAGAGCTCTCTACACACGGTGCAATTTTACTCCCAACTTGGGACAAGATGCAGCTCTCCTTCTCCGTTTCGGGGCATAATGACAGGTAAGTGTAACACACGCTTCCCATTTGTGCCTTATCGCCCCCAGCCAGAAAATACTATTTATTTAAGGCCAGACTGTCAGGCTGAGCCTGCAGCAGCTTCTGACTTGCATTTCTTGGCTCTCCCGGCCAGGGCTCTCAGTCCCATCACAGATGTGGGGCTAGGAGGGCGCTCAGTTGGGTTCGTTTGCAAGAATGAAAGGTGCGAAGCCTATAGGAGTGATCGAGGGGAGAGATTCTGAGATTAAAATAGGCTCCATGACCGCGGACAATTTGCAAGGTGCATTTGGCATGGCTGATGACCTATGGATCAGCCATCCCAGGGAAGGTACCAATATCCACTGTGGTCTTTATGGCCACACGGATCCCTGAGCCTGCTCTGGTGTAGGGCCCTGCCTGGCATTGCCATTTCCCTCTTTCCTGGGGACTGTTCCAGCTCCCCCGGTGAGGAGGCAGGTACAAGTCCAACCCTATTTGCCAGTATAGGAGACTGCAGCTGTGGGAGAGAGAGGCTGCCGAGTGGGGATATCACGGGAAGAGTGGTAGGATTGGGGTCCCGAAGGGTCGGGACTGAGCAGCTCACTCGTCACCAGGTCGGTGGCCTGAACATGGTGCCGATACTTTCCCAACTTCCTGCAGGGCAGGCTGGGCCAGAGGGTGGGGCTTAGGTGCATGCAGGCCCAGCCTATACTGGAGCTGGCCAGTGCATGAGAATCACACCACCGGTGGGTCTCACCACTAGTTACGAGCATCCTGGAGGTCACGGGCGCTTCTCTGCACACCAGAGATGAGGAAGTTAGCTGGTTGATGGGATGCACAGCTAGAGAAAGGGAGGGGTTGATGGGCCCTGCCCTCTCAGCCTCTGCCACCATGGAACCAAGCTCATCTGGAAAGAGACAGAGGGGAAGAAACTCCCCACGTGCCATGCCTTTGCTTATCCCGTAATCAAGTCAAGACTGCGGTGGGAAATTGGGGGTGACCTGAGATTTCTGGGGCCCTGGAATTCAAAAGAAAGATACATCAAAACCTTCTGCCTGAGAACTGGGGACAAACCAGGGGCTAGAACAGCATTTCTCAATGAGGCTCCCCTTTTGGTTCCCAGGATACTGCAACATGGGGGATCGAAAGTTGTTTAAACATGATGGTCACTTAATACCTCTACTGCAAACCACAACACTCCAAAGGAGAGAGAGAACAAAAGGGAATGCACTGCTGCAGAGGCAGGGTGGGGTGGGAGTGGTGGGAGGGATACTGGGATCATTGGTGGAGGTGAATGGACACTGGTAGAGGGATGGGTAAACGATCACTGTATGACTGAAATGCAAACACGAAAGTTCATAAGTTTGTAACTGTATCTCGCGGTGATTCACTAATAAATTTTTTTTAAAAAAAGTTGTTTAAACAGGAGGATTACTCCACAACTTAGATGCCAGCCTTGCACGTGGGGGGAAAAGGCAGCTCAGATAGAGAAGGGACCACCAAGTAAAGGGTGCTAGGAGGGCCGATTCGGGATGGGAGAGGCGGGCTGAAAGTAGACTGTAGACCAAACATGATGGCCACTTGATACCTCTACTGCAAACCACAACACCCAAAAGGAGAGAGAGAGAGCAAAAAAGAATGCCCTGCCACAGAGGCGGGGTAGGGTGGTGGGAGGGATGCTGAGATCATTGGTGGTGGAAAATGGGCACTGGTGGAGGGATGGGCACTTGACCACTGTATAACTGAAATGCAAGCACGAAAGCTTGAAAGTCTGTAACTGCATCTCATGGTAATTCACTAATAAAATAAAATAAGATAAAATAAATGGGAGATCGGCCAGTGTCTGGAAATCAGGGGCTGGTGTGGGAGGGGGCAGGAAGGAAACAATGCCTTGCCAGTAGACGGCTGAGAGTCAGTCCCTGGCGCCACATAGGTGCCCAGCTTGATCCAACAGCTCCAAGGTTCATGCCTGGCAGCTCTGCGCTCTGGAATCCCACAAGTGCCACAAGCAGCCTCAGGCCGTGCCACAGCCAGAGCTGTGTGCAACTGCAGTCAGAACTGGGGTGTCAGATAGAGAAGGGAACACTAAGTAAAATGTGATTGGAAATCCCGAGAGGGGAGGGAGATGCACGCTGAAAGTAGACTAGAGACTGAACATGATGGCCACTCAATACCCCTATTGCAAACCACGACACCCAAAAGGAGAGAGAGAGAACAAATTGGAATGCTCTGTCACAGAGGCGGAGTGGGGTGGGGGGGATGGGATAGGGGGGGTGGGAGGGATACTGGGTTCATAAGTGGTGGAGAATGGACACTGGTGGAGGGATGGGCTCTCGAACATTGCATGAGGGTGAAATAAGCACAAAAATGTGTGAATCTGTAACTGTACCCTCACTGTGACTCACTAATTAAAAAATCAATAAATTATAACAAAATTAAATATTTGTTAAAAAAAAAAAGAACTGGGGTGTGACCCCATGTCCCTCCAGCGAGCATCACAACTAACAGATGCAAGCACCTTGGTTAGAAACCACAGCCCCAGGGAGCATCTGTGAGTACCACATAACTTCCTGGCAAGCATGTGAGCACTGCAGCGCCCCCTGGAGATCCCTGTGAGTACTGCAGCACCCTCTAGCAAGCACTGCAGCCTGGGTGTATATGTGTGAGCACTGCCAGAGTGTGCATCTTCGAGGTTTGTGAGTGCCACAGTCTGCTGTGTGACCTCCACATGCACCATGCCCCCTCTCCCCCCGCACCGTTCATGGTAGCAACAAGGAAGGGAATGGAAAGATGGGTGGCCAGCGGCCTTGTCCTTTTTTTCCAATAAAAGCTGACAATTCACTTTGAAAAGAATTCAACATTTGGGGCCTTAGCGATAGTACAGCGGGTAGGGTGTTTGCCTTGCACACGGCCCACCCAGGTTCGATCCCTGGCATCCCCATATGGTCCCCTGCACTGCCAGGAGTGATTCCTGAGTGCAGAGTCCTGAGCATCACTGAGTGTGATCCAAAAAGGACAAAAAAGAAAAAAAAAAAAGGAATTCAACATTTGGATTTTGACAATGGCATCGTAACTAGTTACTGGCACAGCAGACAGCCCACTCCAGCAGGAAGCACGTTCTGGAAGGAACCTGGATGTGGGGCTGGGGCATCTCACTGCTTTCTAGCAATGTTCGGAGTAGTCCTGAGGGCCCAAGTGGGCACCGGTCCGGCTGATCTCCCTCCTGGGGTGCCACCAGTGCCAACCCGGGCAGCAGCCCCATGTGGTCAGCACCAGGTACGGAGCAGAGGCAGGTCGCAGCGCCCGTGCCCAGAGAGGCCCAGGTGCTGCCTTGTCTGAAGCCAGCGCTCTCTCCCCAGCCTTCCCCAGGCTGCTCTGGAGGTCATGGGGGTCTCAGGGTCAGAGGGATCCTGGAAAATGCTCAACACCACTGAGAAGCCTCTCGCCCAAACTTCTCACTGGGCACCTGGGGTTGAAGACCCAGGGAGATGCCTTGACCTGTTGGAGCCAGTGTGGGGGCCGAGAGCCGTCCTGGGCTGCTGCAAGGCGCTGGCTTCAGCTTCTGCTCCACGACCAGTGCTCGTACCAGCCAGGCGGGAGACAGAAGCGTGCCACCCCTGCCTGGGGCGTCTGGGAGAAGGAACCAGATTGGTGGGTGCGGCCCCCCTGTGTCCCCAGCTCTGCAGGGTCTGCCGGAACCCTGAATCACTGTCTGGGAAACACAAGTGCCTGAGTCCCAGCTGGCAAAGCCCAGGAAGGGCTGATCCCCATGAAGGCACACGGCTTTCGGGGCCAATTAGCAGTACAAACAGCATTTCTACAAGCATGCACCTACTCGAGGCAAATAAATTATGTATAAGCTCCCTTAAGGGCTATTGAAACATCCACTTACGAGCACAGGCCCGGGCTGCAGGCTCCCACCTCCCCGCCCCGGCATTAATCCCGACCTTTAGGACTGCTCCTTGCCAGTGGGCTTCTTGTCTCTTCTTGCTTATTACACTTGAAGGAAATGAAATTATACTGCTCCAAAATGCCGCTAAAACCCAGCCTTTTTTTTTTTTTCCCCTTGATTGAGCTTTCCTCTCTATGAGCTCCTGAAATTTCTCATTAGGCTGTTTTCAAAATACCACGCATGTGAAAGCCAACCATTTAGTGGTGTCTGTTTGATTTGCTTCTCTCAGACACAGACGCATTCCACAGCACCACGACGTGCTCAAGTCTGTCAAATGGGTTACCGGGACGGCAGTGAACGCGCAGAATCTGCCCGTTTTGTTTTTCTGAAGTTGCAATTAAACGCATTTGAAAATTAAACAAGGAGAGGGAGGGAGAGAGGCGCGAGGAGGACGCTGGAGACAGGCTGGTGCTCCTGGAGGCCAGAATAGTCTCTGGCTCCTCCTGCCACAAGGGCCAGCCCTGAGGACTCTGCTGAGGGCCTGGGCTTCCCCCCACAGTCACATTCAGAGGGGATGGGAACCCAGAAAGCAGCGCTCTGTGGCCAGTGCCAGCCTGGGGGATGAAGGAGAGGGGAGATATGGCTTCTTGTGGTGGGGGTGAAGGTGGGCCACTCCCTGCTGTGCTCAAGGCTTACTCCTGGCTCTTTGCTCAAGGACCACTCCTGGAGGTAATGGGTGGGTGGAGCGGGGGAAACCACATGAGATGCCGGGGATGGAGCCTGAGTTGGTTGCATGCAAGGCAAGTGTGCTATTAGCTAAATGATCTCTCTAGCCCGGAGACACCGCATGTTTGGCACCACCTTGTCCTCTTCCTGACAGGCAGCCACCAGCTCTTCAGAACATTGCCACTGACATCTTGGGAGGCAAAGAACAGTCATTTGCAGACCAAGAAGCTGAGGCTCTGCCAGGGCCAATCACCTGGCCCAGGTTCCAGAGAGAGAAAGGGTGGGCCGGCTGTTCCCTTTTAGCATCCACGCTCCTGGAAGACCTGTCTGTATTTCCAGAATGGACGATAGGGTCACGCCCTGGGCCCCACTTGGAGGAGATGGAGTCCTGTGCACCCGCCCGTGATCCTTCTCTAAGAGGTCTTCCTCCGCAGTACCCCCGCCAGCTCTGCCAGCCTGAGCACCTCCTGGTGACTGTGCAGGGCACTTCAGACCCCAAGGAGTTGCTGGTCGAGCACCCTGTGGAAGATGGCAGGGGCAGCTGCCAGCCAGGAAGCAGCACGCGTGCACCTGGGCGTCTGTGGCCGGTGCTCTCGTGTGAGACAACATTTGGGGGCCAGTGTTCTCTGGGCACCCAAGTCCCTGCAAAGCAGAGGTCAATGTGTCATTGTTTATCTGGCACCACCTGGGAACAAGACATCTCACAGGAGACCTCAGCCTGGGGCTCCCTCCCCAGCTGAACCCCGCTAGAGGTTCCCAGGTGAGGTAGGCGAGCAGGAGTTGGCTGCCTTCCCCACTCCAGGCAGACAGCAGCTGACTGGTGGGGAGGGGTTGCTGAAGTTGGGGCTTACTGGAAGGGTCCATGTCCTATCCTGGGTCTCCTGGGGACCAGCTGGGACCTATCTCTTCTGTCTCTGGATTCCCCAGGCCGGCCCCTTGCCTGTGAGGTGCCTCTGTGATCCAGGCTCCCAGCAGAGATTCCGGAGCTGTCTGAGCTCTGATTTAGGTGTGGGTGATCCCCCTGTTGATCTCGGTTCCTCCTCAAAGGCAGCACCTCCCAACACAATGGGGTGAAAAGAGCCAAAGGGGACTGGATAAGAGATAAGGGCACGGGAGAGATAGTACAAGACTTAGGCCCTTGCCTGGCATACGGGGGACCAACTGAAACCAATGGAATCCCCAGCCAAGAGAGACTCCTGAGCACAGAGCCAGGAATAGCTCCTGAGCACTGCAGGGTGTGGTTCAGTCCCCACCCCAAACACACAGTACAAGGCAGAAGGCGTCTAAAGCACTTGGGGGCTCATCCACTCACTCACTCAGGGAACACCTATAATTCCTTTGCTGCTCCAGGCACGTTCCTGGCTGTGGGGGATACAGAGAGGAGCCTGCTCACTCTTTGGAAACCCCCGTCAGGGCGGAGGGTGGCCACACACTCCTTTTGAATCATGCCAAGGCTGTGAGGTACCCAGAGGGAAGTGGCATGGAGGGCAGAGATGGGCTGGACGGGTCTGTGGCACGATTTTCCCTCAGCACGGAGATGCCACCAGCTGCATGTTGACTTGGCAGTGCCCTGAGACTGTCCCTGGTCTGGGGGTGGGTCTGAATTCAGGCTGCTGGCCCATCAGCCTGGAACCCTCTGTGGACGTCCACAGGCGACCCCGAGAGAGGCAGGCAGGCTGCGTGGAAGAAAAGATATTGACCGGGTTATCCTGGTTGGACCCCCTCAGGTGGCTGGACAGGGGGCACTACAGGCAGAGGATCCCAGCCATTAGCAGTGGGGCGTGAAGCTGGAGAGGCAGAGGGCACCTGCTTCTCTCCAAGGAAACTGGGTCATTCTGGGAGCCCCTGCCCACACCGCCAGTGCCCCCAGAGCCCTGCCAACAGGCCACTGAGCCAAACCTAGGAACCTAAGGTCAAGACAAGAGCACTGAACCGCAGGCAAGGGGGACGCAATGAGCTGTTCCTGTGGGCTGGGGAGATGGCTCGATGGCAGAGAGCGCTGTCCCCAGCTCTCCATGGTTCCCTGAGCACTGCTGGGAGTGCCCCTACCCCGAAAACATAAAGAGCACCCCTTCGGTTGTCACCAGAGATGGGGAGCAGGACCCAGGAGGGAAGAACCCCTAATGTGGTGGAGAGAGTGCCCACAGAGCATGAGCAGCCTCACCCTTCCCTATATTTCTGCTGCTGCATCGAACCCACTACCCCGACTCCCGCTGGCCCCTGCAGTTCTAGCTCCTAGGCAAAGCATGGGGTGGAGGTAGCTCAACACCTGAGGATGTGACCCTGAGCCGGGGTGCAGAGTCCCTTTAGTCTCCTTTCTGATTATTTGTGACATAAGAGACAGGAAGTGCCGGGCAAAGGATACTCATGTGACCAAACTAGGATCCGGAATCACCATAGTATTCTGCACCAAACTCTGAAATCCCTCAGCCTATAGGATGTGCTTCTGGAAGTGACGGCCTGGTTCCAAGTTCCTCTTACAGGTGTTTGTCAGATCCTGTATCTACAACCCTGTTCCCACCTCTAGTTGCTGCCTGCTGGGCTTATGGGAATATGTGTCCTGTGTCCATATTCCTTTCTGGAACCTTCTTAGATATTCCTAAGTAGGAAGTTTTGATCACCCCTATCTCTACCCCACTGAACTTTCCCCTGCACCAATTCCAGAGGCTTGGGGAAGTGTCTGGTCTCCCTGAATGGTCAGCCCCGAGAGATGATACATATTAACTCCTCACACCTGCCTCAGTGCACACCCCCTGGAATGTTCCTTCCTTTGAGCAGGTGTGGGATGAAGGTGGGGACACAAGTGGATCATAAGCGCGTTCCACTGCGGTTCCCATTAGCTCCCCATTATTCTATGGGGGTGCATTGAAAACGATGCATCGGCAAGAACCAGATGATGGCTTATGATGTTTACAGAGAAAAGCAGCTGTTCCAATTACCGCCGGGGCTGAAAACAATCCCAAGACAGGCTGATTCTAAAAGCTGATCAAGAAAAGGTCAGATAGGTAACTACCCACATGATACTGAAATCCTTATGCCATATTCTTACTGATTTCATGTTTTCTCATTAAAAACATCTTGTAGCTTTTCTAGGAATGGCTCGGAACTGTCTCCCATTTCCTTCCCCATGGCTGCTCTTAGAGGTTGAATGGCATGTAATTTTAGCAGCGAGCCATCTTCAAAACCATCACAGATTCACAAATGCTGAGGGGTTTGGGTAGTTTAATCAAATTGCTTCCCCGACGTGTGGAATGAAGACCTGGCTGGCAGTTACACAGCATGCACAATGCCATCTCCTTCCTGGGGCCCTGACAGACATAACTCACTGATCACAACACGCTTTTTCTCTGGGCCTCCCAGTTCTTTTTTTTTTTTTTTTTCTCCCAGCCAACAAATTCTGACTGCCACTGGGAGTCTATCGGGCTTGGCAAGTGAGATGAATCCTATTTCCCGTCCTTCTGTCAAAAGAACGTTAACAGTGCCATGATGCCAGTGTTTCTGTAATCAAGAAATGCAGAACGAAGTGGGGGAGGGATGGGTGAGAAAATACGAGGGGCACAAGTTGGGGGGGTTTAGGAAGAAAGGACTCTAGCCGGCCATGGAGGCAGATGGAGGAGTTTGCATGGTTCACAAATATTGCTGAGATTTGGCGACTGGGCTAATGTGGCACCGACATCAGCTTTGGAAACGAATCCTGATTGTGCCATTTACTAGTCGGGCTCTTACTGACTGAGTCTCCTACGTCTGCCTGACTCCAATGGGCAAACTGGACTCCTGGGTGAGCGAGACTTCTACTGTCATAGTCATGCCACAGCTCTTTGACTTTTGAGTAAAGTGATTAGGGAATTAGGGACTGTCAAAAGGAAAGACAAGGGGCTGGATCTATAGCACAGCAGGTAGCGCGTTTGCCTTGCACGCGGCTGACCCGGGTTTGATTCCCAGCATCCCATATGGTCCACTGAGCACCACCAGGAGTAATTCCTGAGTGCATGAGCCAGGAGTAACCCCTGTGCATCGCTGGGTGTGACCCAAAAAGAAAAAAAAAAAGGAAAGACAAAACACTCTTCCTTTTAGTGAAATTGAACTCATAACAGCAGCACCAGAAAGTTCCAACACCAAGTGGGTGATGATTCAATGTCTAATACCTGCTAGGTCCAGGAATGCTGAGATCAGGAAGATGCTGACCTGCCCTTGGGTCGTCTGTGCACTGTGGGGGAAGAAAGGGGATGCCCAGACTCAAATGATCAAAATTTGTGTCCATCGATTACAGAAGGTGACTCTTGCGGGACAAGGGCAGGAAGTAAGGTTCACGGGGCGGTGCACTCCCGTTGTGCTTTGTGCTCTCACGGTTTGTGCATCCGAGGTTCCCCAGCATGCTATGCAGCTGCTGTTACTGTCCCCTCCATGCTTGCCTCAGCCCCACTCACATCTTCTCATCTCCCAAGCAGGGCCTGGACTAAGCTGAGGCAGGAGCGGTCCCATGGCACGGGCTGTGACAAGGCGCTCACTACCCAGGCCAGCACACACACTCACTGGCGGGGCGTGAGCAGCTCCTTAAATGTTCCTCCCTCCCCTCCGGCTGCCTGACTCTCCTCCCTCTGCTCCCGAGTCAGATGGCACTGGCGCTGAGAGTGTCACGAAAACGTGTTCTCACCACAGGCTGGCAAAACAGATACCAACCTCCCATTTTTGGGGTTGGGGGAGGAAGGCCCAGGGATGGGGAGCTTGTGGCAGAGGCGCTGGGGAAGAGGAGTGCAGGAAGGCAGAGGTTTTCCCACCAACAGAAAGTCAAAGTATCAGGGGCCTTGGGCCCCTTCTCTCCTCCGAGCTTCTGCCTCCCTGCCTGGAGAGAGGACACTGGCACCTGTCAGGACGGGAAGGGAGTGAGGCGCAGACTCTTTCCCTCTGCTTCCATGACTTTGGTTTCTCAAGTGTCAAATGGACCGGCCACCCCTGCCTTCAGAAGTCAGCAATGGCTATGCCAACCTGCACTGGGTTCCGCGGAGCTGTTGGGATGATTAGGGGTCAGTTTCTGAGTGGGCCTCTCTGTCTCCTGCTCTGCCAACCCTCAGCGTTGGCTTGGTGGGCTTCTTGATAACCGTTGCAGATCTTTAAAGGGATCCCTGAGACCCAATGCATGAGTGTCCCAGTATTGCAACGGTGCGTATCTGCCCCGGCATGGAGGGGCGAAGCAGGTAGTGAGTACATGCTGAATAAATCAACGCATCCATTTACATGTCTATCTTTGCTCCAGCCCCAACTGTAAGAAACAATTTTTCCCAAGCACTCTGTGCAGATCGCTTAGCAAAGATACTCCATAGAAGTCTGCTAAATGGAAGAAGGACTTACTGACATAAATCATACTGTAATTTGTTTCCTTTTTTTTTTTTTTTTAAGTTTTTGGGCCACAACGGGCAATGGTCAGGGCTTATTCCTGGTTCTGCACTCAGGGATTATTCCTGGTGGTGCTTGGGGGACCCTATAGGATGCCGGGGATTGAACCCAGGTTAGCCAGATGCAAGGCAAACACCCTACCTGCTGTACTATCTCTCCAGGCCCCTTGTAATTTGTTTTCTAAAGAAAGGTACTTTTACACAAAACTCAGTTGTTAAAAGGCCATAGAGCATTCATTTAGAAGATCTGACCTCAGTAGGGATCTTGCAAGTAAAACAATTTCTGTCCTCCATAGCATTGCTATCGAAGGACTGGGGACAATTTGGTTAGGTGGAAAAGATGAAATTGGGCTTTGGTTTATCAATGGCAGAAACAAGTCCTCTGTTTTCTTAAAGCAAGGAAAGAATGTTCAGAGAAACTAGGTGTATTTAGAACTTAAAGAGCAGCAGTCTTATTGACGATCATGGGCATTAATCTGCAAATATTTGAAAGGATTCCATTTGGAAGAGAGAAAAGACTTATTCTCTCCTGTCAGAGAGAACAGGATTTGGGTTGGATATAGGGGAAAAAAATTGACCACTAACACAGGAAATGTTGATTTTTTTCTGGAGAGACAAACAGTCTATGTCATAAAGGCATGGATTACTAACACAGTTGTGCCCGTTTACTAAAACAGTACAGGTATGCGCTATGCATTTCAATACACATACATTTTACAACAAAAAAAGGAAATATTACACCATCATCTTTATCAGTTTTGAATGAGGGCCAGAAGGGACCGTAGTGATAGTACAACAAATGGTGCTTGCCTTGCATGCGGCTGACCTGGGTAAAACAAAACAAAACAAAACAAAACAAAACAGAACAAAACAACAACAGCAAAATGCAAACAAATGAGGGTGGGGATGCATGGAGATAGTAGAAGAAAGGAGAACTTGGACATGTTACCACAGTGGGATCTGATGAAAGGCACACAGATTTCGAGCTGCTACTGTCATCATTGCATTTGAATGTTTTATTTCTAAAACCTGACCTAAGTTCCTTACTAAGCCAAGATGAATCAGATGGTCTGTTGTATGTATGAGTGTGTGGGGGTGGAGTGTGTGGAGGTGGGTCAGTGAGCTCTCTGCCACTGGAATATTTATGCAAATACTCCAGGCACCGTTTCCAATACCCCTAGCTACCACAAGCCTGGACTAGTAAAGGGAACAGCCAAGAGCAGGTGCCTGAGCCAGAGACCCTTGGTTGGTCTCCTCGACCTTTTTCTCGTGACCAAGGGGAACAGGCCGAGAAGCTGGAGTCACCAGGAGCCAGACATTTTTTTCCCCACCCTGGTGGTGCTGGCGGCAGAGGGTGGGGGCAGGGCTGATTCCCAAGGCATCTAAGGAAGATTCCTGAAGCTCAGGGAAGGAAGATCCAAGGCAGGAGTGAAAAAAATAAAATAAAATCACAGCAGCTTTCTAACTAGGGAGCTATTGCAGGGGTTAGGGTGCATGCCTTCCATGCACTCGACCTGAGTTTGATTTCTGGCACCATATGGTTTCCCAGCATAGCTGGGGGCAACTCTGGAAGCCCCCAGAGAACCACCAGGTGTGGCTCTAGAGGCCTTGAGGATCACTGGGGTACCCATGGGTCCCCTATACCACAGGGACCCAAGCAACACATCATCCTCAGGCCCTTACTACTGAATGGTTAAGCTGGCTGGCCGAGTAGCAGCAGAAGCAAAGCCCTGGGTTCACTGGGCACCCCTTGAGAAGCCCTCCATGAAGAAACAAGAAGAAAGAAAGAAAGAAAGAAAGAAAGAAAGAAAGAAAGAAAGAAAGAAAGAAAGAAAGAAAGAAAGAAAGAAAGAAAGAAAGAAAAGGAAGGAAGAAAGAAAACGAGGAAGAAAGAAAGAAATGAATGTGTGTTGAAAATTTCTTGCAAAGCCCATCTGATCTGAGCCAGCATGCACTTGGAGCTCCTAGCCACAGGTCACTGCTCACCAGCTCTGCAAGTCACACCACACCTTCAAACCTCAGTGTTCTCATCTGTTGAATGGGTGGTAAGAATGGCTTCACAGGGTTGCGATGAGGATGGAGTGAGAGCAGGTGTCTGGAGAGAAGAGCCCTGCATTTTTAGGAGAGAAAGACCTGCTTTCTCATTTCCGTGACAGTTACTTCCCAGCAAGTCTCAGACCGGGGCGGGGGGGGGGGGGGGGTTATCTGGGGGAGGAGGAAATGGTTCACAGGGGTGGGGTATCTGAAGGGCTCAGCCTTGCAAGCTTCCCATGGTGTATTCATATGCTAAAGTCAGTAACAAGCTGGATCTCATTCCCCTGACCCTGAAAGAGCCTCCAGTGCAGCAGGAAAATATAGACAAGATCCTCCCCCCACTTGCCCCTCTCTCCAGGATTCTAGAGGGGCCCCAGGGGGGCTCCCCCGCCCCCCACACAGCCCCTCTTTTCTATAGTCTCTTCTTCCAGACTCTCTCCCTCCATGTCTCTCCGGTCTTGGACTACTTCTGGCAGGCCCTGGAGTCACACACGGTGAACCCCTGGAGGGCCGGAAAGGGGTTCCTCTAGCACCAGGCCAGCATGCTGTGGCTGAGCCATGCCTGGACGCTGCATGAAGAAACAGACTCGTGAGCTGTGCGTGGGGACAGGCACTTATGCTGGGTGCCTGTCTCTGAGGGTCTCTGTGAGGGGCGGGGGCGGGGGGCTGGGCTGTGCTCCCCCAGCTGGGCCCACAGGGGCTCTAGAGGCTTGTGGGCAGGCAGCCGCGAGGGCCACGTACAGCTCCAGGCAGATGATGATGTCCTTTTTGTTTCCACGCACAGAGGGGAGCCCCGCGTGGCCACCCAACGGACACGCCATTCATCAGAAGCCTAATGGTGTGTTTTAGAATGGGAGGGGTGATGGCGAAGGGATCAGCAGAGGCACAGCGGGGAGAAACAAGAACTCTGGGAGCTCCAGGGAAGAAACAGGCCAAAGCAAAAGTCCCACCAGGAGGAGCCATCGGCCCACACCTCGGGGCCGCAGGCGCCCATTTCACTGAAAATGGCCACCCTACCCCGAATGTGTGGCCTGGCTCTGACACAGCCCTCCCGGCCACCGATTTGGGGTTTCACTTGATCGGCATTTTGCACACCTATTACGTGGCATGAGGAGATGCACGTAGGTGGGTCTTTAGTCAGGGGTTCAGGGTGCAATGCCGGCTTTTCCAGAGCCCTTGCATGGCTGTTCCTGAGTCCTGGTTTGATGTAGGCGTCCTGCTCCTGGGCCTTTCCAATTTCTGACAACTGGAGTTCCCCTTTCTCTAGAGCAGGGATGGAAAGTTCCTTTTTCCTTAGAGCACTTTTGTCCTGCCAAGGGCCATTTGGACATTCATAACATTCTTCCTGGTCATACAATAAAGACAGACGGGATGCAGGTACCAACGGGAAGCTTCAGTGTGTGTGTCCCTTTGTAGACCAGGGCCAGATCACATTTTTCAGGTCTTACCTGGCCTCTCTGCTGCCCAGGCTGGGTGTTCTCCACCCCTGCTTCAGAGTTTGACTCTGCATTCAGATTCAAACACTGCACTTTGGGGCTGCAGTTGTATGTGCCTGTGATGGATGAGAGGGTTTTGCCAGCTCTTCAGGAAGAGGGAACCAAATAATCATGTCTAGTCATGTTGCTTCCTACCTGCCTGGTTCAAATTTGGGGGTGTCAAGGACAGTAGAGACAAGGGCCAGGGAGATTGCTCCATGGTTGGAAGCCTGCCTTATGAGCTGGGGGAGAAGACAGCTGGGATAGTGAAGAGATCACTAAGTCAATGATGGTTGGGGGGAATCGCTCGGGGTGGGATGGGAGATGTCTGTTGAAAGTAGATAAAGGACCAGACATGATTGCTTCTTCTCAATATATGTACTGCAAACCATAATACCCATAAGTATCGAGAGAGAGTAAGAGGGAAATTGTCTGCCAGGGAGGCAGGGGGAGGGGTGAAGGGATACTGGGGACATTGGTGGTGGAAAATGTACACTGATGGAGGGGTGGGTGTTCGATCATTGTCTGACTGAAACTCAACCATGAAAGCTTTGTAACTGTAGCTCATGGTGATTCAATACAAATTTTTTAAATTAAAAAAACAAATTTGGGGGTGGGCTGGAACAACAGGATAGCGGGTAGGGTGCTTGCCTTGCATGCTTCCGACCCAGGTTTGATCCCTGGCACCACAGAGAGTGGCCAGTGCCCCAAGTCCAACAGATTCCCCAGCACAGAGCAAGGAGTAAACCGTAAGTACAGCCTGCTGTGGCCCACAAAATGAAAAACAAACAGAAAGCCCCACACAGAGTTGGTGGTTGTGGGGGGAGCATGTATAGTATAACAGGGACAATGTGAAAAGGTTACCTTCAGGACCCTAGAGCCCTCTGCGGGGCTAGGAGTGTAACCAAAACTGCAACACGCAATAGCGGAAGGGAAAGTGCGTCCTCTGAACTCACCGAGGACGCACGGGGAGAGCGGGAGACGGTGCAAGGGGCAGAGCTCCTGCCGTGAATATGCTAAGCTCGGATTAACCCCGGGTGCTGCGTGGCCCCCCTGAGCGCTCCTGGGTAGGTCCCTGGTGACCCCGACACTGTGGGGTAGGCAGCCAACCACGGTGGCCACATATAGCTTTACACAGCACGTGGCTCTAGTGAGCCGAGGACTGGCCCTCACCAGGCTGTGCTCAGGGCGGAGTGTTCATAACCCTGGGCACTGCTGGGTATGGCTCCCTGTAATAATCTATGCACATGGGAAGACCCAGCATTGGGTTGAGGGCTGAGGTCTGGCATGAGGGGTGAGAAGAGGCTGTGAGGAGGAGGAAGGACTCTCTGCAGTGGCCGGAGGAGGAGGAGGGTAGGGCAGGGCAGGAAGAACAGCACTGAGGGTCTGCAGAGGTGTGGGCGGATGCCTGGTGTCCCTGGGGACTTCGAGCGCACAGATGGAAGATGCAGAGGAGGTTGAGAAGGAAGCAAGGAGCATGGGTGTGAAGGTGAGGAGGGTTCTGGGGCAGACCTTGATGCTAGGTTAAGACCAAGTCGTTGCAAAGCTGCTTATGTGGCCATGTATTGCATGCTCGAGGTGGGTCCATGTGTTACTATGCCCCGTTTGTCATGGGAAACATGGACCCAGGAGGTTACTAGACATTACAGTGTATGCCAGTTATCCCAAACGCAGTCCTTTAAGTATACGGTAGGGGCCGGATCCTCAGAGCCACATTGCTGCCCTGAGGTAGTCTAGAAAACCATGGCGGGCTTCGGGAAACACAAAGTTCTGCTGATCTTCCAGGTAAGGGCTCTGCTAGTCTTTCAAGTTATGCATCAGAAGACAAATAATTGCCCCAAGCCCTCACTGCAACACAGGAAGAAAGAGAGGAAGGTAGCATGGGAGAGAAGGCAGGCAGGCAGGCAGGCAGGAAGGAAGGAATGACACAGGAAGGGAGGATATAAGGAAGGAAGGAAGGAAGGAAGGAAGGAAGGAAGGAAGGAAGGAAGGAAGGAAGGAAGGAAGGAAGGAAGGAAGGAGGAAAGAAAGCAAGGACACAAGGAAAGAAAGGAAGGACATAAAAATGAAAGGAAGAACATATAGAAGGAAGGACAGAAGGAAGGAAGGAAGGAAGGAAGGAAGGAAGGAAGGAAGGAAGGAAGGAAGGAAGGAAGGAAGGAAGGAAGGAAGGAAGGAAGGACAGACCCGGGTCTGAGGCTCAGTGGCAGGGCACGCACCTTACTATAGTCAAGACACTGTCATTAGTGATCTCGGCACCATGGAAGGTGTGGTATTATCTCTTGCTCACTGTGGCTGAGCACTGCAAATGAGTGCTCCTGACATTGCACAGAGAGAAGGGAAGGGAAGAGATACACATAAAAGGAGAGGTAAAAGGATGAAAGGAGGTTAAAAGTAGAACAGAGAGCGTAAATGAAAGGACTATGAGAAAGGCTTGGGGTGGGTTGGGGAGAGGGACGGTGCTGGAAGAAGAATTCAACTTCCCACCCAGAAGGAAGAATCCCAGAATTCACAGAATGTTTCAGTTCCTCTGATGGAAGAGAAACAGGGGTGCAAAGAGGAGCCCCAGCTCCTGTACCTGGGCTGGGCTGGCTGAAGGAATCGTTTGATTATGCATCCAACAGCCCCTCTCTGCTCCCACGTGGCTCTTTAGGGGGTTGCCACGATGCAGAAGGCGGGATCTATGCATTGTGTAAAGAGTGTTAGGTACTGAGGCATGTACTGTGTGCACACAGTGTTAGGTACTGAGATGCATTATCTCCTTCAGTCCTTCAGAGATTCCCTGTGGAAGCAGTGACAGTTCCCTCCTGGCATATAAGAAAGCTGAGCTGAGAGAAGTTTATCAGTTACCCAAGGTGGAGGAGGATTAAAACCTGTTCACAAACAGCTGACCCAGTGCAGGACCACTATCTATTCCTTTCCCAGCCTCCCACGTTCATTCTTGTCCTCCGAAAGCTAATGAGGGCCAGGGAGAGCTCAAAGGGCTGGGGATCATGCCTTACATGCTTGCGGCTCCAAGTTTGATTTCTAAGTTCAATCCCCAGCACTTCCCTGGTGGCTCTCAAGAAGAGCCTGAGCAAGAAATGAGAGGCCCATAGCAGGCCGAGCATCGAGCATCGCCAGGAGAGACCCCCTTCCCACCCCCCCATCCCCCTTACTCAAGCATTGCTATAGAAGCAACTGACAAATGAACTGAAACTTAATGACCAGAGCAATTGTAACACTGAGCATTCCAAGTGTCCCCTCGAGAGCGGCAGATGGGGAGATTTTCAGTAATGCCGTCAGGATAGCTGGTGGAACCTGGCACGGTGCTGGGCAAACTGGGATGGAGGGTCTCCTAGCCCCCAAGGGGGTTGTTTCGATATTTGCACGGTGCTTGACTGTGTTTGCAAGCACACTCCTGCATTCAGCCCTGCCATTCAGTGTCTGCCGACAGGAGAGCGCGGCCCGGAGACATAATCAAACGATTCCTTCAGCCAGCCCAGCCCAGTCCTTTCTCTCACCAGATGCGGGGCCGACATAGAAGGACTGCACTCATTTGTGGAGTGTAGGGTAGCATCACATGAGGCTGACACCCAGGGACAGTGGATACAAGGGCCAGGAGGATTGCCCCATAGCTGGAAGCCTGCTTCACGAGCGGAGGGGAGAAGGCAGATGGAATAGAGAAGGGATCACTAAGAAAATGATGGCTAGAGGAGCCAGTTGGGATGGGAGATGCATGCCGAAAGTAGATAATGGAGCAAACATGATGACCTCTCAGTGTCTGTGTTGCAAGCTACAATGCCCGAAAGTAGAGAGAGAGTATGGGGAATACTGTCTGCCATAGAAGCAGGGGGAGGGTGGGAAAGGGGGCGTATACCAGGGATATTGGTGGTGGGGAATGTGCACTGGTGGAGGGATGGGTGTTGATCATTCTGAGATTGTAACCCAAACATGAAAGCTTGTAACTATCTCACAGTGATTCAATAGAATTAAAGATTAAAAGAAAAAAAGATGTGGGGCCGAGCGGGGAGCTGGGCTCGTGGCCTTCCGAGCACTGAGAGATGCACACTGCACGTGGCCTTCCGTGCACTGCAGCACCCGTGGCTGCCTGTGAAGACCCTGGGATCTGCAGGCTCCACAGTTTCCAAACTTTCTGTCAGCAAGTCCCACCGTGACTATAGCGCAGGGGAGCCCAGCAGGGCTGGAGTGAAAGGAAGCCTGGCAGGTGGGTCCATCCCGGAGCGCACTGAGTTCAGACTCTTTATGCTACAAAGACGCGGGGACTCAGGAAAGGGGCCCACTCGGATTAGTGACAGATGGGAATCGAACTCAGGTCTCCTGGCTCCAGCTCCACGTGGAGTGGATTCCATGGGGCTCCCTCTTCTCCCCTCTTTCACACCACCCTGGTCCCGAGGGCAACCGTCCTCTGAACCTTTGTCCTGGCTGTTCCCCTGCCTGGCAGGTGTTTCCCCTGCTCTCCAAGAGGAAGTAGGTGGCTGCCCCGCTAGGCGGCTTCGACTGGAACCCGGCTGCCTCTCGGGATGTGTTCGCGGCTCATTTTTGCTCTCTATTAGACTGCAGGATTTATGGGCCTGCCTCTCCATTTGATTCTGGGCTCCCCGAGGGCAGAGCTTCAAGACTCGCTCTTGTTCATCTCCCTATTCCAGTGCCCCCGCACAGGACCCAAGAGAGAGCAAGTTTTCAATCAATGTTATTGCATTAAATTGGAATGCCCTTGGGGGGAGGGGAGGGAGCGGTGACGGGAGAGGCTGGCAGGGAAAGGGCACAGGATGGTGGCTGAAGGAGATGGGCCCACAGCCTCAAGGCACTCAAGGCACCGAGGGGCCCAGGGTGGTCCTGTGCAGAGAACGTGTTTAGATTTGGCCTGTGGGTACGGGGAGAAGGTAAGGGGGAGGGGCACCAGCCCCAGAGACTGTTCAATGCTGCATCTGCCTGTTGGAGTCAGTCTCTGGAAAAGTACCAGTGAATTAAAGCCCAATAAAAAAGTCAATTAAGTCCAAACTCGTTTATGCCTTAAGCTCCCCCAAGCCAGTGAGCCAGAATGCAAGCTGGGCTGATATTTCTCCATTTCCCTCCATGTCTACATTGGTCTCCAGTGAAACAACCACGACACGTTTTATTTGCACTATAAATGGGGAAGATAGAGAGCAAAGTGACGGCTGCAGGGGGCTTTCTGGAATCCATCCAAGAGAGTCATACTGGTGGATGTGAGGTCTGTGCCCTGATTTTAGGCTCTGGGTTGGGCGCGCGCTGCGTGGGGTGTGCCTATATTCTGAGATTCACAGGTGTTTGCCAACACATACAGGAGTGTGGGGCACCCCGTTGCAATGCACTCATCATGTGCCAATCAGTCTAGCTATTTCACACATCGTTATTGAGAACTTGCTGGGTTTCAGGCACTGCTCTTGCCTCTGTGTTTCTTGGGGTGAAAGAGAATATTCCAGATCCACCTTTATGAATTGTGGGGGTACAAAAATCTAGAAGGAAGGCAGACAATAAAGTAATTTCTAACAAGAAAGCGAGCTGAAAATTATATAGGTCCAAGTATAAAGTGTGTGTATACACACACATATATATGCATATATATATATGCATGCTTGAATATCTTAATGTACTCATGCCTGGAAATCTAGGTGCACAAGAATGAAATGGCTTTCATGTTATTGAAGTTATTGGTATTATGGGTGGACCAAGTCTTCAGTTGAGCCAGGTCCTGGGAAATGCCTTCTGAAAGCCATTTCTGAATTCATGAGAGTGTCTGTGAGACAGGGACAAAGATGAGGGGAGAATGACAGTGGTCAGGGTCAACTGGATGGGAACAAGGTCCCATATGTCCCCTAAATGGAGCACCCTCCTTTCTCTCCCTTTTCTCTCATTCCCCACCTCTTAAGCTCACACAGTCACCTGCAGGAGTCCCTGGGAGGCTGAGTGACCATCGGGGCTGGAGTTGGGTAGAGACATGGGTCTAGGAGGGGGTCTAGGATGGGGCAGTGGAGTCTATGCCAAGATCCTCGGTTAACTCAGGAATGCAAGCAGGGCTGTGGAGGTAGGAGCCGGGAGATACCAGCTCGCAGCTCTTACGTGGGCATGTCTCAGTTCTCTGTCACCTTCCCTCCTCTCTCAGGAGTCTGTGAGAATGTGATATTTGTCTCCCATATCAGGACCACTGTGAGAATCAGTGAGTCTTGCTGCAGCCCTGTGAGAGGGGAACAGAGCTAAGCATTGCCCACAGCTGCTGGGCTTGCAGTCCCTTTGTAAAGGAACATTCATGGTACCCACCCTTCTGTGCAGCATTTTCTAGAATCTTTGATAGTGGGGGAAAAACACCCCAACCAGTCAACTCTGAGGTCAAATAGGTCAGAACATGCTTGGTCTTCTTGTTTCTTGCAGGACTTCTCAGAGCCTTTACAGTGCAGACATGCATCATGAACTCCCACGAGAGGGCAGGAGATGCACCATTTCTGTCTCAGCGGCTCTCTCCAGGGGCTTGGATGTAAGGGTAGGGGTACTTGGAAGTAGTCCTGGAAACCCTGGAGGTAGCAGCAGCTATCTGGTGCACGTGGTGGCACAGGGAGTCCTGAGAGGCGGGGAACACGCGCTGCTGGTGGCTGCGCTGGAGCAGGGAGGGAGCAACCACTCACGGCGCTCTCCTGTTTTCAGCTGCTGTAGAACTGCTCCTAGACTCCTCTCGGAGAGTACTCTAGGTCTGACCACCTCCCGTGCTCAGGCCTAGGGTGCGCCTGAGCCCAGAGAATGACTCAGCCTGAGAACCAGAGGAATCTGTAGGGAGTGGCTCGTACCATTCCTAGAAAGGATCACAGAGTGCAGAGGCCACGTGGACAGAGGCCACACAGAGGTCACGCAGACAAAGGCCACACAGACAGAGGCCACACAGACAGAGGCCACACAGAGGTAACACAGACAGAAGCCACACAGAGATAACACAGAGGCCACGCAGAGATCATGCAGATAGAGGTCACATGGACAGAGGCCACACAGACAGAGGCCACACAGACAGAGACCACACAGGCCACATGGACAGAGGCCACACAGAGGCCATGCAGACAGGCCATGCGCAGGCCACACAGTGGCAATACAAATAGATGTTACATGGAGAGAAGCCACAGAAATCACATGGACAGAGGCCACATGGACAGAGGCCACAGCAAAGAGGCCATGGACAGAGGCCACATGGACAGAGGCCACATGGACTGAGACTGTACGGGTAGGGGCCACGCAGACAGAGCAGAGGCAGCAAGTGGCTCAGATTCCCTCCTGGCTTGCCCCAGGTCTGTCCTTGGCTCCACATCTCTGTGTGATCCTGGCTCCAGAGAATCTCAGGGAACCCCAAGACAGTGACAATACCCACCCTCCCCCCTCAGCCTGGCCTTACTCTATTTCCCCAATCGGATCCACATCTACTCCCTTTAAGCCTAGGCAACAGGCTATGTGGACTCTGACAGGAGCAGTGGAGTTGGGTTTGGTGACCACAAGCATCTTCTCCAACTTGGACTTCACTGGGGCATATGCAAGGCCTAGGTCTGGGGTACGCAGATACACTCAGGAACAGGGGCCTGGGAGTCAGCAAGCAGAGGTCACTGGCATGCAGGGGATGGAAGGACCCAGACGGTAGCTTCCTGGGATGTCCGGCAGCAGGATTAGTGTTAGAGAAGCTACCACTGAAGCTGGAACATGAGACCAAGCTCCAGGTACTAGGTACTTCCCTCGCCAAGTCCCAGAAGGGGGGCAGGTGGGCTGCCAGAGGCCCGAAGGTCCCTTTAATTGAAGAGTCATCAAGAGAAAGTCAGAGCTTGAAAGAAGCACAGGGGACTGGAGTTAGCGAACCCCAAACACTGTTTAAATAGAAGGAAAGTGAGGACCAGAGAGGAGAAGGGGCTTCCCAAATGTCACTCAAGTGCAGAATCTGGTTAGAATGCACGTTCCCAGCTCACTGGTGAGCTTTAATCCTGGACAGGAAGAGCTCCTTCTGGCCAAGAGCTTGACCTGTGAATTCCCAGATGAGAAAAAGACCCCACGTAGCTTGCTGAGGCTCCCCCATTCCCTGCCTGGAGCCCGGGACCCTAAAGTGCAGGGTGCTCCCCCACCTCTCCTCTCACCCTCTGCATTCCCCAGGGGTCCCCTCAGCCACCTCGGGTGGTAATAAGATTTGTGATTTTTCAACATGTCAGCAAGTTTTGCCAGCCAAGTGAGGGGCCACGAATACTAATGTGCCTATCTGGGGATTCTATGAATACACTATCCTGAGCTGACATTTGAAAAGTTGCATGTTTTAATTGGTTTCCTCTTCCCTCGCCAAGTCCCGGATGGTCTAGTATTTAGCGAGTGTTGAGGGTGGAGGGGGTTGGAAGGTGCCTGGGGAGGGGGCAGGAGTCCTGGGCTGCAGCCCCCGAGGATGTGACCTTGAGAAGGTCAGTCCTCCTATCGGGCCGCATGCTCCCCATCGGCACAGGGAAGGGTCGCCTGCTTGCAGGGGTCTTCTGTGACCCCTGGAGTCCCCCTTTCCCAGGGGCCCCTTGTCTCATAATCTTCACCACCCCCGCCAGGAACGCTGTCTCTCCCTCACGCTGGATCCACCTACGATGGGGGACACCCTTTGTTTCTGGGCTGCTTTTCCCTCCCGGGGCCCCCACTGGAATGAGACAAGGGCAGCAGAGAGCTCTTTCTTTCCAGCGCCTTCTCAGGCCCCTTACTGCTCTGGTGCACCCATACTCTCCTTGCCTCCGTGGACAGGAGGTTAATAAAGAGGCTCTTGGCTCACCCATGGCTGAGCAGCTGATGGTGGGTTGCAACTTGGGGCATCAGCTTCCCACACCCCTTCCTTGCTGGCTCTTATTCTGTCACTGACACCCCACAAGACCTCCATCACCCCCAACTTGAGCTCCTGCTGCCTCCCAATCCCTGCTGCCACTAACTTCTGATCGAACACAGGCTCTCCCTGAAGCCCCTTCCGTCCCTGTAGCACTCTTTAGCCTCCTGATGATCTCGCTGGGCCCCATCACAGGAGTAAGTACAGCTTGCTTCTCACGGGTGGGCGAGGAGGCTGTCGGGGTGCCTGGGCAGAGCCAAGTGAGGCACCCCCCGCCCCTCCACTGCCTTCTCATGTTTCTCTCTTTAAGGGGCTCAGTTTCTCCTTCATGTGACATGGGACCATGAGGGAGGCCTTGTGGATCCTCTGAGAAGATGTCAGTGTGTCAAGGATAGCATACTGTACAGAGAAGGGAGGGGGAAGGTGATCCGACAACACTCTGTGTAGCAGCTTTGCATCTGCAAAGGAAAACAATTTTTTCCGCCTTCCCTGGATTCAGAGCTGCATGTCTCCCAACAGAGGCCCCACCTCAGGTGTGCCTGTACCACCCCCATCAGACTGGGCACCTTGCTGCAGGAGGACTGTGCTGTCCTCTTCAGACTAGGGGACCTGCTGGACAGGGCTCGGGGTCTACCATTTGACTGAGGACCCCTGCCTGGGGGGGCAGGCTGCTTGCTGATCTATGTCCCAGAGGACCCCTTGCTTATTTTTACTCTTTAATCAGCAGAAGCTTCTGTATTTATTGTCCTGGTGGGGACTGGGGGTGGTGGATGCTGCCCTTTGTTTTGTGTGCAGTAAAAAGGGGTGGAAAAAAAAGGAAAGCAAAAGCAAAAAATCCAGCAACCAGAAGGCACCAGCTCTCTTTTACTCATTGTTGGCTTTTAAGTAAAGATAGTTAAAATAATTTATATCTTGCTCAGGGGGAAAACAGGAGAAAGGAAGGAGGGGTAAGTTTTCCTGGCAAGAAAAGCAGCATAAAATGTCCCGTTAAATGCTCACTCAGCGGCCGCCATTCCTTCCAGTACACAGTAAACACGGTGATTTAAGCTAAGTCCCCAGGGTCAGGGTAATATGAGAGCCTCTTGACTGCAGATTTGGCCCAAACGTGTTGGGACTAGAGTCTGGCATCCCAGGAGATGAAGGGAATGGTTCACAGACGAGGGCAGGAGGTGGACAGGATGGTGGCAGTTCCTAGCTGATCTGATTCATATAACTCATACTTGGACTTCAAGTCTTGGTCAGTGATGTGTATGATGAATCCTTAAGCAAGACCAGGACTGGGAAGTAAGGACCCAGCTTTCTCCTAGTGAACTATCAACCTACCTGTGTTACTATGCCTCATCTTTCACTATTATTCTCAGTAGCGAAATGACCTCGAGGGCCCCTCTAGCGTTAAGAGTCTAGATTTCTAATTCTAAGTGTTAGGCACTGGCTTAACTTTTCTTAATATGGATGGTAACTAAAAGGGGTTTTCAGGAAGGCAGGAAACATACACCCTATCAATAAGGACATTTTCAATTTGCTAAAGGTGTCTACACTTAGCATCACGGTTCCCAGGCCTTGTTGGCATAGGCCTGTGTGCATAAGATTAGTGGATACTTTTCTGTCTTCTCCATTGCACTGTCAAGTCCCACAAGGGTGCTGACCAGGAACTCCCTCCCTCTCACCTCTTCACTACTCTGCACAGCCCTTTGCACAGACCGGGAGCTTGATCACTAGCAATTCGCATGTGCTTATGACTTAGTGGATCTCAAGGCTTATTTTTGGGGTGGAGAAAACAATGAAATAAAGCAAAGGGTGGGTTTTGAGGGAAGATGCTCAGATATTTTGGAACATTAGTTGGGGCCTTCAGGGTGCTGAGAGGTCAACCTTTCTACCTCTCCAGGATTGGGCTGTGATCAAAGAGACAAAAATAGGGAACTAAGGGGCAACCTGCAGAGATGAATCCACTCTTATCACTCAACTTCTTCTGAACATTTATAGATCCATTCTTTGTCTTGAAAGGACAACTGTCCCCTTTGATAAAAGATTAGACTCCTGCCCATAGAATTCAGGTTCATGAGAGGTCAGTGAATGCCCATTCTGAGTCCTCAAAGCCACAGAGCTGACTGTCTGTCTCTTGGGATAGGACAGAGCATGCAGGAGAAGTTGAGAAGGGACTCTGTGGGCCTTGGGGATCTTTGTATGAGTTGTTCTGCTTTCCTGGACTGTTCAGTCCCTAATCTACTAGGCCCTATAGTTCATGATCACATCATAGACTTGGTAGAAATGGCCACTTCCTCCTCTGAGACTCACTGGAAAAGGGATATTATTTTTATTGTGCATTTTAGTGTAGTAGCGATAAACCATTTATCATACATTTATCAGTGCTTCCAGATTTGGAGACCATCTTGCAGCTCAGAGCTTCCCAAATTTAGTTGACCTACTGCCCCTTTTTTGAAAGAAAAAAAAAGAAAGAAAATATCATTCAAGGAAAGTCTGGAAATATACCTTCTCTAAGCAAACAGAAAATGACCCCCCACCCCTCGTCTCCACAAACTGCACCAGAGGCAACTACAGTTGCCTGAATATTTCAGCACTCCTGGGGGTGGAGGTGCAGTGGTAGCATCTTTCATTCTGGGAAACACACTGTATGTGAATCCCATACATCCACAGCTATTTTTGCTGCCTGCATGTGACTGTTCATAGTTCTGAAGGACAGAGATGCTCTTTATGAAGCCTGGAACATAGAAACTTCCCCATTTCCTTTCACCTTTCAACAAAAAGGCCCAGTGAGGGCTTAGCAGTGGTCTGGGAGAAGAATGCATGAAGTTCAGTGGGAGCCCAAAGGAAAATCAGCCAGCACAATGACCTGGTGGCTGTTGATCACTACAAAGGCAGAACAGGTGGTGGCTTAAGACTGTTAAGATCTTGAGTTTTCCTAGTTCATGGGTTTTGGCTCATCAGGCAATACTTCCTCTAAAAGATAGACCTTCTCCACTACTCAGCCACCACCATGCTCCAGTCCGCTTTTTGGGCACTTGGGTCAAGCCTCACGCATGAGTGAAGCCCCACAGAACCAGGTAAAGCAGAACTCTGTGACCCTAGACTCCAGGCTCAATGAGACCCAGAAACAGAGATTTTTTTGCCTGCCTCCCCCAATCTCCAGTGCTCCAGGGATCACACCCAGACGACCCACCCTATCAGCATCAGATAAATATCTCATATGCTGACCTCCACTGCCTCCACTACACAGCCACCAGCCACCACCACACTCCAGGCTGCTTTTCGGACACTCGTGAAGCAGCCGTGCAACACATCTTAAGACACTTAATACCCATTTTCCATAATTATTGCACCATAATTGATGGGGTTCAAATATGGTGTGAATCATGGGAACACCTGTAAGGGTGATTAGAGGCTGCCCTAAAAACCTCCATCCCTCTCAGAGAGCCCGGCAAGCTACCGAGGGTATCCTGCCCATAGAGCCTGGCAAGCTACCCGTGGCGTATTCGATATACCAAAAACAGTAACAACAATGGGCCTCATTCCCCTGACACTGAAAGAGCCTTCAATATGGCAGCGTTAAAAAGGATGAGCAAGGAGAGGCTGATAAAATCTCAGGGACAAACTAGACGGCCAAAATGAAGAAGGACTAAAATCTGTACTTTCAATGCCAGTATGTTGGCACTGGAAGCATCCATCGAGGATCTGATGCTGCAAGCACAGAAGATCAAGTACAAAATCACTGGTCTGACTGAAGTGAGAATGCATTGATCACATCATGCCATTTTTGACACTATTGAGGCATCGGTGGTGTCGGTGTCCTTATCAACACGAACTTGGCCATGAGCATTGACTTGACTGTCTAACAACCCGAATCAGATGATTACACTCGAATAGATGTGGCTCACTGCTGGAAGTTTCTATCTTTGTCATCTATGCACCAACATCCAACTACATGAAGAAGAAATTGAGAAGTTTTACATGGAGCTGGAGAAGTTCTATAAAGAAGACCACACCTTCTACAAGATCATTGTTGGTGATTTTAATGCCAAGATAGGACTGAGAAGGTCGCCCAAAGAACTCCATATTGGGACCCATGGCCTAGAATGGCACGAACAGAGTGAGAGACTGTCTGAGTTCATCATGTCGACTAAGACCATCCATGGTAACTCACAGTTCCAGAAGGGCGAACCTAAATGTTGGACATGGGAGTCTCCTGGGGGACAGTTCCACAATGCAATTGACCACATCATATTCAATTGATGGTTTTGCCTGACCAATGTTGCTGTTATCCCAAAATTCCAAACGGGATTGGACCACTATCTCCTTCATGCAAAATTCTACTTCACAGAGCAGGGAGAAAGGAGTGCAAAGTTTAAGTTTAAGAAGAGAACTCCCAGAATGACCACTAACTGGGAGCTCTTTGGCACTATAGCAGCAATGTGGGAAGATGCTGTCATTGACAACATTGAAGAGGAATACGATCAACAGGTTCAGCACCTCTATGACTGCGCAAGGAATGCCGAGAGTGGGAAACCCACAAACAGATGCCTGTCTTCGGAAACTCTAGAGCTCATTTGCCAACGTAGTTTGGCACGAGCCTCAGGCAACCACAGACTAACATCTGTGTTCGCAAAGTTGTGCAGATAAGCTTATAGGAAGACCTCAAAGAGAGAAGAGCAGCAGTGTTGGCCAATGCGGCAGAAGTCAGAAAAAGTATTCGTAATGGTCACCTGTCCTTCGCCAACTACAAGACCAAGATGACTGCCCTTTGACGTTTTGATGGATCTATCACATCTTCCAGAAAGGCAATGGAGAGGATTATTTCCGACTTCTACATGGATCTCTTTGATAGCCATGTCCACCTGCCCACATATCAAATTCCGCAGGATGAATATGTCGTTCTCAATGTTCTCCCTTCCAAAATCCGACATGCCATTTCGTCAGTAAAGACGCGCACAGTACCCAGTCCAGACAAGGTCAGACCCGAACACCTGAAGAATCTGCCACCAGTATTCATTAATACACTGGCTCAGCTCTTCACACACTACCTGTCCGAATGCAAGGTTTCATCCCAATGGAAAACCAGCAGGACCGTTCTGTTGTACAAGAAGGGATGCATCTGTGACATCGGCAACTATCACCCAATCTGCCTGTTGTCCGTCGTCTACAAGTTGTCCATTCGAGTCATCCTGAATAGAATAGGCAGAACACTAGATGAAGGACAACCATGCGAGCAAGCTGGGTTCCGAAAAGGATTCAGCACTATCGACTATATCCACATGGTGATCAAGCTCATTGAAGTTTCACGAGAGTTCAAGATGCCGCTATGTCTAACATTCATTGATTTAAAGAAGTCCTTTGATTCTGTTGAGATTGAAGCGGTCATCAAAGCCCTAGCCAAACAGAAAGTTCAAACTCAATATGTCAGGATCCTCCACAGCTGTATTACGGATTCACCACCAGGATCTCACCATTCTACAAAGAATTAATCATCGACGTAAAGAGAGGGGTTCGGCAGGGCGATACCATTTCACCGAAACCCTTCAGTGCCACCCTCGAGAATGTGGGTGGCATGTGACGAATGGAATGGGAAGGAATGGGAGTGAAGGTCAGATTGCAGCTGAATCTCACCAAGACAATGTTCATGAAAAACAAACTAGTTAGTCCCTGACCTTCCATTTACTCTCAATGGAATAAACATCTCTGAATGCAGCAGCTATGTGTATCTGGGTTGAGAACTCAACATGAGGAACGACTTGGCACCAGAACTGTGCAGGAGGAAAAGAGCAGCGTGGAACGCCTTCAAGAGCGTCAAAGAAGTTGTTAAGAGGACGGCTTAAGTTGTTAAGCTGCTCTTAAGTTGTTAAGAGCAGCTCCAGGCACATCTTTTCGACTCCACTGTCTTCCTGCATTAAAATACGTCTCACAGACCTAGGGCCTACAAAAACAGGATGAGAACGCTATCTGGGTATCCCAAAGAAGAATTGGAAGAGCTATGCTTGGAATATCACATTTCACTCAAGTGAGAGAGGAATCCAGAGTTCCAACTTCTATCGATGATCAAGAATCAGGGATGCTGTCTCCTTTGCCAAGGCATCGAAAATCAGATGGACCAGACACATAATGTGATTTAGAGATGACCATTGGACTGGAGCTGGATTCCACGGGACGTCAAAAGACCATGTGGCCACCCACCTATGAGATGGTCAGACTTCTTTGTCAAAACCCTGAACGAAGAAAAAAAAAAACGAAAAACAAAAACAAAGCAAAACCAAAAAACCCCGAACGAATGGTTTGAGGCTATTCCTGTTCCTGGAGCAAGCAGATACCATTGGGCTACACTTGCACGTGATAAGGACGAATGGAGATGTTACTGGCGCCTGCTTGAGCAAATCGAAGATCAACAGGATGACAAGTAGTACAAGTGATGGGTTTTGGCTCATCAGGCGAATATATTCTCTAAAAGATAGATCTCTTTGGTGGATGCATTTAAGTTAAACCAGGAATGTGTGAAGGTCTCTTACATTCCAGGAGGCAAGGAATTACCTATTTTGAATGTCATTATTATTATTAAAGTAAAAGGTAATCATACATTGAAGACATCATTTTAAAAGCATAATTCATGGAAAACCTAGTTTGTGTCAGGCACGATGATGGTCTTTTGCCTTTGATGTATTCTCCCCACTGCTCCAAATAACTCAGTTAGGAGAATTACATTGATGAAATTATCTATAGACTAGAGAGTGTTCAGAGTGTTTGAAAACCTGCTTGTGGTCACAGAGCTAGTTAAAAGTTGAGTGAACTCCAGACTGTCAGCCTCTATGTACAAGCTGGGTTTTTTTTGGCTAGTCTATACTACCTAATTTTTTACCAATTGCCTAGCAACAGAGAAAAGTTTCCATAGCAACAATTGTAAAATCAGTGTTGATATTTGGATAATCTCATTTTTTCCACGAATCCATTTAAAACTCAAAGTTACATTCCACATCTGGGGATATACACAAAGAATTGTAACGATGGAAAATATTTATGCATAAGGAATAAACAGAAACATTATTCATAATTTTTTAAAAAGTAGTAAACAGAACCGTCCAACACCAGGGAAAAGAAGTGGGGCAGAGCAGTGCAGTTTAATTCAATTTAATACTTTGTGATCTACCCAACTTGGCACCCACCCCTCTATTTCTGGGACTTGCCCTCATTTCTGAGATGTGATAACCCCCCTGGGGCAGTTGTTTCATGTTGTTTAACATGATTCTGTTTTTTTCAGTCCAGGCAATTGGGCCACGGGCAAGAATCCAACCCAGGTTTGGCCGATCAGTTCTTTGCCTGCAAATTTTAGGAGTCTGGACTGAATTGAGTCTCTCTTTGGGAATATGGAGGCATAAGGTGTTGTGGTGGTGTCTTGCCTCTGTGTGCTGAGAGCAGGGTCACAACAAGAAGAGACAGAGAAACAAGGTGGAGGAAGGGGAGGGACAGGAGGAGAAACAAAGAAAGCATGAGAGAAGCAAAGGCGTGTGTGGCATTCCCTACATTCCCTATGGCACTCCACTCTGGTCCCAACCTTCCAAATGCTTAACGAACTCGAGCTTCAATAAATAGTTTCTTATTCTTTCAATATAATTCTTTCTTTATTCAAGCCAATTAGAACCAGATTTCTGTTATATGTGATCAAGCTCCCTCCCTCCTTACCTACCTCCTTACCTACCTCCCTCATTCCTTCCTTCCTTCCTTCCTTCCTTCCTTCCTTCCTTCCTTCCTTCCTTCCTTCCTTCCTTCCTTCCTTCCTTCCTTCCTTCCTTCCTTCCTTCCTTCCTTCCTCTTCCCTCCCCCTCCTTCCCTCCCTCCCTCCCTCCCTCCCTCCCTTCCTTCCTTCCTTCCTTCCTTCCTTCCTTCCTTCCTTCCTTCCTTCCTTCCTTCCTTCCTTCCTTCCTTCCTTCCTCTTCCCTCCCCCTCCCTCCCTCCCTCCCTCCCTCCCTCCCTTCCTTCCTCCCTCCCTCCCTTCCTTCCTTCCTTCCTTCCTTCCTTCCTTCCTTCCTTCCTTCCTTCCTTCCTTCCTTCCTTCCTTCCTTCCTTCCTTCCTTCCTTCCTTCCTTCCTCTTCCCTCCCTCCTTCCCTCCCTCCCTCCCTCCCTCCCTCCCTCCCTCCCTCCCTCCCTCCCTCCCTCCCTCCCTGTTTTTCTCTCTCTTGCCTTCCACCCAGGCCCTCACACATGCAAGGTAAGTGCTTTATCATTGAGCTACACCTCATAGCTCCCAAGAGTCTTACTTAAACTCAAAAGAGTGTGTTAACCTGTTCTGAGAAATAAACATGGGTGTGCTGAAGTGAACCATGTGGTGTATTCTCAGGGGAAAGAATGTGGGCCCACCAGCCATCAGACAGCATTCGAGTATCCCCTGATCCCAGAGCTCCAGAGAGGGGGGCACCGATTCCCAGCCCTCCCTGGCACCCTGCCTTAGACACAGACCCACACTCTCCCTCTCCCGGGCTTGCTGTCCTGAAGCGACTATTGGGAGCCTGGTCAGCACAGGGCTTCTCCCACCTGCTGACGGATCTGCAGGTTCCAGAGGCTTGTCTCCTGTTGGTGGTGCGTGCCCAGGGCAAGTGCAGGGCTAGTTCCGACAGGCACGGAGGAGGCAGGCCAGCGTAGGTGCATTTCAGCTCCCTTCTTACTTGATAAAGCTGCTCACGGAGCCCCAATCTCTCAGTTCCAGCCCCACCTTTCCCCTTCCTTTGACTCCTGGGCCAGGCCTCTGCACGTGAGACTCCCTTGACCCCCAGGCCCTCACCTCTTGCAGGAGACTGGGGCAGAAAGGAGAGGAGCTGTCAGCTTCCGCTCAGCCTCAGGTATCACGACAGCCATGTCCCAGAATGTTCTGTCACGCCCAGACGCAGAGCAGCACAGGTCTCTCCCAGAACCGCGTACTCTGACTGCCACCCCCCATAGCGCGGCGTGAGCACCCACCACCCCGCCTGCCAGCCACCGGGAGCACTGGTGGCAGCGCCTCCCACGGAAGTCCAGTAACCCCACTTTCTCCCCTTCTCAGAGGCGGCCACCCCTTCTCCTCCTTGCTAAGTCTGGGTTTCCGGAGCACCCCTCCCCTCTGACCAGCTGATGCTTCTGCCCCACCAAGGTGCTCACTATCCATCTCCCAGATTAAATCGCCACAGTCTAAACCCCTTTGCTTAACAATAGACGATTTACTCAAATTTTGAGAACCTAAAGTGCTCCCCATCGAAAAGGGAGCCACACAAATCCCTAAGGCACTGAGAGGAGATTTAGGGGCAGAGGAAAACAAAGCCTGGGTCTCTGCTTCCACTCTAAGACTGTGTGCAGGAGGCTTCTTCAGGGGCTCTGTGTGTGTGTGTGTGTGTGTGTGTGTGTGTGTGTGCGCGCGCGCGCAATCAGAAGGGGGGTGGGCTGGTCCCACCAGCAGTGTCCAGCATGGTTAGAAGTCCAGTGAACCCGCTCACCTTCCACCCAGCCAGGGGCCCTCCCAAGCACCCACAGGCAGGTGGGGGATTTGCAAAAGCATCCAGAGCTGGGTTCCCCAAACCTGCCCTCACTTAGCACCCCTAACCTTAGTCATTCAAACTGCTTCTTCTTTTTTTTTTTTTTTTTTTTTGCTTTTTGGGTCACACCTGTCTCTGCACAGGGGTTACTCCTGGCTCTGCACTCAGGAATTACCTCTGGCGGTGCTCAGGGGACCATATGGGATGCTGGGATTCGAACTCGGGTCGGCCGCATGCAAGGCAAACGCCCTACCCGCTGTGCTATCGCTCCAGCCCCTCAAACTGCTTCTAATTTGGCCTCAAATATCTTTCAGGGACCCCAGGCAAGTTCCATAAGTTAGGTGGAAGATGGAGGCCGGAAGCTCCACTGGGTCAAGGACAAACCCATGGAGGTGACCTGGAGAGGGCAGAGGCATGGGGGCAAAGGAACAAATGATGATTGAACACTCTGTGGGCACCACGGCTCACTAACCCACACTTAATCCATGAGGTAGGGAGGGTTCCGTGCACTTTATAGAGGTAATCCTGGAACTGTGGAACGATTTAGGGGGTGCCATGGGCTGAAATTCAGGCCACACAGCGCTGGGACTTGAAGCCAGTTTCTGGTGACCGAGGGGCAAGCTGCCTACCAGGTCCCCCCATGGCCTGACTCCTGGCCACGACCACACTCAGGGCAGCAGGTGAGCTCTGGGGTCGGCCGGAGTGATGGTCAGATCACGCTTCCCAGACCCCACGCTCCTTGCAGCTAAGAGCAAAATAGTGGGAGAAAACCAGAATATTCCATGCTGGACAGATAGACAAAGGCAGCCGGAACCAGCCCAAGCCTCCAGCACTGGGGCATGATTTGGGCACTACCCTAGAGAGTGGGAGACACCACAGAGTGCACGTCTGACAGACATAGGGCTAACATCCGAGGTGTAGACAGCACAGCAATCAGCAACAGCAACAAAACATCCCTAAGAAAAACGGAGGAGAGGAGCAGAACAGACTCTTCCTCAAAAACACACAAACAAAAAAATCTACAAAAACAGCCAACAGGAATATGAAACAGTGTTCAGCCTCCCTGGTTATCAGGGAATCACAAATCAAAATGATAATGAGGTTATCCTTTCACACTGGTGAGAATGGTCTATATCAGAAACAGCCAGTGCTGGCAGGGGTGCGGTGAGAAAGGAACCCTCATGCATTGTGGTCAGGTCTGTTATTTGGTTCATCCTCTATGGAGAACAGTATGGAGGCGTCTCAAAAAATTAAAAATAGAGCTTCCATGTGACCCAGAAATTCCACTCCAGGGCATCTATGCCAGGAACACAAAGACACTAATTAGAAAAGATATATGCACACCTATGTCCATTGCAGCACTATTTGCAATAAGCAAGATCTTGAAATAACCAAAATGCCCAACGACAGATGAGTAGCTAAAGAAATTGTGGAGCTGGAGCAACAGTAGAGCACATAGGACATTTATCTGGGTTCGATCTCCAGCATCCCATATGGTCCCCTGAGCACTGCCAGGAGTAATTCTGGAGTGCAGAGCCAGAATTAAGCCCTGAGCACCACCAAAAAAAAAAAAAAAACCAAATCAGCCCCCCCCCAAAAAAAATCCATCCAAAGAAATTGTGATATATAGATACAATGAGGACTAGAGCCATAGTACAGCGGGTAGGGCATTTGCCTTGGTACTCGGCCGACCCAGGTTCAATTTCTCCGTCCCTCTCGGAGAGCCCAGCAAACTACCGAGAGTATCCCACCCGCATGGCAGAGCCTGGCAAGCTGCCCGTGGTGTATTCTATATACCAAAAACTAACAACAAGTCTCACAATGGAGATGTTACTGGTGCCTGCTCGAGCAAATTGATGAACAAGAGGATGACAGTGCTACAGATACAATGAAATGCCACCCAATTACAAGAAAACATGAGAACCTGTTTTTTGCTACAACTTGGGTAGACTTGTCAGTGCCATATTAATACAACAAATCCATAGAAGAAGGACAACTACCAGATGCCCTCATGCATATGTGAGATATAAAGAAACGAAACAAGGGAATGGACAGTACCCACTGCAGGCCCATTGGCTCTGAGAACAGAACTGAGGTTACCAAGAGTGGCAGTAGCTCAGTGAACGAAGAATGACTAGGAGTGAGACAAGGACAGTGAAGGGTCTTTGGCACTTTGATGCTGGTTGGGTGCAGTATGTTTGTGTCCCCCAAAGCACAAACCTTAATTCTACTGTAACACACGTCACCTCAGTAATAATCCAGTTTAAGAATCAAAGGCAGGTGACACCAGGAGACATTGTTCCCACTTGCTGGACCTTGGCATGAATTGGGTTCCCGAGAATAGTTGTGGCCAGAACCAGAAGGATGGAGGAGGTGGTGGTAGGGAGCATTTGGAAGAAGGGAGAAGTCTATGAGGGCCTCAGGCCATCCAAGTGAAAGCTTTGGTTACTCACCTCAGTCAGTGTTGGGTGGGAGTAAGAGGTTCCTATAACAAATCCAACGCCAAGGGATGTCTTGTGAGGGGGTCAACTAAGAGGCCCAAGCAAGTACTTTTAAATTGTGTGTGTGTGTGTTTGGGCCACTCCCAGCACTGCTCAGGGCTTTCTCCTGGCTCTTTGCTCAGGGATCACTCCTGGCATGGCTTGAGGGACCCAATGGGCTGTTGGGATTGAACCTGGCCTTGCCGCATACAAGGCAAGTGCCCTACCCACTGGGCTATCTCTCGAGCCCCAGCAAGCAGGTACTTGTATAGCTGCTACTTTTCATGGTTAGTGCTTCTACTTTGCTCTCCGTGTCTATCCAAGAACACAAGTCTCTATTCTGAAAGTATGCTTGCTTAGGGTAGGGCGTTTGCCTCGTACTTGGCTGACCTAGGTTCGATTCCTCCATCCCTCTTGGAAAGCCCGGCAAGCTACCAACAGTATCCTACCCACACAGCAGAGCCTGGCAAGCTACCCATGGTGTATTCGATATGCCAAAACAGTAACAACAAGTCTCACAATGGAGACATCACTGGCGCCCGCTCGAGCAAATCGATGAGCAACGGGATGACAGTGACAGTGACAGACAGTGTGAGGTAAGGATCTGAGAGCATCTCAAGTCTGGGCAAGCTTAGATAAACTGAGTCTGATGGAGAGATGGGGCTGATGGGAGGAGTGCTACTATTAAACACTGTGGTGAAGTGGATGAGATTTAAGTATTTTAGAACATCCGAAGGGAAGAGTACCAATGTCCAAAAAGCAGATTTTAGACAATAACAACTAAGAGAGAGAAGCGTTTGGAAGTAAACGTTTGAGATGTGTTAGTCACTGCCCATGAACTGTGAATTCAGATCTGCATTGCCTGGTAGCCCTGTCTCAAAGGAAAAACAATTTTCATGGTTTGATAAAAGACATACTACAAGTCCAGCTGACGCTGAAGTCTAGAGGGCCAGGTGGGCTGATGATAGCTTGCTGAACAGAAGCAATTGCAACTTTGATAACATTAATAGACACCTCTGCTTGGGCCAGGGAAAGTGTTGTGTTCTTTAATAAGTTTCAGTCCACTGTCATTTTTTTTTAAACATATAATGACACAGCAGGACTGTCCTGAAGAAATTGTGGAGTGACACAGAGGAAGCGAAACAATCTTTCTGTTGCTTCCACCTTCGATTTTAATTGAGGACGGAGCCGCTAATGATTTTTCTAATGAACAAAAATGACCCCTTGCTCCATGGGAACCCAGGGCCAGTGCCAACTTGGATTCAGCTGCTGTGGACAGCAAGGATCTGTGTTTATTGAGCACGATATGTCCATCATCACTTTTATTTATTATTATTTTAAAAACTACCACCCCTTTCCCTTTATTGTTTCTGTGATGACGACCACATGCTTGGTTGCAGTGAGCATAAGAGCTCCTGCTTTTGTGTGGCAGTAGAGATCCCACAGAGCAGACCCACCCCAACCCACCCCCATTTAGGGGGATATCTGAGTATGGGACTGTGGGATATCTGAGACTCTTGCAAGGCTGCACTCTACCACTCAGCCATCCTAGGATCTCTCCCCCTAGCACTTTAATTCATCTGAAGGGGGTTGGGCCTCCCCTGGCAGTGCTTGGGTGGCCATGACCTCTTCAGGAACCATGTTGTCCCAGGGATTGAACCTGAATGCCCACCCCCCTTCCCCATGCAAAGTATGTGCTCAGCCAAGTGAACCATCTTCTGTCCCCTGCCCCTAAGACTTTTAAATGCTAGAAAGTTGCAGACACCAGGTATCCAGCTCTGACCCACAGGCCTTCCTCTCACAGTGCTCTGTCTTAGGGCGCTAGGTTCTTACTCCAGATGGGAGGACAAGAGATGTTTAGTTCTATGTGTTCACCTGGAATTCCCCAGCAAGCAATAGGGGGAACTATGGAGGTCAGGAATCACAGAGAGTCTCTTGCCCGTACGCCTGGCTGTCTTCCCTGGGGCCCCTCGGAGGGGATGGGCTCCAGCTTCCCTCCCCACCCTGAGCAAAGCCGAAGACCACCAGAACCTAGCCACAGCCATGCTCAAGGCCCCTCTCCACACGTTTGGACAGGCCTCACGCATGAAGGTACTGGCAGAGGAACCCAGGTGTATGAAATCCCATCAATGGCCAACATCCAGAGACTTAAAAGCAAGCTCCCAGATATCTTATAACCTACTTCTCCCTCTGGGAGAAACTAGCAAGCTACTGAGAGTTTCCTGCCCACATGGGACAGCCTTGCAAGCTTTCCATGGTGTATTCATATGCTAAAGTCAGTAACAAGCTGGATCTCATTCCCCTGACCCTGAAAGAGCCTCCAGTGCAGCATCCTTGGGAAGGCTGAGTGGAGAGGGGCTTCTAGAATCTCAGGGATAGGACGAATGGAGAGGTTACTGAGCCTGCTCAATAAATCGACAATCAACGGGATTTCGTGATTCGTGATTCGTGATGGAGGTCAGGGAGTCCTTATTTCTTTCATGGACAGATGGGGGAAATAGGCTTGGAGAAAGACTATTTCCTTTCTTATTTGTTAAGAGAAGGAGACTGAGACCCATCACCTCATGAGGCAAGAAGCCCAGTCTAAGCCAAAGAAAACCTAAAAATAGCAATTTCCCCTGGAGGCATGGGATCCCCAGTGTAGCCAGCACTTTTCTCCCTGTGGTGTCAGCTGTGAGGCCACAGGTACCTGCACACACGCTCCTGCGTAGAGGCTGTACTGTGCCAAGCAACGCACCCTGCCCCCACGTCAGTCCACGTCACTGCCCAAGGTCACATGGAATATGGTAAAAGACTCAAATCAGGGTCTCGGCTTCACACTGAGGCCGCGTTCAAGCCTTCGCTCTGCTGTCTGAACACGCTGGGGTGAATACCCCTCCCTGCTGCTGGGAAAGGCCAGCATGTTGCCTACAAAGTGATGGAGATGAAGACCCTGGTGACTGAGGTTCAACTCTCCTGCCATCACTTCCAGCCTGCTCTGTGCCACTTACCCCCACTATTCCTCCGTCTTTTTTTTTTCATTTCCTTTTTTTCTTCTTTTTGTTTTTGAGTCATACCCAGTCATGCTCAAGTGTTATTCTTGGCTCTGCACGCAGGAATTACTCCTAGAAGTGCTCAGGGGACCTTATGGGATGCCAGGGATGGAACCCAGGTCAGCCACTTGCAAGGAAAATGCCCTTTGGCCTATCACTTCGGCCCCTATTCTTCAGTCCTTTTCAGTATTTTCCCCCTTTTTGGGCCACTCCTGGTGGTGCTCAGGGGACCATGCAGTCCTGGAGACCAACCCCGAGTGCCTTCATGTAAATGCCTGTGCTCTAGCCCTTCCTTGTTGCTTTGTTGTGGGGATTAACTAAATCAAAAAGCACTCAGATCAATGTACCACTCAGCCCTCAGTAAATATAAGCTAACAGTACTTGTATTGTAAAAGCAATACAAGACAATAATAAATGGCACAAAATAAAGTGGGAAAGGCGAGTCATATCTTCTTGGCACTTCAGCTTTAGATTGGCGTTCTGTTTTTCAGGAAAACGAAAAACATAGAAACAAAGAAGAAATTAAAGCATCACTATTACCCCAACACGGTGCAATCACTACAATATCTAGATGGGTTTTTTCCAGCCATCTTTTTCTAAGCGCATAAAGAATATTGATAGGTTTTTATTCTGCCACTTTTATTTAGCATCATGGCAGGGCAGTTTCTACTGCTATTAAATGGATTTAGAAACGATACCTTTGGAGATGCCTAGGTTTTATTCCCAGCACCGTATCATCCTGAGAGTATCATCAGGAGTAGCCCCTGAGCCGGAGCTGAGAGTAAGCCCCAAGCATGCTCCTGAAAGCAAACAAGTAACAATGTATCTTTGAGTCATTACAAGATGATGCCCTTCTATAGGGAAATCCATTCCACAGGGCTGTGTGCGGCTGGCTCGGGCTTCATTCCTGATGACATTTCTATAGGCAATCCTGCTCCTGCACCTTTTAGCACAGTGGGCTGTGCCCCGAGGGGGCATAATTACACCCTGGGTGAATGGAACCCCAGGGCATGATAGTTTTTGCTAGAGAGTTTCTGCCAATTTGCCTCCCTACACTCACTGTAGGGGTCTTTCTCATCCCAATCCCGCCAGCACTTAAACATTTTAAAAAATTAAAAAATCTTCCAGTATTCTTTTTCTTTTTTTAAATTTAATTTTTAAAAAGTTCTTCACATTAATTTATTACATTCAAGATTCCAACACCAATCCTGACACCATTACACCTTCCCACCACATTATTTAGAATTTTCCCACCACCACCCAAGCCTGCCCCCAAAGCATGTCCTAAATAATTTATTTTGTATTGCTTGTTATGAATAATCTGTTAAAAATGATGCAACAAAGTTTCTTAGGGGAAAGTGTGTGAAGGTTGTTGTATCTCACCCTGGAGCCATTAAGCCCTTGTATAAAGAATTACTAAATGTTGTTACAGATTGAATCTTCCAATTTTCTAAGTGAAATATGCATTGTTCTTGTTTCAATTTTTTAAATTTAATTGACTATTAATAGATTAAAGGTTTATTCATCTGTTTTGTTTTGGGGCCATATCCAGTGGTGGTTGGGGCTTTACTCCTGGCTCTGTGCTCAGGGATCACTGTTGGCAGGGCTCAGGGAATTGAACCCAGGTTGGCGATGTGCAAGGCAAGAGTACTGGCCCACAGTACACTCTCTCTCTCTCTCTCTCTCTCTCTCTCTCTCTCTCTCTTATAAAAGTTTATTCACGGTGTAGGGCATTTACCTTGCACGAGGCCCACCCAGGTTGGATTCCCAGCATCCCATAAGGTCCCCTGAGCATCGCCAGAGCTAATTCCTGAGTGCAGAGCCAGGAGTGTCCCCTGTGCATTGCCGGGTGTGACCCAAAAAGCAAAAAAAAAAAAAAGTTTACTCACCTGTTAATTAGGTCTCTGCCCTTTTCTTCCTTTCTTCTTTCCCCCCTTTTCCCTTTCTCATAAAAGTATCATTTTTGAAGAAGCAGATGCCAACCCATCACTACATTTCTACTTTGAATTCCTCCATATTTCCAGATTAACTCTGAGGTTCATGACAATGAAAGAGGTGCTTGCTAATTGTTTTAAGGTAGTTGCATTAATGAGTTCAGGTATTCATTAATTCTGAGAAAGTTGTGGCAGCCCTCAAGAATTAATGAATTTCTTGCTCAGGTTGAAGAACTGGCAGTTGACACTCAGCTTTCTTGATATTTCTGCTTTCAGATTGCCATTCTGTTTTCCTGTAATTCCAGGCACACCTTATTAAAGTTCAATTATGACTCTGGAGGAAACTTCATCTAAGGCATTAGCCTCCTGTTAATTACTGAGAAGTGACGGCAATTGAAGAAAAATGGATTTTATTTGCTATCATGACAACAGATCCCCTCCCACCCACCTGTCCAGCACAGGTGCATATTTCTTTGGCACTAATGTTCCACCTGCTGCTCAGGGAATCACAGAACATTCCAGAACTGGGGCAGAAGATAAGATCCCTTGCTTTCCAGTGAATATTCAGCCCCTCCCTCCACCCCAAGATGTTGTCTATTTTCTTCTTGGAACATCTTTGGAAACCAAAGCCTTCCACCTACTTCCCATCAATCATTCCCTGGTATTGTCACTGATGAGAAAAATGGTCTTTCTTTAATCAGAATGAAGTCATTCCTGCCTTAATTTCTGCCACTTACTCATAGGCGACCTTGGAAAGCCCTCTTAATAAAGCTTTCTCATTCCTAGAATTGATAGATCTGGAGTTATGACCCTGTGTCAAATCGTAATTCTAATATCCAAGAGGTACAGAAGGTCACAGAAGAGGGTGGCTAACCAATGCTTTCCCCAAGGAGGACTGGGAGGGAGCTGACCCTGATCCAGGTTCTCCTTTGGGATATTACACCTCTGGAGCTCTCATCTGGGTCCCCCTCCCTTTCCACAGCAGTCCTGGGGCATATCACCTTGTAATGCAGCAGAGGGGGGAGCTAGTGTTAGATGGGTAGCTCTCATTCAGCCACACCAATCTGGGGGTACATTTGTTCTTCTTGCCCCCAAGAGAGAATCACTAGATCTTGTTTGGCACGAGAGTCCAGGTCCAGGGAAGTGGGCAGCGGGAGGCAGCCACACCTTGGTGCTACAGAGAATCAAGATGACTTCCCGAAGGTACCACATTGAGTGAAGGAAGCCGGAAGAAGAGAGACAAACACAGGATGGTCTCACTTATCTGTGGTACACAGAATAGCTGGATGAAGAGATGTCATGTAGTAAAGGGGGCAATGTGTAGATCATCCTTGACCCCAGAGTTAGGAAGGAAGAGGATAGAGAAGGAAAAAAAAATCAAGGAGGGGGCCAAAAGAAGATAAGAAAGACAAGCGATGGGGAAGCAGGGGTTGGAACTTCAGCTATACAGGTGAGTTGGGAGAGTGGTTTAGCATAGCACTATATCCCATACACAGCGACACTGAACTCATGAGATCTAAGATGCAACCACCAAACTTTGTAATATGCCTGTCCAGCTGTTAGGCGGGGTGGGGGTGAGGAAAGGATGGAGTGTGGGGACACTGGTGGGGGGAAGTTGACACTGGTGGTGCGAGCGGTGTGGAAACATCTGCTTAAAACTCAGCTACCAATAACTTTGTACATCATGGATCTTTAATTAAATTAAAACTTACTTTAGGTGCCACCCCCCGCAAATGCCTGGCATCAAACACAAGGCCGGGAGGGCACAATGGCTGAAGTTCCACCTGCAGGCAAAAGTCCTGCAGACCAGGACACTGGTGAAGCCACCCAGGACAGGGCTGCTCTGAGTTTGCTCTCCAAGGATGAGGTAGTGAGAGAAACACAAAGCACAGTAAGGGTAGGAGGAGATCTCAACAGGGGCAGGAGGTGGGCATGAGCCCAGAGGGTGGGATGGGGAGGCCCTGGAAGAGTGGTGGGAGAAAGTGCCGGAAAGGGAGGTGGCAGCCAAGACCCACCTTCCCCACGGTGACAGGGAGAACACTGGGGAGAGCCACAAAGAAAGGCCGAGTGCTCCCTGCACACGTCACGGTGGGCGTCAGCAGGCCAAGGGGCTGAAAAGGGAGAGCCAGAAGGTCTTTATCTTTTTAACCTTTCACTGGGAAATTTTCAATTAAATACAATTTAAAAAGAATAGAATCTACCACGGCAGCCTGGTGATGCAAATCCCTTCACCTTGGGCCAGTAGATAATTTTATCATCCCCTGGGGTCACGAGAGGTTGGGACATGGAGCTCTCATCTCCCAGTGCCCCCTCCCTTTCTCTCCCCATTTCCAAGTACTCGTGGCCCACCTAATCTGCCCATTTTTAGTCTCCCTTGGTGGACATGGCCACCTAGAAGGCTGGTCACCCACTGGTAGGCAAGAGGAAACTGAGTTCGAAGTGACCGCCCCATCCTGGCCCAGGGTCCTGCAGCCAGTTGCAGCTCTCTGGTGGACACCTGTTCCTGGCCTTGGGCTCCAAGTGTGGAACATTCACCCCCACCTAGACCCCCCCATGCTGAACTGCATCCTGCTGACCTCTCCTGGGTAATCCTTGGGGGCTTTCTGAGGGACTTCACTTATTATTTGTTGCAGGGGTGGAAGGAGTCCTAGAGGAAGTCAGAGAACTGAGCGACTATATGATGGCCAGCTAAGTAATGGAAGTTTCTGGAAGGAAGACATGAGGGACTGGTGTTTGAAATCTGGCTACCATCCGTACACACGGGCACATAACGGCTCAGCTGAGAAGGCACAGCTGAGCAAGTGTGGGAGTTTCAGAGCTATGGGCACGGCTGGGTTCCGTTCGCTCTGCGGATGGCCGGTTTGCAGGGCCAACACTTTGTAAGATGTACACTTCCCAGGTGAGAGGGTCGGCATCACTTCTGTGCTGGACACCAACGTGCCACTCCTCTTCACGGTCAGATAGACTGGCAGCTTCTTGGGCAAGCTGTCAGCAGACACTCCTGTAATCTGTGCCTGCAGAGAATGCCTTCCTGGCACTAAGACCCCACTTCTGCCAGAGCACCCTGCATCCAGAGCCTTGTCCAGAAGGTCTGCATCAAGCCACCAGCATCAAGGCAGTCAGCGCTGAGCAGTCAGTCCTTGGCCAAGGCTTCAGTTGAGGCTCCATCCCAGTCTGACCACACCCCCAGTCTTGCAGGCCACCTTTTCCCTCCAGCCCAAAGCCTTGACCCGGAGCTGCTCCCTCATGGACATCCTGCACACTACATTTCATCAGGGGTGTGGGGGCAGCTTTCCAGGAATCTAGGGTGGGTGACCATTCACCTCCCAATTTCTAGATTCAGTGCCCAGAGTTCCATGGACATCAGCTTCTAAAGACGCCCTGAGTGGCAAATCCATGCATCCAAGGCCGGAGCTGTCAGCCCTCCGGTGCTCTCCAGATGCCCAACTGGTGCTTGGGTCTGATGAGCGAGGTGAGGGCACGCTTTGGACTTGCCCACCGCGGAGCTTCTGCCCACCAGCTGCCAGGCTCCAGCTTGGATGCCCAGGAACATGGTGCCTTCAAAACTGCTCAGCCCGCCTGCCCAGGCACGGGCTCCCGGGGCTGCCCATGTGAGCAGAGTTCCCACACTCCAGTGAGAGCTGCTTCCTCCCAGGCAGTTCCGGGAGGAACACCACAGCCGACAACTTGGCACAGCCAGCAGAGGGGAGGACAATGAATAGCCTGGGAGAATGGCCCTTGGTGTCCTCCAGAGTAATTCGAAATGCAAATAAGCAGCATGATCATTACACACAAGTTTCAACTTCTCCTCCAGCCGCACCAACCACCTGTTATGAAATTAAAGGGGATTTATTTTTAATTAATGTGACAGTAATTAGCAGAGCGTTTAGATGCTTAAATCTAAACTAAGGGCCTGAGATGCAAGACAGACCCTGAAGAGAGAGGGGGTTTGGGTTATGCAGTAAGTTCCCAGCGTGTTCGGGATACTGGGTTCTGGGTCCTACCTCTGTGTTTGCACTGCACCCCTGGAGTGCCGTGGGTCCAGGCTAAGGTGCCCCAGGGATACAGCCCCCACCCCCACCACCTGACTTCTCCTGTCCCCAATTTCTCTGGAGAGACCCATCTCCGCGGTTTTGTCATAAGATTATTGGGAAGAGTTAAGGGAGAAATTGAGTGTGCCTTGCACCCAAGTCTTTTTTTTTTTAATTTATTTTTATTGCTCCCCTTGGTTGTTGAGGGTTACACGCATACTCAGTACTACATCCAGGGGGCCTCACACACTTCCAGCTCTGTTGCTTCCACATGGGCTGACTACGGGACATGTGCTGGGACCCCATTCTGTCACTCACTTTACTTCCAAGCTCAACAAAAATGCCTTGCTTTAGTTGTGGGATTGCACACACCAGGTTGCGGTGGTTGCAAGATGCTTGCTAGGCATATGCTTTTGACTGTGAACCATCCTTGGTAATCCCTCCTGTCAACTGAGGTTGGGTTTGCTGTGGGGTCCTGGGGGTACCCTCACTGTCTTGGTTTTAGCATTGAACCCCATACCTTAAGCAATCTGGCCCCCTTAGATAGGGAGCCAGTGCCCAGAAATTGGCACCTTCCAGTTTCTCACTTTGGGTCCATGTTACTTGTTGAGGTTTCCTGGACACAGAGGAGTTACATTCATTTCTGCTTCCCCACATCATTCTACAAAGAAGGGAGCCACAGAAGAATACTTCAGCATTTTGCACATTAGGCCCCAGTGCCATGTGGTGGGAATAGCCTGGGCGGGCAGCATTTGAACACGGGCTCAAAGTTGCAGGGAATGGGGATGTGGTAGTAACGGGTGCAGCACATGCCCTGCCTGTATGAGGTTCTGAGTTTGATTCCCAGTTTAACAAGTGCCCCGTTAGTACCTGACCCACAGCAAGTCCAGTGTATTGCAACAACAATCACAATAGCAACAACAACGACAACAAAAATCAAAAGGAAGAAAGGAAGGAAAGAAGCAAAGTCATGAGCTGGACAAGCTGTCAATTTAGAAACATCTCTCTCTCACTCTCTCTCTCTCTTTCTCTCTCTCTCTCTGATCTCCCTTACACCTATCTACATGCACAGCAGGAAACTCTGATCTTGGCAATTATCAGGCCAGATACCCAGGGATTCCTCATTCCTCACAGTCTACTTCTAACTTTTAGGGATCTGCATTTCCAATTCACCCAGAACCCAGTGAGGGCACTCCCTGATCTCAGCCTCTGCTCCTGACGTTGGCTCCTTCCCCGTCTCTGCCCCTGCCCATCTGTGTATGGGTAGCAGCTGGCATGACCTACCAGCTCCCCTCACACTGGTCAGCGCCAGCATCCTCCACGGTGCTGGGCACTGCCTGCTATGTCCCGCCCTCCTGTCTCCGCTCTGAGCTCACTGATTGGGTGTCACACAGTTTTGCCCTCTCCACACCACTGTTGTGCTCCTGGGCCCTCTAATCTCCGGGCCTGGAATGTTCTTCCCCCAGGGTCCATTTGGTTTGCTCCTTTCCCATTTCCAGGGTTTGGCTCAAGCGTCACCCTGTTTAAAATGGAAATGAACCCACAGGCCACCCTGACTTCACTCCAGCTTTACCATTGCAGCCCCGGTCGGTAGTCTACCATCACAGTCACACTGATTGGTTTACTGTCTGGCTCCCATGGCTCCATTTCTATTTCTGTCGGTTTTATCCACTGCTCATCCCCAGGCCTAGAATAATATTTCCATTTAGGAGGTGCCCTCTAAGAACCCTTCAAGTGAATGAATGAATGAATAAAGAATGAAAGCAGCTACTTTCTCTTGGGAAAGGTGGACTGTCCTGTGAGCAGGGGGTAGTGGAAAGTTTGGGGGAGCATTTCAGGGAGGGATGTGTCTCCAGAGCCAGCTATTATTTTTCTCCTTGGTGTTGGTGTCAGGAGGTGGCAAGGCACAGGGCTGTGAGTGACACATGGTCCGTCCTTCAGAGCATCCCTATTTCAGTTGCTCAGCGGGCTCTGCCATCTTGCCCTGTTCAGGGATTCTGAACCCCCTCCTCGTGCACTTCTTAGCACTTCTCAGGCTCCCTGCCTGCTTTTGTCCCACACTGCCACCAGCTTCCTCCACAGTAGTGGGCATTGCCTACCATGTTGTCCCACCCTCTCTCTCTTCTCTGAGCTCACTGACTAGGTGTCACATCGTTCTGGCTGCCCCCTCCACCATCAGCCTCCTCACCAGAATGAAAAGCAAACAGTTCTCCCCACTGACCAGAGACCATGCAAGCCTGTATTCATCATTAAGTGCTCCCCTCAATTATCCGGGGTGGGTACCTCTCTTGTCCCTGTTTTATAGAGGAGGAACATGAGGCTCAGAAGAGCTGGAATATTTGCTCAAGGTCACATGGCTATAGAGTGATGAAGACAGCGTTTCACGCAGGCATGTGACATGGTAGTCCCTTAGGTCTGCTGGTTCCAAGCCATTTCCCCTCTTCTCCTCCCAAAGTCTTGGGTTCCCAGAATCCCCCTCTATAATAGGCTTCTGCCTCTGGCCTCGGGGGGCTGGATATTGGGAGCTGGGTGGCCCTTGCTGTGGAGGCTATCCCGTGGGTAGAAAGATGGTAGAGCCATCCCGGCTTCCATGTGCTATACACCAATAGTAGCATCTTCTCCAAGGATTGTGACACTAAGAATGTTCCTTATGGTGCCAAGTGTCCCCTTTGGGGGTGAAATGGCCCTGAAGTGTGTGTAGAGTGAGCAGTGGGAGGGATTAGATGGTCTGTGCAATATTAGCTGCGGGCAGGGCCCTGCGCTGAGAATATCCCCGAACTTCAAGGAACTCCAGGTGGATGCTGAGCTACTCTCATCAATGCACTGCACCCCTGGGGACGTTTGGGGGTCCATTCTGATTTTTGTTTGTAAGTCACATCCTCATACTCAGTGGCGCTCATCAGCAGATCCCGGCGCAATGTTCAGGGGATCATGTGGTGCCAGGGTTGGAACCCAGGGCCTCATATGTACAAGGCTCTACTGAGCCACAACCCCAGTCAATCCCTGGGTCCTGTTAAGCATCTCCTATTAGGTGATGTGGAAGGGGCTACTGAGTACCAGTATTTGCAAAGAAAAAGCAGAAGGTTGACCTAAATTTACAGAAATCTTTTATTTGATGGTTTACCCCTAAAGTCGAGATGCACTGCCCTGGGCAGCACTGAAAGCCCCCTGCCCCCTCTAGAGTCCCCGCAGGGCTGCTTGGGGGAGTGCAGTCTTCGACAGTGACAGCACTGGCAGTGCTGTCTTGATTTGGTGCAGCTTTCCAATTGCCACTGTCCTTGCTTTTTAATTATAAATCACCATTAGTTTAGTTTCATCATTACCAATTTGGTTTGTTGTGGGCTGTTTGCTTAACAACAGTAATTTTGGGCTTATGATTTTCAATGACTGCTTTCAGGCACGTGCTCAGCGCAGTTCAGCCATGAGTCATCCATCTCCCATTCCTAATGCCAGTGCTGATCTGTCTCGTTTCTCCCCAAACTGCCTACACAGGCACACTTGCCTCTTACCTCTGGAACATGGAGAGAGGTGGGGGTGGGGAGCTGCAGATCCCTTCCCCTTGCCCAGGAGGGCTAGAGGCAAAAAAGGATGAGAGACACCATTCAAGCTGTCTTCCCTCTCCCTCCTATTACACAGATGGGGAAACTGAGGCCGGGGAGATGAAAGGTCAGAGGTCATTCACAGTCACTAAAATCTAGCTCCCCTGACAACCTAATTTGTGTTTCTTCTGCCAATCATGCTGGCTCCTTTCCTCCAGAGAAGATCTGGAGCCCCTCAAAGGTGTGTTGAGATTGGCCAGCCTCCGGGCAGGGCACCTTCTGGTTCCTGCTGTGGAGCTGGGTTGTAGCTCCTTTGTGCCACCCAGGATGGGGAGTTTGCAGGACGGTGAGCACACATGGGCATCCAGAAATGGCTCAGTGCAGGATGGTGATGAGAATGCCCTCCACCCCTCATATTTCCAGGTGCCCATACCCACCTAAAACCTGGGAGGGGGGGAACAAAAAGAAAAACACAGTTTCAGTGTATCTAGTGATTTCATTTGACCTCAGAACAGTCCAGGGCAAGGACAACTACGCTCATTTTATAGCTGGGAATGCTGAGCCACCAGGATGCAAAGGATGCAAAGACTAAGCGGAGTCCTGCGGCCAAGGGTCCTTCCTCAGCCTCTCCCCCGCATAGATCCTGCCTCCACCCTTCCTCACCAATCCTCCATCTGTGGTCCGGTAATTCCCAGCGACTCTCGACACACACCCAGGCCGCTTGGAGAACACTTCCTTGCGTTCTGGGTGGGGAAAGCCTCCCTTCCTATCCTTGGCAAGTGGCCTGAGCAGACACAGCAAGAGTGCCTGCTGTTTCTTTCTTTGTTTTCTTTAATTTAAAAAAATGTTTTTTTTTTTTTGGGCCGGAGCGATAGCACAGCGGGTAGGGCGTTTGCCTTGCACTCGGCCGACCCGGGTTCGATCCCCGGCATCCCATATGGTCCCCCAAGCACCGCCAGGAGTAATTCCTGAGTGCAAAGCCAGGAGAAACCCCTGAGCATCGCTGGGTGTGACCCAAAAAAGCAAATAAAAAAATGTTTTTTAATCTAAATGTTTTTGGGTCACACCCAGCGATGCTCAGGGGTTACTCTTGGCTCTACACTCAGGAGTTACTCCTGGTGATGCTTGGGGGGACCCTATGGGATGCTGGGGATTGAACCTGAGTAGGCCATGAGCAAGGCAAACAAATGTCCTACCCGCTGTACTATTGCTCTGGCCCCACCTATTTTTTCCTATGTTGGGTCACAGCCAGCAGCATGCAGGGACCCAGTGAGATGGTGGAGGGGACCATGAGGTGCTCAGGACAGAACCTGGGGCTCCCACATACCAAGCATGATCTCCCACTTTCCAGCCCTGCCTGCTCGCTCTTCCTTCCTTCCTTCCTTCCTTCCTTCCTTCCTTCCTTCCTTCCTTCCTTCCTTCCTTCCTTCCTTCCTTCCTTCCTTCCTTCCTTCCTTCCTTCCTTCCTTCCTTCCTTCCTTCCTTCCTTCCTTCCTTCCTTCCTCCCTCCATCCCTCCATCCCTCCCTCCCTCCCTCCCTTCCTTCTTTCCTTCCTTTTTATGGCCTTTTCTGTCACACCTGGCGATGCACAGCGGTTACTCCTGGCTCTGCACTCAGGAATTATCCCTGGCAGTGCTCAGGGGACCCTATGAGATGCTGGGAATCGAACCCGGGTCGGCAGCATGCAAGGCAAATGCCCTACCCACTGTACTATTGCTCCAGCTCCATGCCTGCTCTTTCTTTCCCGCTCATCCAAGTGCAGCCAAGCAAAAATCCCTCTGTGAGTGCCATATCTTTGAAGATGCAGCCCGGGTGGGGAGGGTAGACAGGGTCCAGGCAGACCCTGCGCTGCAAGGCTGCTGGCGGGTGAGGGAGACCCCCAGGCATCTCTGCAGGCCTGGCTCTGGCTCAGCTAATGAGTGCAGAGTGAGGGAACCTGGAGCCAGGCCAGGCCTCGCCCGCCTCCGAGACTGGAGCTGATTAGGAAGCCAGAAAGGAGGGGGTGATGAATCACTGTGCGCCCCGGTTTCTGGGACAGTATATGGTGAGGAGTGGCAGAAAGTGGGGGTTTCCTAAACCTCACCGTAGCAGCTTGCAGAGAAGCACTGCTATCTCTAGCGGAACCCAGGGTCTGTCTCCATGGGAAACAACGGGGGTCTCGCAGGCTCTCCCCCACACTAAGCAAGGACAGGCGCCTTGAGCATTTCAGTCTTGACCTCGGAGTGGGGTAGAGGACAAATGTTTGTCCAGCATATGCTAGGTTTCAGCTATTGGGTGAGGCATCTTCTTTTTTTTTATTATTTAAAAAAATTTAATTTATTGAATTACTGTGAGAACAGTTACAAAGCTTTCAAGTTTAAGTCTCAGTCATACAATGATCAAACACCCATCCCTTCCCCAGTGCACATTTTCCACTACCAAGAACCCCAGTATACCCCCCCATCCCACCCCTCCCCCTTGCCTGTGTGCAGATTATTTCCACTTTACTCTCTCTCTACTTTGATTATTCAATATTTCGACAAAAGACCCGCCATTTTGGACTTTTGATATTTTAGTAATAAGTCGGGAGCTGTTCGTGGGCGGCAACTTGGGGCCTCATCGGGGCGGGAGAAGGACTTGTTCCACGCCCCCATCCCGTGAGGCCCCTCATGTCTTGTCACTGTAGTCTCGTACCTGGCTGTCCAATAGACTCTGAAAGATGGCGGCCACCATGCCGCAGGGCTGTGTGTGTGTGTGTGTGTGGGGAAGGCAGAAGGGACAAACACCTTTCCCCACCTGGGGTGGCACAGTGCCGTAGTTTAATGCACAGTCCAACTGCATTTCTGCCAAAAGCCACTGGGTTCCGAGATTGGTTTGGTGCCTCTGGGGTCATGGCCGTTCAGGAGCGAGAGGAGCCATTCATGGGCAGCAACAACCGAGGCATCTTCTTATAGTATGCCTCAGTAATACCAATCTTTCTTCCCTCTGAAATGCTAATTTTCCTACCACAGGGCCTTTGTACAGACCCTGCTGCCTGTTGCTGCTTCTTGCTCTGGTGAGGATTGCTTAGCTGTTTCAAGACAAAGGTTGTATTTTGGAGAAGCTGCCTCCAATTCTGGTTCATGCCACAATTCCTCCTCATCCCTCAATCATGCTTTTTCCCACTAGTTTGTCTATTTGAATGTGTTTCTCCAGACGCAAACAGCACCACCAGCTCACTGTCTGCCTCCCTCCACTCGAGAGTCGGGTCCTTGCGGGTAGGACCCCTTCGGCATGGCTCACGTCTGTCTGCCCCAGAAACTTGGCCACAGCACCCAGCATGTGCTCAGCAAAATATGCTTCCCACCTTTCCCAGAGTTCTACGGGAACCTCACAAACAGCCCTGGGAGGGGGGGAGTAATCATTCCAGTGGGAGCGTGAGAGATGTGAGCTACTAATAAATAACAGAGCTCGGGTCTGAGCTAATTTTTGGTTTTAAAGCGGTCCCTTTCACTTCTCTACACCACTTCCCAAGAGACGGTTCTCTGATGCTTCAGGTAATGGTAAGAGCGGTAGCATCAGCACGATCCCTCTCTCTCCACAGGCTCCATCCTGGGCCTCCCCCAGCTTGCTAAGGACACCATGTGGAGAGAGGGAAGTGCTGACCAGCAGGACATGAATATTGCATGGACCCCAGTCGTTCTGTCTCCCCAGTGAAAGGACCTACTGGACATTTTTATTTACCAGCCAGCCTTCTGGGAGGGTTTGGCTGCTGGGAGCCACCACCCGTTGTGCCCCCATGATGCGGGCCATTCCCGGGACTACTGACACCAGCAGTCTCTGACTGTTCAGCTCCCCAGCAAGCTCTGCAGTTCTTTCTCCGAGGCTGGGGAGGCTGCCGCTTGAGATTCGGGGTGAATGAGGCATGCTCAGCAGACATTTGTTTCCATGCTTCAGGCCGAAGGGTGTCAGAAACACAAATCTTGCATGGAACAGCACTCCCACCCCACAGGGGCCATTCGTTGCCTTCAAGTGGAATCAGACAGAACAAAACATGGAGAGAGAGCGATGGAGTTATCTGTAGGGGGGCTATTGGGATGGTTTATCTGGCTTTAGGCCCTACAGGGTCCTCTTCTGTCTCCCACTGAAGCCACACGCCCACCCCCATCGGAAGGCGGGTACTGACTCCATCTATTGCCGCTCTCACCTGACATCCCTGGTCTAGTTTGAGGGTCAACTGTCTTGCATAGCCAGACTCTGCATCTACAAAATCTTGGCCTTGGTGATGAGAAATTCATTTTGCTCGTTGTTCTTTATCTAGTGGGTGTCTCAGGGGAACTGGAGTGGTTGGAGCAAAGGTATCCTGGTTCCCTTCATTCCAATGAGCAACACCCTCCCCCAGCCCAAAGGGCATATAACTGCTGTGGTTTTTTGAGAACATCCAAGGTAAAGACTAAGGTCTTGAGCTAGACAACTCTGGCATGGCTCCATCTTTGGATCAGATGATATTCTAATGTGGCATGTGTATGCATGCATGTGTGGGTGATGTAGGTTTGTGTATGTATGTATGTGTAGTGTTATGTGGTATGTGTGGTTAAGGGTGTGTGTGTGTGTGTGTGTGTGTGTGTGTGTGTGTGTTCACGGGCACAGATTATGGGTACCTTGGTGGGCATATGAGAGCCTGCTTGGGGGTTCAGTGGGTATGAGATGCCTGGTTAGTTTTGAAGTGGGCTCAAGTCTATCATAAGCCACTAAAGGTCTCCTTTCTAGGTTTCTGGATTCCTGCTAGCACTCTGACCAAGTACCCTCCAAGCACTTAAGAAACTCAGTCCAGGCTCTGGAGCGATAGCATAGCAGGTAAGGCATTTGCCTTGCATGCAGCCAACCCAGGTTCAATCCCAGGCATCCCACATGGTCCCCTGAGCACTGTCAGGAGAAAGTCCTGACTTAAGAGTCAGGAGTAAACCCTGAGCATCGCTGGCTGTGGTCTAAACACCAAAAAGAAAAAGGAAATAAAGAAAAAGAAATTCAGTCCAACAGCAAGACAAAGACACGTCTGACAGGGGCCCCTTTAGAGATCCTTGGGCACATTCTGAAGTGAGGAGCGAGGAAAGTCAAAGGGTGGAGGCTCTGCCCGTCTCCTCAACATCGCCAGAGGACGAGGCTCCTGGCATGAGCTGGCTCCCACCCATGTAGGCATGCAGTTGGTCACACAGTCATGACGTACTGGAGACCCACTGAGGCAGTCTGCATACTCTGAGGGTGTATGGAGGTGAGAAAAAGAATAATGAGCCGAAGGACTTGGTGAGCCTTTTCTGAACAGCCTGGGTTTCAGAGTTGCAGAGGTACTAAGTGACCACGAACTCTGGGACTTGGTTCAACCTGGACTGAATGCCAGGGTGCGAGCCCTTGGACAAGACAGTCAATAATAATTGTTCTAATTTATAAGGCACTCGTGCCAAGCACGTATCTAAGTACTTTGCTTGAATTTAGTCAATGAACTTAATCTTTAACTTTTTCATCTGGAAAATGGGGGTGATAATCCTCTCCTCACCAGGTGGCTGGGAGGTTTAAATAAATGAAGAGTTCCCTTGACCTGTTGTGGGAGCTTATATGTGTGACCTGCCTTTCTTTCTTCTCCCATGTGGTTCATAGTCTGAAGGGAGAAATGATCTAAGAACATAGGGAATGAAGGTGAGAAGCTAGTTCCAAGGGACAGTTGCAGCCAAGTACTGGGTGGTTTGGGGGCAGTCCCTTCAGTTGAGAAAACAAAGAGATTCTTGGCCCTGCCTTGCCTCTGTGGGGGAGTCTCTGGACCCTCCCCTATCTCTCTTCCCCCAACTGCAGGTGACCTTGAGATCCTGGTAGCACCTGCTCCTAAGGGCTTCAAATAAAAGCCACCTGTCCTGGCCTCATCCGAACAGTCATCAGTGGAGATGATTCTCAGGGAAATACGGTGAATGCTGAGAGGTCGGCAGAGCTCTGAGCTGGAGCAAATGGAATTCTGCCTGCCGCATGCCCGGGAGGAATGGATGGGCACAGCAAAGGCAGCTCTGCAGAACGCAGCTTGACAGCTCATCAGAGAATGTCAGATTCTGCTAAGGCGTTAGAAATGATGGCGATTTGTTGGTTTCCTTAGAAGCTGCGCAGAACAGAGGCCAAGTTTTGACTTGCTCCCTCAAGAAAAGAGCATCATTTGGTAATGGCTGGGAGGCACAGGGTCAGTCCTGATGCTGAATGGGAGAGCAGCACGCCCCTCAGTAGCGAGTGGTGACAGAGTTTCAATCATGGGGCCGATGAAGTTTCTCATAAAGGACGGATGAAGTTTCTCCGATGGTGTTAGCGCACAGTAGGTCCACACCACCTCATTGTGTGCTCCAAGTCTCTGGTTCTAGACTTGAACCAGAGGTTTTAGACCTGAAGGGTCAGACCAGCACCTGGCACAAAAGCTGTTTTGCACTTGGCACCATCAAACCTGGCCAGCCTTTTCTCTGGGAAGCACCACTCCCCCAAGTGACAAGTCAACCACAGAAAAGACTTAGGAGCTGCTGGGCCTCCTTGCCAGACACCTGTTCAATTATCTGCCAAACCGCAGATCTGCCCCAACTGCGGCTCCCTGCCCGCTTCCTGCTTTCTGAATCCCCACCCATATCCCAGTTGAATTCCCTGACACCCTCAGTTCCCCACATCTAGTTTCGATGACTTGTCTCCTCACAACATCAATGGACTTTTTCCAAAGGCAGCCTCTGCTCTTAGTCCTGTTTGCCAAATCCTCCATGTCTCCCCAGCTGCCTCCGATGTTTGTGAATGCCCAGATGTTCAAGGCCTTACCACAGGGTACCATGGGCTGATCTCCCCAAACTTCTCTGGGTGTCTCTCAAAGATAAATACAGTACTTAGCAAAACTAGACGCCCTGCCAACTCTGCCCACCTTCAGATCCTTGTCGGAGGGGCCGCCCTCAGCCTCTGTTTGCCCAACCCAGCCCATCCTCCAGGGCTCTGTAAGTACCATTTTTGTCAGAAGAAGCTCCCCTCAACTCCAACAGATTCCCCCACTTTCCCTTGGAATCCAGAGAACCTGAGGCTCTCTCTGGGTGGACCCTGCATTATGGACAGGTCTTAGCCCCCATGGAGGGCAGCATGGAACTCAGCTGTCTTTAAACCCCACAAGTGTTTTGAGCAGGGCTTTGAGCACCATGGGTACTACGTCAGTACCATCTGGTTTATCTTGTGGCCTCAGAAAGTGAACAGCAGCATCTCTGGATCTCCTCCCCCCTTTTCTAGGTGAAATTTGTGCTGCCTGTTGCTCAAATGGGTGGGGGTGAATTCCTAACACTTAGCCATGCCAGGAGTACTCTGTACTGAGGGACTCCCGAAGATCTTACAACAGTGCCAAGTTTAGAGGCCCCCAAGGCACCATCCTGGGTAAAGTTCCCCTTCTACAGATAGAAAAAAGATAGGGAATGTGATTTGTCCAGGGTCACAGAGAAGCTGGACTGGAACTGGGATCTTAGAGACAGGAGAGATCTTAGATATTTGAGCTGAATGAATGGATTCGATTTCTTTCAGTAAACACCAGCCACCACTAGGCTCCGCAGGAGATCCAGACGATTTTGAAATAAGAAAGTCTAGTTCCTGCCATCCAAAGGACATACTGGCTGACTTATGTAGGACGGGAGGAGCCAACATGCCAGGAGATAGAGGAGTGATGGGAGTAGGCAGGAAGGCATTCCGTCCAGTCTCTGCCAGTAAAGAAGATGGCACCCTCCCTTGTAATGAAGTAATGAAGTAATTAAGTAAGAAGTAATGAAGATGGCAGCCATCCCAGCGCCTGCCCCTGCTTCAAAGGATAGTCCAGGCTCTGTTGGATCGCTTTGTCTCCCTTCTCTCCCACAGTCACTGCTGCGGAGACAGTGTGAAGCAATGAAATGGAGAGTGATGTTTTATATCACAAGAACCTCTGTAAAACTCAATTAGACAAGGCATGTAAACCACGTAGGTTAGTGCCTTACAGACAACACGTCCTCATTAAAGGAGAAACGAGATATGCTGGAAAGTTATAGAGTGTTTCTAGAATAACACAGTTCAAAAGCTGGGGAGTCGGGCATGGAACTCAAGTCTTTCTGTCTGAAGCCTTCTATCCACATTGCCACTCAGAGGTCATGTGGAAACCCTGTTATCTCCTGATGTCTTTGACCTAAAGGATATGATCCTATGAATCTGCCCCTCCTCAGGGTCAGTGAATTCCCTGTCCTGCATTATTCTGTCTCACATCCAAGAAGGGGGTATGCCTATGGAAATAAGGGATGTTCCAGGCACCACTTACCCCACTGCTTAATTTGAGTCAAAAGCCCAGGTTCTGGTGCCCCCAGTTCTCATCCAGACTCCACAGCAGTAAATACCTCAGAAATGTCAGTCTGCGGCCTCCCAAGAGCTTTTTGCTCTCTTTTTAATCCCACAAAGTACACAGGAACCCCAAGACGAGTCAATCCACTTCAGAATCCATCGTGTCTTGGGCGAGGGGGCAAACAGAGGAGAGCGAGCTTTCTGGAAGCTAATAATGTGGAACCAGCAAAGAGGGCTGTACTCCCCACAGTGCTGGAAACACACACGTTATTATGTGGGGAGCGAGGAGCCCTTCCAAGCAAACCAAGCATAGCCAAGCCAGCCTTTTGGTAAATTCTTACTCAAACTTTATTCACCTTAAAAAACGATTTTCATGGAAAGGTCCAGCAGAGCCAGCTTACAGAGCACAAGAGATGTGTGATTCAAAAAGGCACAACCCTGCTTCCAAAAGATTGGGTCTGGGAACATCTGGTTGTCCAGTAGAAACCCATCACCATCACTCTCATGACAAACATTCACCTCCGAATTCACTGCACAATGAAATGGCTTTGCCTTATCATTTTTTTAAAACAGACCATTAAGTATTTGACGAGGAGACGTGGGAGTGTGAGGTCAGACAAAGTGAAAGGCATTAGGAGGACAACTCTACCAACTCAAGGTCCTTTCGGACAGTTTTAAAAACACAGTTAGAAAGCACAGACCTGAGTCCTCTCTGGTTTAACTCATGTGGTGGGCCCTTTTCCTGTCGGCCCTACCTGTGCATTTGATGAAATGTGTTTAGTAAGATTTCCTTACATACATTCCCCCAATGACACCCAATAATCTAAGAGCAAGAGCTACTAGAGCCCAGTAGGAAAGTGTATGAGAGTTTCTGGCACATTGGACTTCAAAAACCTTTCAGGTCAGAAAGGGGTCATGATTAGGTTGCTCAGACCATCATGGATATTTTCCATAATATTCCCAGCAAAGCTTTACTTCGGTTGTGCTGGTGATGAGGAATTTTTTTCTTAAGACGACCCATTTCACTTGGAATAGGAAGTTGTTCTTGTTGGGCCCAACATATGGAGTTCTATTCACTATCCACTGGGTCTTCTCTCTTCTATTGGCCTTTGGAGCTATGACACTGGGCCTCAACCAAGGGAAACAGATGTGAAGGTTGGATATGACTCATCAGGATCCAATGTCTGCATGCTGAAGAAAGCCTCCAAACCCTTCAGTATTGGGGCTTGATTAACAAACCATTCTGGGGTCATTGGGCTAGCAAGATGGTACCAGGAATCCAGAGAACCAAGCTTTCAATCTTACTCCACCATCAACTCTAACTCTCAATTTTAAAATCACTGTATCTGTATCACTGTATCACTGTCGCCCCGTTGCTCAGCAATTTGCTCGAGTGGGCACTAGTAATGTCTCCATTGTGAGACCTGTTGTTACAGTAACAATTTTAAAATACCATTCCTTATTTCTTCCTAGGAAATCTTATCCAAGTTCATGGCTTGTTCATGGTAGGAAAATTCCTATCATCAGCCTAAGCAAGTTTTAGCGAGACCTGAATATTCCACTGCTTATTTAATATTGTGTTTTAGTATTTTGAAAAGACTCTTCAAATTCAAACTGGTCATCATCTAGGGAATACCTCAAAGGGAGCCTGGGTCCCTGCATGACCTGTTGTGACTGGACACTTACTTCACATGCCTGAAATGAACGGATGTTGTGTGTAAGCCTCTAGTTTTCCGGGATGGGGAAGGGTGTATTCTTACCAATCAGCCCACGTGACGCAGCCACTAAGCAGTACACTGACCCTGATGCCTTTGTCAGTATAGATGAATTCCTCCCCCTGTCTGCCTGCCCATTGCTCCTGCCAAAATGGGAACTTTATTAGAATTTAAAACCCTAAGCAATTAAGATGCTATAAATTGAAGAGTTCTTTCCAATGAACAAAATTACTCTTATTTCTAATGAATATGAGATGGCTTACACGAAGCTAAGGACTCTGGTGATTATAAAATAGCCGACACAGAATAGCAACATTTCTTCTTCCACTGCTAAAGTGGCCTATTAAATGGAGACTGATTAGGCATTTTTCTTTTGCAAGAGCGCTTTCTCTGACACTGATCCTTTGTGCGGTTTCAACTTGAGGTCTGACAGAGCCTGAAATACTTATCTCCTCTTGATCTCTTTAGGGGGTACGTCTACGCTCTCCCTCTGAGCGGCTGTAGGCAAGGAACAGGGCCTGCAGATACTTGGGGTTCTGAATTTCCAAAAATAGACCTGAATTAGTGTCATTTCACGTTTCAGGACACTCCTTTCTGTTTTGCAGTGATTTCATTGTCTTGCCCTTGGAGGACTATAGAGATCAAAGGAACTAGGAAAAGAAGCCGTTTCCCCCACTGGACTAAGGGGACGAGCACTGGAGACCCTGGACGGGGCTGGAAGGGCTTAACGTCGTTCCCAACAACGAAAGCAGTCGCACTTGACAGCTTGTACACGCTTTCTCATTTATTCACCGAGTCCAGTTGCTGCGGCCTCCTGGGTGTCCACGGGGATCCCTTCATTCCCCCCCCCACACACACCCTTCACCTGCTCTACTGTTTTTCCCGGTGGACAGCTCCAGCTTGTTCCTAACTGGTGCTCTCAATCTAGCTCCTCCACCCTGCAGGCAAGACTGATCTTTCTATTAATATAAACCTGAATATTTTATGCCTCGGCTCCAAACCCCTCCCTAGCACTTTCCAGAAAAGGTCCCATGTTGACATCCCTCTGTGACCCTGTCCCTGTGTAGGACTCCGATTTATCTCTGCCTCTCCTGCTGCATTCCCCGAAAGCTGTGAGCCCCAGAGAGCAGCCTATTCTTATCTCCCTGCCAAAGGCACGGCTGCTCCCCTTCCTGGAATGCTGCTTATCTCCTCATCTCTAGTTAGCATTCATTCATCTTTCTGTTCCCAGTTCCTCCCCTGAGATGGCTCCATTTTTAACTCCCAAAGTCAGGGCAGATGGCATTCTGGGAGATTTCCACAGGCCTGGAGCACATCCCATGTTATCCTGAACCTGGCTGTTTCCCCGCTGGACAATGAGCACATCTAGGGCAGGGAGAACCTCTCACTTCTCTTTATGCCTCCAGAGCTTGTCAACTAGTAGATGCTCAGAAAGTCCTTTTCTGAACCCAGTGAGAGATTCAGCTCCTTTGATCTTGCCAACAATTCAGGACTGGAGACAAAGCAAGAATCAATCCTCCTGGCTCCTGCCCCTGCCCCCAGATGTGAGACTCAGAAAACCTTTTCCTTTTGGGACCCTACATTGTCCCTTCCCCTTAGACTGAATGTCCCATCCTCAGAGCAGTTCAGAATGGCCATCAGGGAATGTGTCCTAGATAGGATCTCCCTGGAGGTGCAGAGGTCAGATAGATGCAGGTGGATTCATAGCAAGACCCAAACTTGTATGTGTGACGGACTGGCTCCTGATTCTGAATGCCTTTGTTCCCTAGTCATGATATGGGTGGTGGGGACAGCTTGCATGATGGGTACTCTGGCCATGATGACCGTGGTTTCAATCGTGAGTCCTCTAACACAACAATGGCGCACGTAGAAGCTGGGCAGAGGGATGCCCTGTTTCCCTCTGGCTTTGATCTGCCTGGTGAAAAGTCGCCGAGAGATGTCATGGTTCTGGTTCTAGAGTATATGGCCTATCAGAAACCCCAGAGCCCCAGTAGGTATGAAACACCGGACCCCTGTGTGACTAGGGAATGTTGGTGGTTGCCATGATCAAAGCAACAGGCAAGAGTGAGAACTGTGATACTAGGGGCACATGAACTTGACTTGGGGTTGAACAAAGGGAATATGAAAAATGGTCTGAGGAAGAGGGGTTGCTACCAGATAAAGGGGTTACCAAATGCAACAAGTCAAGTTTAGGGGACTAACTAACTTCAATAGAATATTTGGAGCTGGGGGAAAGGAGAGGTACACAAGAAGTGTCATGGGCACACGAATCAAGGGTCAGGGACCTTTTGGAGATGGAGGGGTGATGTAACCATATATCAAAACCATACACTCTAACATCACCATAAACACATGACCTAAGCTATGATTATTAAAATGTGAATTTGCCATGGGGGTGAAGCAGGGCGGTGGGAAGAAACCTGAGGCACCGGGGACGCTGGCACTGGTGGTGGTGTGGTGTTGAGACAGCTTATATTAACAGTATTATGAATCACCGCATTTAAACAAAAGTTGGAAAAAGGAAAAAAAAACAGGTCTTCCTTTCCAGTAAAAAAGCAAACCAAATCTTTCCTCCTCTCCCCCATTTCCACATGCATACGTGTGTGTGCACACACACACACACACAAACACACATTGCAGAATTCCAGGGAGCTAAGCGTGTTTCACTGAAGCATATCCATGACCCTAGGTTAAGAGTCCATGGTTTCGATGGGGAGACAAGCAAATAAACAAGTAGGTGTCATATTAACCAAGAGGTTACCAATGCATTCATATCCTTTAGGGGAAACGGGGTTCAAGAAGACTTGGTTTATTAGTAGGTCAACAAACATTTATTGAACTCCTATTTGTCAGGTACTGTGCTAATAACCTAAGTGAACGGTGACTAAAGCCATTGAATCCTTGTCCTCTGGACCTTATAGTTCAGTTAACAGGGTCCTGGTGAAGTGGGGAGGAGGTGCTTGCTAACTGTGTCATGAGGTCAGGCAGAAAGATGGGGAAGGGCGGGTTGACAGACCCACAGGAGGTGAAACACAGCTTCTGAGTTAGGAGTTGAAGACAAACAGCACCCTTTCCCCATCTGCTCCTCTCCACCGGGGAGAGCAGTTTCCTGTGCTTAGCCTGGAAAAAGACAGTGTTGCAGGGGAGGATCCCATGGACAGGAGGAGTCATCATGTGTGTGTGTGTGTGTGTGTGTGTGTGTGTAAGGATGCTCCATGTGCGTGCACGTATATGTGGGCAGATATGAACATGAACACAGAGACCAGCTCTTCCCCAGTGTGGACCTTGCTCCCCCCACAACCTCCTTGCAGTGTTACCTAGGGCCATGATGGGAATACCTTGTGTCAGGCGTCACCCAGGTTTCTTCCCTGATCCTGGTGCAGGATTTCTGGAGGAGAAAGCCTCTGATTCTCTTGCTCCACGTTGGCTGTGATTTCAAGTGCATGAGAAAGGAAGTTCACAAGTGGCGTGGAAACTAACAAGCTCTGGGCCCTGATGCAATCCCACCCAGCGTCAGTGCCTGTGAGCACGGCTCTGTGGAGAAGGCGGGGACACTGGCTGGTAGCCATGTGCTCAGCTACTGCCGCTCTGGGGCTCAGGGATAGCTTTCACCCACAGCCTCTGCTCTGCTGTAATGGCAGAAAACAAGTTCCTGCCTTCCTTTCAGCTTCTTGGCACTTGTAGTGGCCCCTCTGATATTTCTGAAAGATTCATTTCTGGTAGATGGAGGACATTTTGTGAGCACCACAAGCAACCTTTAAATATAGATATAGAGAGAGTGAGAGAGACAGAGAAATCCTTTTTTTTTTCTGGAAAGAAAAAAGAATATAGGCATGTCTGGCTTCATAATGTTACTGTCAGTCAGTGGGCATATGGGTTCCTGAAAACTTGGGCAGAAATCCTAGTATTGTTGAAAAGATCCCTGAAAGGCATCCCACTCTACCTGGCAAGCTCTCATTCCTCCTTCAGAACCTGCTCAAATGGTCCCTCCCCTGGGTGCCTTCACTGGAGCCCCTCCAATGCAAGGGAACAGAGTTTTGTTGCGTCTCTCCTGTGTACTGGGAACTGGGCTGCATTATAGATCAGCCAGAACCATCCAGTGAACAAACCCTGAGGTAGGAAGCAGACATGTGATGGGCACTAAACTGAGGCCCGAAGTTAGGAGGTTTGTGCAATGTTCCACAGCACTCAGGGGACGAGGCTAGATGCTGTACCCTGGTTAGCTGAATCTGAAGCTCATGCGCAGACAAGTCCCTCCAATGATGCTTCCACGATAATATGTCCTCCTGGGTCACACCAGTCTCTAATTATGCTGCAACTGGTTTTTCCTCTCAGTGGGGGGCTAGGGTGGAGGGGCTCTCTTGTGCTGGGAACATCATGACTTTCCCCAGGCCCCGTTGGGCCTCTCCCATCGGAGGCAGACAGGGAATATTTTTAAGATTAAAGTGGGAATTGATTACAGAGAGCTTCCGAGGTGTGTTAGCTGCAATGATTTTTAATCCCTCTGTAATTGCTGCTTAGAATTCCCTGCTTGCCTCCTGTGGCTCTCTAGATAAACAGTATGGATACTCTAAGCAATGCAGCCTCCTCTTCTATCCTCCAAGGAGTAACAACCCCGCGAGAGGCGGCCAGGGAACTCTAAGAAGTCTTACTCTAGGGTCCTGATCCTATACCCTAGTCCACTGACCAGGACTTGGCCAACAATCCCTCCACCTTCCAGAAACCTAACTTGGAAGCAAACAAACAGTTGAATAAGACACAAATGCCTGTACCATGAGCTTCTTACGTCTCTGTCGCTATCCCAACAACTCAGACCCAGTCCTCTGATTCCATTAGTGTTCTCCACACCAGGGCTTTTGGCCTGTCACCCCTGATGGGGGAGAAGCAGCAGGAAATTTGGGGCAGAAACAAAGATGCTTCAGAAAGCACTCCATCCAGCCCACTCCATCCCCTTTCACAGCTCTGCTCATAATAATAACAGTGATAAGAATAAAAGCCGGTTTTTATGGAGAACTTTTATATCCTGGGCTTAAGTACTTTTTATGGATTAACTCACCTCATCTCTGCAAACTGCATCTTACAGGCAAGGAATAGAGGTACAGAGACATCAAAAGGTGCTGCTGTAGCTGCAGAGACAGAAAGTGGCAGGTCTGGAGCTGATTCCGGGCGTGCTCACCCCAGGAAGTGGGAGTGTAACTACTTTGTGATAGTGACTCATAAGAGGTTTGGGGAACATCCCCAGTCATCCCCTCACCATCAAACCACTCTTCAACCACCAAACTGTTTTTACCCAACACTCCTTGCCCTTCACTCATCTCTGCTTCTGAGCTTGCCTTCAGTCCAACTCTGAAATAATTTCCTTCTTGTTGAAGAGCACTCTCTCAGGGTATGATTGTACCTCTGCTTTTGGGTTCTACTCTGCATCTCTGGATAACCCATCCCACTGCAGCCCTGCTTCTCCTATAAGAAAGGGCGATCAGATTCCAAACCTTCCCGAAAAGCAAGAGCCTCTGGCAGGCAGCCTGTCTTTCTAGTGAGGTGTCTGGAAAGAAGCGTCTGAGCAGAGGAGTTTGTTTTGTTAGATGTTTTGTTAGATGTTTTGTTATATGTTAAAGTGGTGAGACTTTATCAAAGCCCCCTATGACTCCCGGTCTCACAAGGTGGGAGGGAGAGGGAGGTCTGAGTAACAGTGACCATGTGGCATGTTGAGGGATACTGGAGTGAGGCCGATCTCTTCTATTTCAGCTGTTCCTAGCATGAAGGGCATTGCCATCCTTTGCAGGACTCCCATGCTGGGGAGGTGGACAAAGGGAATTGTGTCCTTAGAGGTCCTTTCTCTCTTCATTCCATCACCACCTCCTGAGCTCAAGTATATTTTGAGTTTCATGAAGGGGCAACTCACAGATTCAAGCATTTGTGGGAGACTGGGGTGGGGGGAGCACTCTTAGGTTAGCCTGGTTAGCAATACCCCTTCTGTGTCTTTGTGGGCACACAGGAAAGTTGCCAGGGCATTCTTTGCTTCACATCTGCAACATTTGCTTTTGCAATTCAGAGAATCTTCGGGGAGTTCTGGTTGACTGAAGGGAAAAGCTTCAGTCACTTTGGCTGGAAAGCATTGGATCAATTATAGACTTTAGGAGCCGGAAGAGATACAATGGAGATTACTGTCAACCGAGGGTTATCTGTCAATAAAATGCCAAGAGATAGTGCAGGGGGTTGCAAGTGCCCAACCCCAGTTTGATCCTTGGCAGCACATGGCCCCCAAATCATTATCTGGTCTAGTCCTAGAGAACTCCAAGCACTGCTTGGGTGGTCCCGGAGGCCTCCAGGCCTCCCTAGATATGACTCCAGAGACCCATGAGCACTTCAGGGCCAGAGCATCAATGCATCCTTGAGCCCACACACTGAACCCTACAACATACTGGATATTGCCAGGTATGAGCCCAGAACCTTCTGAGCATCACTTGCAAGGAGCCCTGCTGCCACCGCTACCACCACCTCTGCCATCCAGGCCAGGCAGGCGAGCAGAAGCCACAGCCATTTATTGCTGTTCTGATCCCCGAGCCACATGGAAGGGCTGGGAGCTCCGGGGCAGGGCATTTGTCCTCTAAGCATTTTGGTTTAATTGACTGTACAATTAGGCAGCACTAACAGCTAATACTTAGCTACTTCTAATAAACTCTGTACATAGAGATCTGATCATTAAATCCTCTCAACACCCGACTGCATTATAGCCCTGGAGCTGAGGCAACTAATGGTTACAAACTTGTGACTTAACACAACAAAAGTTCATTCTCCCACAGTGCTGGAAGCCAGATTTTGAGTCCCAGCAGGGCCACATGCTCCATGAAGGACCCTGGGGGGAGTGGGGGATTCATCCTTCCCTCCTCTCACCTCCAGTAGCTCCTGGTTTCTCTTGGCCTGTGGCCACGTAGCTCCCATCTCTGCTCCATGGTTCCCGTTCTACTTTTTCTCCAGGACACCAGCCATGGGATCCAGGATGAGAACATGTTCAGGTGTTTCAATTACATCTGCAAATTACCCCATTTCCACATAAAAGCCACACACTCAGAGGTACCAGAGCCGAGGCTTAAAAATGTCTCTCCCTAACTCCAAACAATAATAGTGAGCTTTGTTGAAATATTGAATGTAATCAAAGTAAAGTGAAATTTATCAGTTACACAGGCGGGGAGGGGGGTGGGAGGTTAGGGGTAGGGGATTGGGGTGGAGCTATACTGTGATTCTTGGTGGTGGAATATGTGCACTGGTGAAGGGATGGGTGTTCGAGCATTGTATAACTGAGACTTAAACCTGAAAACTTTGTAACTTTCCACATGGTGACTCAATATAAAATAAATAAATAAATAATAGAACAAAAATGTCCCTCCCTAAGAGTGACATCGCTCAACTCCCCCCGCTGTAAAAGAGACATGTTACTCCTATGATCACCGTTTTGCATTTGAGGAGACAGATCCTTTTTTAAGGTCAGTGGCAGACCTGAATATCACACCATTAGATATATTTATTGATCCAGGTACAATTCTTTATGCTAGAGACACACCAGTGGAAAAGAAGAAACCCACCAGCAACAGTAGCCCCCAAACCTATTCCAGGAACCCAAAGGAAGCCACTAGAAAAGTCAAAGAGCATTTTGAATGAAATGATGGAAGCCCTTTATGCTTGCAAAGTACCCCTGGTAACTTCTGGACTGAGACTCCGTGATGGGTTCAAAGCCTGGTGGGGAGCACCCTTGGAGATCACTGCAGGGTCCAGGCATCCTGGGGCAGGGAGACAGTGGGGCTCGGGAAGCAGCTGAGACTGTGCACACTTTGTAGGAGCAGCCAATAGACTTTGCCTGCAGGCTGATGGGAACTTTAAGACAAAGTGCACACCAAGGTTTTTATCTGACTCCTGTGATTTCCAACCAGATTTTCGATTTGACCTGAATGAGGTAGTGAGAGGGAACGTGCCGAGGGATGGAAGCCAAGCCCACTGCTCTGTTATCATCACCATCATCCTCCTCCTCATCATCATCATCACCATCATCATCATCATCATCATCATCATCATCATCATCATCATCATCATCATCATCGTTATTAGTCTTGTTTTGTGATCTGAAACTTTTGCCAGTTCTTGGCTGCCAAGAGTGTCCATTGTGCTTCGAACCTGTCAAGAAAATCAGCATCTCAATTACAAGTGTATAATTAGCTGATTATCATTTTGATTTGTCCTTCTCCAGAGCCTCTTCCCTGCTTGTGTCGAGCATATACTTGAGATTCAAGAAACCTCTCTCTCTCTCTGTCATAATGGACAAGACAATATCAATATAGATGGCAACAAAGGAAACAGTGGCAATTTCAAAATTATCTCCTTGAGATCCCTGTCATTTTCTCCCTGAGCCTTTGTATTTAGATGGAGAATTTGGAGGCTCTTCACTCTTCGTGATGTGAAGTATATAATGACAGGCTACTGCGGAAGGAGCCATAAACTCATTCCTGTCCAGCTCGCCCAGTTTTCTATCAAAATCCTTATCAGTGTGACAGTTTCCTGTTGATTTTTTCTTAAAGGAGAATAATATCCCATATCTCATCTCATACATGTAGGAGCACACAAGGGAATTTTCATTGATTCTTGGATGTGTGGTTCATTTCTTCTAACATTCCACAACTTTCATTGACATGAGGCAGTTACTGCTTTCACTGTGCTTGTTTTACAGATACTAAAACAAATGTTCCGGAGGTAAAACTAGCAGTACAGTTCAGACTTGAAGCCCATTTGCCTCCTCAGGCCAATGAGTCACCTCCTCCCTAGAGAATGGATTTCCAGAAGTTTCACTGAAGCTAAACTTCCTTTCCCTCCTTCTCTAAACAGTTTTTATTAACCTTTGGGAAACGTTGAAATCATAGAGTGATTTTAATGAAAAACAGTTTTATTGCTTTCAAATGTTATATAAATGATCAACTAAGATATAATAGAGTGCAAATAATGAATATGAGGGGAGCTAATGAAAAAATTACAATTCATAATAGGCCCGCAAAACGCAAGCATGTATCATAAACATAAAGGACCTTTGACATTACAATAATTAATTGCTAGACTCAGAAGTTGCTGATGCATGAAAGGAATGCTTAATTTGAGAGCCCTCAATCTGAGAAAAAGGATGTTGATTTCAAGCGCGTTTCCTTTAGCTATAGAGACCCCAGTGTTTTTGGTAGTTGAAGTAGTTTTAAACTATTTGCTTGAATAAGACTATAGCCATGGTAGCTGCTTTTATACAACCTCTGAGTTAGTAGTACGCAAAAGCCATTGTGGCCACAATAACCTTCCCTCCGTGTTGTCCATTAAGCGCTGCCGAGAGCAGGAATGGGACAGCGGGGCCCTCTCCACACACCCTCCGGGGTGGTTCCTGGGGTTCACACAAGATTTCAAGATTTCCCTTCCAACTCCATATGCTTAACCACACTTTGCAAAATCACCCTGGGTCAGAGAAGGAGGGAGCTTCTGGGGCTGTGAAGTCCAACTCTGTCATCTCCTGGTCATGCCGATGTGGGCTCAGCCTTAAACCCTCTGGATTTCAGTCCCACCAGACTCTAAACTAATAACAGTAGGGGCTGGAGTGATAGCACAGCGGGTAGGGCGTTTGCCTTGCACGCGGCCGACCCAGGTTCGATTCCCAGCATCCCATATGGTCCCCTGAGCACCATCAGGAGTAATTCCTGAGTGCAGAGCCAGGAGTAACCCCTGAGCATCGCCGGGTGTGACCCAAAAAAGCAAAAAAAAAAACCACCTAATAACAGTAATAGTAATGATGATATTACAATGGGGGCTATCGTAAGGGTTGGAGCATTGTCTGTGAGACGACTACTCTGGCAACTGACACATCCATCAGTGCTCAGTTAGAGTCTATTTGTGAGTCCTGTGGCCCAACCCTATTACTTCAGAGAGGAGGAATGAATGTTTCAGCAGGTTAAAGAGACTTGCCCAATCCACTTGGCTACCTAGTGACCCATATGGTACAAAAACAGATTTGAGGTGTTCCCCTCCAAACCCAATACCTCATCAACCATTCTGTTAACACCAAAGAATACCTCCTCCTACAGACAGATCTTTCATAAAATTCTCCATCTGGAACAGACCCACCTAGAAAAACATTGCCCGTGAAAGGAGAGGTTAGAAGTGGGCAAAGTCAGGAACCCAGAATTCCCTAGAAACATCTGAGACTTTTGGGGGTGGGACGGAAGAACATGGCCCCCTAGTCCCATGTTTTAGAAGTGGACCGTTTTCTCTGACATGACATGTGGTCTGACCCTAGATGGATCACAATAAATATGTGTTATACAACCTTAATATGGTTATACAACCTGCACTTGATTATCTTAATCTTTGGCCTTTATCTTGATCTCATTTGGAACTTAATTTAAAATCTAAATTTTGCCCAGATTTCTTCCTAAACTCCCATCCTTTGCTACCTTTCCTATGCACCTCCTTCCTGTCTGTCAGCTTCTGGTCCCTGAGTGAGGTACCTTGCACCACCACCAGCTAACCCTGACTGACTGTTCCATGTACCCGAGTTCTTGCAGTGGGTCCTTCCACTCAATAGTAAGTTTGGGGAACAATAAAAGGCAGCCCCACATCACACACAGGGTGCTAAACTTCCAGAACTTACTGCCCTTCTGTCCTTGGAAGTAGTACAGAATTACATGGAGAGCTACAGAAAGTCTCCCTTGCATCATCAGTGAAATGGGGCAACATACGAGGGCATGTGCATGAGGACACTACCAAGAATGCTCCAAAGAACCACCAGTGGCAGAAAAATCCCAGAGATCAAACAGAGCCAGGAAATCCAGGCATTTCTGTCGCTAGAGCGGAACAACTCTGCAGTACGCCAGGCATCAAGCAGAGAATCCTGACAAGGGTATTGCTCTGGTAGTAGAGACAAATGAGCTACAGGCCTGGGCTAGCTTGGGCTCTCTTAACACAGCTTAAAAAGTAAGTCTTAAAGATTATTTTTAGCAAGAAAAAAAATAATGAAGTATTATGGCCTTCACACCAAAGGTAGAAGTACAATCAATGACAGAAATAGCATTAAGGTGGGGCTGGCATACATTTTTGTAAAGGGCCCAAAAGACAGTATTTTAGTCTCTGCAAACTATGCAGTTTTTGTCTTCTTCTTCTTCTTTTTTTTTTTCCTTTTGCTTTTTGGGTCACACCCGGCAAAGCTCCTGCTCTGCACTCAGGAATCACTCCTGGCGGTGCTCAGGGGACCATATGGGATGCTGGGGATTGAATCCAGGTTGGCCTCGTGCAAGGCAAATAAATACCCTACCCGTTATACTGTCATTCTAGCCCTGAAGTTTTTATCTGGACTACTTAAATTTGCTGCTATTTTAATACAAAATAGCCACACCCATATATAAATTAGTGAATGCAGGCATAGAACATCATTTACAAAAATGGAAAGGGGGCTGTATTTTTGTATGGAGAATGCAGATCCCTGTTCAAGAGACCAAAATAGTTTCCAAGTAGTTTAACTGCATCCCAGAACAGGGCCCCAGACATTTAAATGAATTTTAAAAATGACAATGCCTAGCAACATAAAATTTATAATCCCTGACATCCAATTAAAAATGACCAGGCCTGCAATATAACAGAGAACTCTGACCCATAATAATGAGAAAATTCAATCTATAAAAACAGACCCTCCAAAATGAGACAGATGATCAGATCACTGGAAAACTGAAACAGCTGTCCTAGACATAGATCATCTGTTCAAGGAGCTGGAGGAAAGCAAGCATAAGGAGAGACAGGGACAACAATGAGAGGACCCTCAATCAAAAGTTTTGAGATAAAAAAACATTGGCTGGAGCTCAGACCCTGAAGAAGAAAAGATCTACAAATCTGAAGATACAGCCAGAGGAGCTAGCCAGAATGAACAGGAAAGAGAACAAAAATCAAACAGGGCATGAGTGATTTGTGAGACCATCTCAGATGACCCAATGGTTGCATCCCTGAGTCAGAAAGAGGGGGCAGGGTGGAGGAGAGAAATGGCCTGGAAGAAATAAAATCCAGGACTTTTCAAAGCTGCATAGAAATGACAAGCCCATGGATGTGATCAATAACTACGAGAATATACATCAATGAGTGCTATAATCAAATTGAGTAAAAGTAGTGATAAATATCAGAGAATCAAATCAGAGAAGTAGGCAAAGCTTTGATCCCCAGCACTCTATATGTTCCCCTGTGTTCTACCAGGAGTGATCCTGAGCACAGAGTCAGGAGTCAGTTCTGAGCACACCAGGGGTGGCCCCAAAACTAAAATAAAAAAGAAATAAAAGAATAAAGTGATATTACTGAAGTGTTGAAGGAAAGTAACTTTTGTCTGGAATTCTCTAAGTGTGAATATATTGCAAAAACAAAAGTCAGCCAAAGACTTTTTTTCAACATACAAATGATGACAGAATGCATCACCCGCAGACTACCACATGAAATGTTAAAATAAGCCCTTTTAGCAGAAAACAAAAATGATGGCAGATGGAAATTGAACTTATGATGGAATAGGAGTAAATATATAATTTTTTTTGTTTAAAAATATCTCTAAGGGATTGTGTTTTAAAACTAAGTATACTTTAGTAAGATTTTTATACTATCCATAAAGTGGTATAAAATTGGCTGAAAGAGATGTGGTGATAAACAGAAGGCTTTTACGGCAAGCTGGAATGGTGGTTCTAGCATTGGCCATCCTGGGGATATGTGTCACCTGGGGAGAGAAAGGTGACCTGATTCTAGTGGGTGGAAGCCAGAGATACTGTTACATACCCTACAAAAAAGCTTCTTATGCCAGGTAATTGATGCCCCCAAATGCTAAGAGTGTCTATGAACTCCAGAACTCCAGCTCTAGAACAACCCCTGAGAACAACCACCACCACCACCACCACAACAACAACAAAACCCAAAGAGATAGACAGAAGAAGCAAAAACAGATCAAATGGAATCACAAAAATCAATGCACCCCAAAGAAGGCGGGACAAACAGAAAAAAGAAATATGGGGAATATTGTCTGCCATGGAGACAGGGGGAGGGTGGGAAAGGGGGGTATACCTGGGATATTGGTGGTGGGGAATATGCACTGGTGGAGGGATGGGTGTTTGATCATTGTGTGATTATAACCCAAACATGAAAGCTTGTAACTATCTCACGGCGATTCAATAAAATTTTTAAAAAACCATAAAAAAGAAATAAAGATCAGCTGGAGCAAATATTGAAAAAGCAATGATTGACAGATTTAAAGTCCAATCAATGGTCCTATTGAATAAAATAATAACAACTAAAGTGAAGGCAGAGATGGTCAGACTGAAGAAGGAAGAAAGATGCCACTATCCCAGTCCTGGGAAGAGAAGGTGATAGGTCCTCAGTGAAGAGTCAGTCAGATGCAAACGTCCTAGAATGTGCTTGTATAAACTGAGTCAGCACCCCTATCAGGAGCCTAACGACACCTGTTGGGCCACTGTCACAGATGCCACTTGTCTGAACCAAAAGCCATTAAACAGTGCATGACAGTGTTGCCCCCCACCCCATAGCCATAGTAAGACAATACTGCATGTTTAATACAGATATAAAATTTAACCAACCTAACACTAATCAAAATAAAACTGGAGTTTCTTTATGAAAGTCAGATGAAGTGAATGTCAATGTGATACATATGACAAAAGGAGTTCACTAAAGGATATCATGAATGTTTAGACTTTGAACAGCAGAGCTTCAAAACATACGAAGCCAAAACTTCTTTAGACTGGTGAAGGCCTCTATGATTTTGCCCTGAGATTGAGAAAAAGGTGAGAATGTCTGCTCTTAACACTTCCATTGAGCAACAGAGTGGAGGTCCGTGCTAGCACAAATGATCAAGAAAAATGACAGATAAGTGAATTGGCAAGACAGGATTAAAGCTGCTCTTCTTGGGGCTGGAGCAATAGCACAGCGGGGAGGGCGTTTGCCTTGCACGCAGCTGGCCAGGGTTCTAATCCCAGCATCCCATATGGTCCCCTGAGTACTGCCAGGGTTAATTCCTGAGTGAAGAGCCAGGAGTAACCCCTGTGCATCGCTGGGTGTGACCCAAAAACAAAAAAAAATTAATAAAGCTGCTCTTCTTTACAGATAGAACAATCTGTGGAGAAAATGGTGAGGAATTTTTTAGAAAGCCACCCATCAACAAGGTGATCTATGCAGCAACATGTCTAAAAGTTATGAGGATCTGATAAGAAAGAGAACATACTGTAAGAATGCATTACTATGCAATTCTAGAAAATGAAAACTAATGTCTAGTGAGTGACAGAAACCACATCAGGGGGTCCTTAGGGATGGAGATGGAAGGACAGATGAATGACAAAAGGATGTAAGGGAGCTTCGGGTGGTAATGGAAATAAATACCTATTTTTCTGACTGTGTCAATGGGTTTACATGAGTTTTTGTCAATACCCATTATACCGAACATGTTAAATATGTTGGCAGAGTAATCATCTCTTAGTAGTCATAAAATGTTAAAACAAGAAGAAAGAAGGATGCAGAGGAAGGAGAAACCAAGTGGCCAGCGCCTGAACCTCAGGTGGACATCAGGAGGGCTTACCCCCTTCCCCTCACAGTGGTGACTTAGTCCTCAGGCTGTCGCCCTGGGTGACTGTGAGTGCCCATTCTAGGTCAGTATCGCAACAACCTGGTCTTTCTGCAGGAAGGGAAGGAGGAATCGGACCCCACAAATCTCCTCTGAAGACAGGACATAGTACCACCCCACCCCACTGAATCCTCCTTCAAACTTCCTTTCCTAGATCACTGACCTTTCCCTGAACATTTGATTCAGGACCTAGCACCCCATTCAGCAGAGAAGGCTAACGGGCCAGGGGAAATCCAGCGTCCCTACAGGGATCTTACATTCTAAGGAGCTACTTTTCACTGTGCAGTGGAGGGCTGTTTCCTTTTCTTCTTCATGCTTATTTTTCCTTTTCCCCTTCCGACCCCTCCCCCTCTCTTTTTGGGTTTTGGAGAAATTCCCAGCTGTTCTCCGGGATCACTCCCAGTAAGACTGGGGGGGGGCAGGGTGACGGGGGTGTTGGAGACTAAGCCCCACGTGGATATCACAAAAACACTTGCAAACAAACTCCAAACTTCTTGCATAGGATCAGCTAGTCGACTCCTGTACTCAGGTTTGCTTCTGAGGAACCCACCCTAAAGAGTTAGGTAATGAGCCCCTTAGCTGGTAGAGAGTACTTACAAGTCAAGACTCACAGTGGGTAAATTTTCTCACTTTTTAATGCCACCTTCAATGCTAAAGAAATGTATTTTGAAATAAACTATATTTTCATTAAATATAAAAAACTCTTAAGAGAACCACAATTGGGAATAAACAGATTTAGAAAAGGATAATTAAAGAATGACAGATTAGTTCTATTATTCTATGCAAGATTGGGACAAGGCAAGGGTCAGGTAAGTGATAGACACACACACACACACACACACACACACACATAATGCCTGCTCGAGCAAATCGAAGATCACGGGATGACAAGTGATATATATATACATACATATATAGTATGATCATTACCAAGAAGAAGATCTTTAAGATGTCAATTAGATCACATATCTAACTCTTTTGTGCAATTGTGGTAAGACTATTTAATATTACTTTCAGTGACAGTTAAATATATAATTTAATTATTAAATATAGTCACCATGCTGTACATTAGAGCCTCAGAACTTGTACTTTTTCTGTTTGTTTATTATAATTAATTCTTCAGCTAGAAACAGTCCATCTCCCCAGGTGTCACTGTGAGTGACTTATATCTCAGTCCTTCAATCCCCAAAACAATGGGCATCTGGACTCTGGTTTTACGAGTCTTGTATGATTCTGGTGATGAAGGGAAAAGAGAGTTGTGACTACCTCCCCAAACAGGATTGGGGGGAGTGTCCCTAGGTTGTGCGGGGGGGGGGGGGGGGCTATTATATCAGAACCATCTCCAGTATATGGGAACTTGCACATGGAAATAGTCTCAGTCTTTCCTGGGGAGGAAAGAAATCTATACATGAGGTCTTGAATTTATTTTTTATCATGAAAACTTTAGTTTACATGACTATTGTTTTAAGAGTACGACTACACATCTCTTCAACATATCGTTACCATGGCCCACCTCCCCTCAGAGTACTACTATCCCCCCACTCTAGTCCAGGGGCACCCCCTCCTGACTTTGGTTCCCTTTCCATTCCTCCTCCCATCAAGGCCAGGAGGTCAGAGTTCACTGTCTACTTCCGTTTGGCTTTGTCTGTTCCCACGCCTGGCACTTCTCTCGCCCACAGCCCAGGGAGACCATCAGGTGTTTTGTCTTTCCTCTGCTGACTTATTTCTCTTAGCATGCCCTCTCCAGCTCCACCCAGGGGAGTCGAAAAAGGCAAGGGACTCTTGGATGGAGAGCATTGCAAAATAGGGATGTATTTATTTTGTCGAGCCTAAGCCTTCAACTGTTTCGACTGGAGTACAAGTCAATACTATCTGGGGACTCTGTGTACTGGCTTATACGACTATATCCATACCACTATTCTCCCTGTGAAACAGAGCCTGAGGGTAAGACGGTCATGCTCTAGGGGACAGAGGTGCAGAATCATTGGGCTTCAAGAGTGACTCGGCAGGATCCTGGAGGTCACCAGTATCTGTACCAGGCCCCCCCCATCCCCCTGCTCCCCGGGCTCCTGCCAGCCCACCCAGCACCACGCTGAGCCCAGCAGGCGGAGTGGGAAACTTTGGGGGTAGATTTGGTTGTGTTTACCACTTCTCAGGGAAGGATGACAGCGCCCCGGCAGAAATATCTGGAGCTCTGCGGATGTGTGAAGCCCGGCCTGGGAAAGAGAGGTAGGAGGTAGGAAGACGGGTGTGGGAACAAGCTAAGTCGGGCTCTGGCTTGACAAATTATTATTCAGCTGGCTTGCTGGAATTGTGACATATTATTTATTCCAATGGAAAGAAACTTTTAAAAGTGAGATGTCAGCTCCAACCCCAACGCTCCCTAGCAGAGAGAGGCAGCTGGCACAAAAGCAGCGCCTCCCAGCCTCGAAACCCCCCAAGACGGCAGTGGGCGGGGGGAGAAAGAGTTGGGGAGCTGCTTCAGAAGCCGGCAGACTAGGGGCGCGGGCGGCCCCATCACTGTTGAGTCCCAGTGACCTTGGGACCATGCCTCTGTCTTCTTCAGGTCTCTTTCCCATTTTGGGGGTAGGTAGGGGCGGGGGAGAGGGCATCCTGCAAGCAGTGTTCAGGAAAGCCAAGGCCCCTCCTGGCAATTCTTAGCCAAGTATGCTGGTGGTTGAATGCAAGGTCCCCAGGATGTGACGCTTCTCAGCAGCTACGGAGATTACCCTGGTCTCCCCAGCAGCAGCAGGGCCCCCCAGAGCCATGCCTGGTGCTGCATGGGGACCTCTGGGGTTGCACCCAGAGATACTCAGGGGACCATGTGGTACAGAGCAGTCCAGGGACTGAACCCAGCTCAGCAAGGACCTAATTGCTCTGCTAAATCCCCGCCCCCCCAGGCTTCCATGTTCTTACTGTGAAGTAGGGTGATCAGAGAGCACTGGGCCATTCAGGATGGGGATGGGATGTCCCTGGAACCACATGTCACCCAGGATGACACTGAAGGAGAGTCACCCAGAGGATGGACTGCTAACTTAGTTGGTAGTTTTCCCACTCCAGCAGAGCAGGTAGCCTGCTGGGCGGGTGTTAAATGTTATAACATTTTAGTTTGTTTTTGTCTTGGAGCCACACCTGGCTGTGCTCAGGACTAATTCCTGGGTCTGCACTCGGAAACCACTCCCAGCAGTGCTGAGGGGACCATATGGGATGCCGGGGATCGAACCTGGGTCGGCCAAATGCAAGGCAAATGCCCTCCCTGCTGGACTAGTGCTCTAACTCCACCAAGATATTTTTGCTTGCTGAGAGATGCCTTTCCACCTGGGTGTCTGCAGCGTGTCACACAGACCTGACACCCACTCATTGGAAACTATTGCCCTGGGTCGCAGAAGATGGGAGACCATGTTCATGACACAGAAAGGAAAATCAAGGCATAAAAGCTGACTGACAAGCCCAGGGTTGGGCCACTCGAAAGGAAGGGCAGAGGCTTGCCTGTCTCTCACCTTCACCACGCTCCAGGCAGGTGGCCATTACCCCATGCCGTCCTGGGATGTGGAGTGGAAACTCAGTTGCAGTACTGCAGGAGACGAAGATCTGGAACAAGGCAGGGACAGGAAGTCTCCCCACGCCCGCCCTGTCCTGCTCCCTGTCTATGTGCCTGTCACGGATCCTGGGATCCTGAGGGTCCGTTTCAGGATAAGGGGTGACCTGATTTTCTGAAAAGGGAGCAATAAGCCAAATGAGTTGGGGAACTTCTGGGTTAAATCATGGGCTAACAGAATGGTGAAGTCACAAATCCTGACTTTGAAATGCAAAACTGTGTCACCATGCTGCCTTGGGGGGAGGGGGGAGGGTTGCAATAAGAACCACGATGACCACGATGATGATGATGGTGTCGGTGATGATGATGGCAATAATGATGATGACTGTATGGACAAAGCTGTCAGCATAACCTGTGCCCCAGGAGAGCCGCCTAAGCCACCTTTTGCCGGAGCATCCCCCAATTCCAGGCCAGAGGGGAGAGCCCGCTGAGAGATATAAATAGAAGTGCCACCGGCCTGCCGGGCGGGTGGAGCAAGATGCGCTGTCAGAAGCAATCAGCACCCAGGGTGCGGGCCATGGTGCTGGGTCCTGGCACCATTCATGCTGCTTCCGTCGGACCGGGAAACACCGGTATGCTCTGTGCCAGCACCTGATGTCACCGCCAACTCCAGTGCCAAGAGTGCTCCTTTGGGCTGGAGACAGCAGCGGACTGGGGATGCAACTCAGATTCTCTCCGAGCAGGTGGGAAGTGGTTGGATATAAATATTTGAAGACAACAAATCTGATTCAGAAGGCTAATTGGAGCTGCTGCCACGGCTGGGCTCCCGGCGGCCAGACACGCAGATGGGAGCAGGCATCTCCCCCTCGCACTGGAGCACCCTGCAAACCATAAGGTGTGTGTGCCGGCAGAGCCGCACTGGCCCTCCCTCCCTGCCAGGCCGGTGGGGGTGGGGTGTGGAGAAGGTAGGAGGCAGGAAGAAGGGCGCAGGGCAGGCAGCCTGGCTTTCTGCCTGGGATCTGCCTCCCATTCTCCAGAGTCGCTTCATCTCTCTGAATCTCTGTCTCCTTATCTCTCCTATGGGTAAGAGCGAGTGGGCGGGGGTCAGACCAGGCCATCTTCTGGTTCTCCCTGCCCTGGGTTTCTATGCTTCACTGTTGAGCTCTTACAGAGCCTGGGTTCAAGTGCCAGTTCTGCCTCTGGGCCTGGTGAGGGGGGCCTGTGCATGACACTGCGTAGCCTTCATCTGCTCCTTTCCCTGTGGGGACCTAGGGGACATGCCCTCCCCCTAGAACCAATGACTGCTTCTCCTTCCAGAATGGAGGAGAAGAGAGGGCTAGAGAGATAGGACAGTGGGCAGGGCATTTGCTTTGCATGTAGCTGACTTGGGTTCCATCCCTGGCGTTCCATATGGTCCTCGGAGCATCACCAAAAGTGATCCTTGAGCACAGAGCAGGAGTAAGCCCTGAGCATCACTAGTGGGACTCAAAACCAAAAAAAAATATTATTTTGTAAATGTACTCTGGGTCCCTGGAACCAAGGAACACTCATGCTGACTGTAACACCAGCTTGCGGGACCCAAGAGAGCCCTTCACCAACAGGCCTGACCCTGACTGTTGAGCTGAGATGTCCACGTGCTCTGAAGTAGCACTGTAGCACTGTTGTCCTGGTGTTAATCAATTTGCTCGAGCGGGCACCAGTAACGTCTCCATTGTGAGACTTCTTATTACTGTTTTTGGCATATCGAATATGCCACAGGTAGCTCGCCAGGCTCTGCCGTGCAGGCGGGATACTCTCGGTAGCTTGCCAGGCTCTCTGAGAGGGACAGAGGAATCGAACCCAGGTCGGCCACGTGCAAGGCAAACACCCTACCCGCTGTGCTATCGCTCCAGTCCGTGCTCTGAAGTATGTATGAGAATTCTGAATCCATATTAGGCTTTACTCCATAGGTGTATCTATGAAGAGGGATGAGAAAACGATTCAGCAATCGGTGAGCTGACATCATAGCTTGCAACGATTCAGGCCATGGGGTTAAGTTCCTCGAGTTGCTATTGTTTGCTTTGAACCCCCACAGAAGTGAGTAGGGAACCTGAGCCCTGAAAACGGTGGTGCTTAATCGCTTGCAACTGGGTTTCCTCATTTGTAAACTAGGAGTAATGTGAGAAATGAACTCAGGGAGTTGTTGAATGGGCCAGTGAACTGACACGTGAAAATTAGTCCCATCATCACTAGTTTATGGATATGCAGAGTGAACATCCCCTGCAGAGCAGGGTTTGTGTTTGTTTGCTTACAAGTCACACCAGACAGTGCTCTGGGTTTACTCCTGGAGACTCTATGCTCTGTGATTACTCCGGGCAGGGCTCCGGGGACTGTGTATAGTGCCAGGAATCGAACTTGGGTCAGCTGTGCAAGGCAAGAGACTTACCAAGCAAAGTCACTATTATTTTCTGCCACTCATGCCTGGAGTGATGCTCCCCCAGCCCCTGCAGATATCGTGCTGTCTCACTGTCGTCGCTCCTCTTTGCCACGCCTGTCTCATCACTGTTTGTGCCCACAGCACCACCTTTGCATCTCTCATACCCTCCTATTGTCATCCTCCACTTCCAGAGTCCCTTCAGTCTAAAGGAACCTCCGCTGTGCTCTTCTGGAAGTTCTCCATCCCAGAGGGGGGAAGGACTCATCAGTTTTCTGGCCAAAGTCTGTAAGCAAGATGTGGGTGCCCAGCTATTTGCTATTTGGGGTAAACTCTCTCCTCTCTCTCTCTTTCCTCTCTCTCTCTCTCTCTCTCTCTCTCTCTCTCTCTCACACACACACACACACACACACACACACACACACACACAGTCTCTTTAAATATCACCACCCCAGTCTGGGAAAGACACACAGAGGGCCAGATACATAATCCCTCTCTCCTGGAGAGCACATAAATACATGGAAGGTTCTGCTCCCAGGCCGTGGCCATGTCATTCCCCAGCATGCCTGGAGACCTGAGTCATGATAACAAGCCCACGGGAGGGACTGCTCTTTCCGTTCCGCTTCGCACTCATCCAAACGCCTTCTGCAGTTCCTCTGAAATGTTGATTTTATTTTTCCGGCATCATGCCAGTTAAAGGAAGGATAAGTGATAAGTCTGCTAATGAGTACCCCAGTTAATTTTATGGCAGAGAGAGCAGAGGAGGGAACGGGTGGGACCATCCTCACACTGTGGACTCATAACCATTTGCAGCATCAAACATTTATTAAGGACCAATACTAAAAGCCCCCGTGATGCTATAATGGCTCATTCTAAATGCTTCCTGCTAATAAAATGAGCATTGATTTGAAAGACAATATTTAAATTCCATCCACAGTATGTCAAGGAAAGGACAACTGCGGCTGAGGCGTGAGAACCACTTAGCCAATTTGTCTAATCATCAGCTGTCCTGCCAAAGGTTTTGGGGGGAGAGGGGCGTTCTCGCTGGGAAACGCTAAATTGGGCAGGCATGCGCAGATCTGGGTTCAAATGCAGGCTCCCCCCCACCAATAGACTCCCCGTGGCTCTACATTTGACCCACGCATCCTTGGATCCTCTGAATGACAGAGATAGTCACACCTCTCGCATATGGTGGCTGAGAAGTGGGGTTAAATGGATGATGTCATAAAATGCTGGGGCAGTGCCCATAGTTTCTATGCTATCTTCCCCATCTCTTGAGCCTGAGCATGGCACTGCTCTGGGGGAAGCACACCTCTAGTTTGGGACGCTTAAAAGGCCACGAACCAGGCAGAGTTCTGCGTGTGATGGGTATGTGTGGCTGGGTGAGCCTGCCATGGTATGAGTGTCATGAGTGGAACTGCACAAATCTAGTGGCAGAGCCTATGGGGACCACTGCAGTATTGGAGCCTGCTGCTGACCAAAGTGTGGCGGGTGATGCCTGACTTTCACATGCACAGAAAGCAAAGGGTTACTCTCCCTTATAGAGAGCAACTCTGCACAAGCGCACTCACCGCCCACCTGGCTGCATCTCACCAGCCCCAGACTGTAAAGAAAGTGAGGGTCTTATGAGCAGAGCCTTGCAGTGGCCCCACCATGGCAACCCCCACCATTCTCAACGCGGAGCAAGTCCACACTCCTCGCACGGCCTCCCAGGCTGCCTGCCACCTCTCCCCACTCCCTCCGACTCTTCCATAGTATTTCATTTTGGATTCAGCCCATGATCTGTCATCCCTTTCCTGCCTTTGCACCTGCTGGTCCCTCTTCCTGGGACTCTTCCTCCATCATGGCCACTTTATCCCTTAGGGGAACAGAGAGGACCACCCCTTTAGAGTCCTTCCCAGACAACCCCACCCCATTCCAGGTTAATCTTCAATCTAAACCCTGAGCCTCTCTCCCTCAGCAGTGATCCCCCCCTTCCATGGGCATGGCTCCCCCTTCTCCTTAGGACCCGAAGGTCAGACTTACGTCTACATCCTGCATTCTCGTAGTCCCTGGCCTTGCGGTCATAAAGTGAAGGAGGGTTTTGATTCAGTTCTCACCCCCTAGAAAAGCTGCCCCAGTCTCCCAGATGTAAAAAAACCTCTCTCTGCAGAGGACCTGCAGATGAATCTGGTCCAGTTTATATTGGCAGATCCGATTTCCCTCTCCAGTACCTCCTTAGACATCCAAGCCTGTCCCAAACCAAGTTCTTTTTTTTTTTGCTTTTTGGGTCACACCTGGTGATGCACAGGGGTTATTCCTGGCTCTGCACTCAGGAATTACTCCTGGTGGTGCTCAGGGGACCATATGGGATGCTGGGAATCGAACCCGGGTCAGTTGTGTACAAGGCAAATGCCCTACCCGCTGTGCTATCACTCCAGCCCCCCAAACCAAGTTCTTGATGGCAGAAACTACCACCTCTGCCAGTGGTTCCCTTCTTAGCCATCCTTCCACTGCTCAGACCGGAAGCTCTGCTCTTACCCCTGGCTCCCTGTGTTATCCGTACACTATCTGTCCAGCTTGGCTATGATTCTAATGCCCTACCTTCACGGCAGAGCCCGAGTTGGACTTCTCACCGCACCACCAAGGTAGTCTGAGAGGGTGATTTTCCATCCCTGATCTTCAGACCAGTGTTGTTTTTGCTGGTGGAAAATGATGGACACCCCCAGATCCAAGCACTGTCTTCCTCACGTTGGTGATTGCAACAGCTGCATTAAGGAGCATCCAGCACTATGTGCCTCCACCTCCCCTCTTTAGTTTATTCCTAGAATAGTCACCCGAGTGAACCCGTAAAATTGTCACTCAACTGCTCCCCATCACATGCAGCATAAACATCAATATCCTATTTTGTGAGTACAATGCCTGACAGAAGCTGGCCCTTGTTACCAGCCTCGCTCACCATCACTGTTCTTTGGCTACACCTGGTTGGCTCCTCACTCAAAGCATCTTCTCCCGGCCCCTGTGATGAGCTTCCTGGCTGCTCCAACCCTACCTCTGATACACCATCCTCATCCCCTGCTCTAAGTCACCTCATCTACACTTTTACTTCCCACTGTCCATTTCCTTTATGGATTTATTTTTTCCTTCTTAGTGAGCGTTTGCCACACTGCTGACTTATGCTGCTCATGTTCTGTCTCCTTCAGCACTGAGGGCATGGGATTCAGTTCGTTTTGTTAATTCCCACGTCCTCTGTGCTGAAAATAGGACCTGGCCTACAGTAGAAGTCTATGAAACAGGAGGCTGGAACGACAGCACAGAGGGTAGGGCGTTTGCCTTCCATGCGGCCGACCCGGGTTTGATTCCCATATGGTCCCCCGAGCACTGCTAGGAGTAATTCCTGAGAGGATTAGCCAGGAGTAACCCCGGTGCATAGCCAGGTGTGACCCAAAAAGCAAAAAACAAAACAAAACAAAACCCCAAAACAAAAAATGAACTCTATGAAACATCATTTGGTGGGATGAATGGATGGATGACAGTCTTCCTCAAGGGAGAGGGCACCTCACTGGCTCTGTGGTATCAAGGAGCTGGCTGGGGTGGTTTTATGAGGAAGGATGAGAAGACTTGGTTTGCTGAAATACTAGACACAAGGACAGTTTTTCTGGTCAGGGAATATTCTGAATAAGATTTTAGATTAGGAAGACATGAGTGTGAGACAGAGGGCACTGTGTGGGGGACCTAGACCCCACTCCCTCTGGGAGAAATTGTTCTCTCCATGTGGGAGAACAGGGCCTCTTGGGCGCCCACTAGGGGCGCAGGATGGAACATGTGCCAAGCACACAGTTCATTTTCTTCATTAACATCGGATCTGCGGCCCTTTACACAGAAAAGGTGACTTGAAGATATAATTGTGCTTTCATTGAAGACATAATTGTGCTTTCATTGTACCACCTTCCTAAACAAGCAATTATCTGAACTTCTACATCCTGCTTTATTTGGCTTAATCCTTTGGATTAAGGCATGGTTCTTTGGAGCTATCTCCTTGAGGTCTTCCCAGGAAAAGAAGCCCTTCAAACTGCAGAGCGGGTGGGGTGGGGGTGGGGGTGGGGGAAGCAGAGAAAAACTCTTATTCCTCAGGAAAGGGTGGGATGTGATGTCTGCTCTGGGGAGCTCAGCTTCTTTGCAGATGCTACTCGGCAGCACATAATGACTTCTTTTGGCTGAAGAGCCAGGAACGGCAGCTGTTAAGAGAAGCAAAGGCCAGAGGGCTTAGAAGGGCAGTTTGCAACAGATGAGGCAGCTTTGCACAGAAACAGGATGGAGGCCCAGAAAATCCGCTTATGGAACTCCAGGGACAAGAGAGAACACGTGCACTGGCTGTCCGGTGGGTGCTGGTGTCCGGCCTCCAGGGCTGCAACACTTGCCCTGGCTGCATTTTGGTCTTTCTCCAGCACAGAGTCCAGCATGGAGTCCTTCTTTCCTACCTTTCTCTGGGCCCCCATGGCCCTTGCTGACCCTGTCTCCCTCAGCTCTTGTATCACCTACAAAAGAACCGACACTTTCCTGTCTGTCTTTGGCCCGGGCGGAGGCGGCCCTGGGCAGGGGTCATGTTCAGCTCACATGTTTCCCTGTGCATATAAGTGATGTGCATGTATTAACTACTGCTGGACTCTGGGACACTGGAGGTGGCCCCTGCCTTCTTGCTGCTGCTCGCTTTAGCTACCTCACACATGTGTGTGCATGGACAAGTGTGCCTGTGTGATCTCTCACCTTCCACATTTGGGCGTGGTTATGTGTGTGATTCTCTTATCATACGTGTTTGTACATGTGTTTGTGTGTGACCTCTCTTTCACCATTCACATTTGTGCATGGTTATGTGTGTGACTCTCTTATCATACGTGTTTGTGTGTGATCTCTCTCTCTCTCTCACCTTACATATCTGCATAGGTACAAGCTTGTCTCTGTGGCCTTACATGTTTATGTATGTTTATTATGTTTGTATCTGTGTCTGTGTGACTCCTCTGGCCTGATGTGTTGATGCATGCACCTCCTCATTTAAGGCAGAATGTCCTGCTTGAACTCTAGTCTTTCTGATGGGGGGAGGCGAGGCTCTGAGGGGCTGCGTAGTGTGACCTCTCTCTCATCTTACCTGTTGCGCCTGTGCCTTCCCAAGTCACCCTGTTTGGTGGTTGGGCATCACCCTATCTCCCAGGGGGTGCAGTGTGCAAGCAAGAGGAGTAGCTGGGCCCCATGAGAAGCACCAGAACCTCTTTAGAAAGAGACAAAGAAATTTTTCTTCGCTGCCTTGCCCCTTCCTACCCTGGAAAGGAAACTTCCTGGCATCCCTGCCGGGGGCTGTGGGGGGCAGATGAGACCAAACATTCAACCCTGCCCCTGCCCCTCTCTAGTTCCACGCATTTGGAGCAGAAGGAGCAACCGGAGATCAGGGCCCGGTGCTGATCCCTCCCTCATGGCCTGTGGTGTCGACATCATCCAAGCTCCCAGCCAAGCTCCCAGCCTCCGCAGGGCTGGACCTCAGGCTTTGCTGTTTCCTCATGAGAGCGGCCCTGGTGAGGGAGGACGGAGGTAGGGGGGTGGGGGTGGGGATATACAGATTGCGCTGACAACGTCCATTCTTCTCTGAGCTGTACAGACTCCCTGGGACTGCATTCCCAGCCCACTGTTGAAATTCAGCAACAAGCGTATCTGCAGTTCCACGTCAACACGGAGCTCAATGCTAAAATATGATTGATGTTTCAAATCAAATGCTCTCGGGGTCAGAACAGTGCGCGCATTTCTAGGAATAGGAGCCTGAAATGAAACTCGCCAGGGCCATAAAAATGTAAGAGGGCTGCCGGGTGCCTCCTGGAGACGCCCACCTCGAGGACAGGGAGCGAGCTCCGTGGAAATCACTTTCCTTCTCACTTCTGCCACACCGTACCCCTCAAGGAAACAGAAAGGCTGGCGGGGTCCTGCTTGGTAAATCCTCAGGACCTGGGAGAAGGCCAATGGAGCCAGCAGACCCAGTGCGACCAGCCCAGGGGGTGGGGATGAGGAGACGAGAGGGACCACCAGCCCTGGATGAAGCCCACGCTGTCCCGGGCCCCATGTGAGCTGCCCTGAGTTCATGCACCTTCTTACTCTTTGCAAAAACTGGCGGTGAATAGCGCTTCCTACTCACCGGGGAGACTCAGATGCGGGAAAGAGGAGTGTGTTCCCTGAAGGAGGTGCAGGCACTTCTCCACCCCCGCAGAGCTCCCAGAGTCCACTCAGAACCATGGGGTCTGTCCCTCCACTCTTGTTGGATGAGACTGCTCTCCCCTCTCCATCCCTCTGGCAATCCCTCAGCCCTGCACCTCCTCATTTAAGGCAGAATGTCCTGCTTGAACTCTAGTCTTTCTGATGGGGGTAGGCGAGGCTCTGAGGGGCTGCAAAGAAATTAGAAATGAGACAAAAATTCCAACGTTAGGGGCTGGAGTGATAGCACAGCGGGTAGGGCGTTTGCCTTGCACGTGGCCGACCCGGGTTCGATTCCCAGCACTCCATATGGTCCCCTGAGCACCGCTAGGGGTAATTCCTGAGTGCAGAGCCAGAGTAACCCCTGTGCATCGCCGGGTGTGACCAAAAAGCCAAAAAAAAAAAAAATTCTAACGTTATACAGATATGCCTAGATTGGAGAAGCTACTTTCAAATGGACCCCGGGTTAAGTTTAGCAGTGATCAGGAATGATCCAAGGAAACCCACAGGCTGGTTTACTCCCAGGAAATAGCAATTGTTTTTCTGGTATCCTGGACCAAGAAGTCATTCCAAGGCAGGATGGTTAAAACATAAAAACAACAACAACAAAAAAACCCCTCTGGATTGGAAGACAGTAGATCTGGGATCCTGGGTATCAGGATCCTGGGTCTGACCCATTCTAGGAGCAAGATTTTCTGAGCCTCAGTTTCCTCATCTGTATTGTGGGTCTGATCACTCCTTCACTGCCCATTTCATGATGGCAACAGATGTGATGATGGAGGCAACTCATTCCTTGGGACTTACTGAGTACTACCTGCTGGTCACTTTACGTGGTCCAAGGCACGTGGATCATAGAGGTGGAGATCCCCATTTTCAGGGGCTCCCTGAGAATAGAGAGGATGGACAGAAGCGGTGAGTATAGATGGACTTTATAGTCATGCTCTGGTGCGTTTGCATCCATTGCTCCGCTTAAAGCATATGTCAGTTGTCTGAGGGAGGCAGAAGCACAGTATTCTTTTTCTCATGTGGCAGATGGAGGAAACTGAGGTTGCAGAAAGCAGAGTGGTGCTAATACCCTCAAAAATCTGTGCTCACAATTCATGTGCATGGGGCTTTCCTCGGGGGCACGTCAGTGGCTCTTCAAACCATCTCCATGTGGACAGACTTAGGAGCCTCTGCGGGGAGAGAGGCAGGGCTGGGGTGTCCGCGTGTGGACAGTCCCACCAGGAGCTGGGATTTGTCCTCTGTGTTTTCCTGGACTGTATATGGTCTCTGGCTGCACCAGCATTTGCCTAGTCTCAGAAAAACCAAGTTCAAAATGGATTCAGAACTCAAATGGACAGGTCTCCAAAGCGCTGTAAGGAGTTCAGAAATGTCTTTTAAACTTCCCCACATCACTAATCATCAGGGAAATGCAAATCTAAACCACAATGAATTATAACCGCACAACTGTTAGCATGACTATTACAAAAAAAAAAACAACAAAAATCTCTAAAACAAAACAACAAAACAACAACAACACACACAAACACAGAAGCACACACAAAGTAAGTGTTGGTGAGGGTGTGGAGAAATCGACATCTTTTTATACATGGTTTCAGCACACTGTGAAATGGGGCAGCTGCCATGGAAAATTCTTCAAAGCATTGGAAATAGGACCTAGCAATTTTACTTCCAAATATTTATCTAAAAGAATTTAACCAGAATCTCTCTCTTTTGGGGATCGGGTGGGGCCACACTTGGTGTGTGCAGGGACTCCTCCTGGCTCTGTGGTCACTTGGGTCATTTGGGTCATCCCTGACACTGTTGGCACCAGGGTTGGTAGCATGCAAGACAAGTTACCTTAACCCCACAATAAGAATCTCTCTCTCTCTCTCTCTCTCTCTCTCTCTCTCTCTCTCTCTTTCTCTCTCTTTCTCTTTCTCTCTCTCTGCCATACCTAACAGTGCTCAGGGCATACTCCTGGCCCTGGGCTCAGGGCATACTCCTGGGCTCAGGGATCACTCCTGGAGGACCTTGGGGGACCATATGAGGTGAAAGACAAATGTTTTGCCCACTGTACTATCTCTACAGTTCTTGAAATAAAGGTCTCTTTAAAAAGGCACAAGCGTATCCACACTTCCCGAAGCTTCCTTCATAATGACCAAGGTATAGATGCAATCCATGTCCATCCACAGATGGACCATATGGACCATACATAGAGTGCTGTGCTAGCCCACCTTTTGAAAGATGGAAGTTCTGTAATATGCAATAACATGGATAAAATTGAAGCCAAGAATGCTAAGTGAAACGAGCCAGTCATAGAAAGAAAAAACAAATGCTCTAAGAGTCCTATTCCCTAGGGGATGCAGCTGGGGGGAGGGAAATGCAGTTACCAAGAAGCAGCATGAAGTTTCAGTGAAGGGTTGTATATACAACCTGCTATACAACATGAAACCCACAGTCCACAGCACTTCACCGCACACTTCAAAACAGTCAAGAGGATAGATCTTGTGCTAAGTGGTTCTTTCTGCTGTGGAATTAAAAAAAAAAAGAAGTAAATAAAACAAAGTGCTTTAAAACAAAGCCGGTCTTAGCAGATGCCTCTTTAGGCTCTGCTCATATTCTCTTGGAATTATCTTTAGGGCAGACGGTCCAATTTGTCACTCCCAGTTCCTGCAATTTTGTGGGGGAACACTTGCAACTGTGCTCAGGGTTTACTCCTGGATCTGCACTCAGGAATAAACCCTGGAGGTGCTTGTGGGGATGACAGGGAGTGCCTTACCCCTTCACTGTCTCTCTGGTGGAATGGTCTTTTAAATGCAAAATTACTGATTATTCTTGATTACTCTTGCATTTCATATGCTTTGCAACATTTCTGGCCTCTACCCACCAGACGCTTGGAGCTTCCCCAAGTTATGACAATCAAAACTGTTTCTAGACTCTACCCCTTGAGGGTGGGGGTGGGTAACTGATCCTACATAGGTATCACGGCACTGAACCATTTTGGAGGGACAGATACTTTGTCTAGTTTGCCTTATGACCACAGCCCCAGTGCCTGGCCCAAGTTAAGTGCTCCATAAATATTTGTTGGACGACAGGATGAGTAAATGAGTGACTAAGTGGATGAGTGAGTGCTGGACTCCAGGCACTGTCCTTGGACTGAGGTTGCTGAATCACTTAACCTACGCAGCTTCTCACCACCCTCCCCCATCACGTTGCCTCCTAGCTGCCTGGCCATTAGTGGCATCCCCTAGTAGTCCATCTGGTCAGCTCATAAATGATCTCCAAATAGGCCACAGCACCCAATTCATCCCAGCCTGATGTGCAGAGTGCAGAAACTCCTAACCTTTAGACCTGCAGAGGAGGCAGAACACGGAGGTGTAGATGTCATATGCCCCCTCCCACGGTGGACAAAGCCCCTGCTTTGGCCAACCCAAGCTGCTGCAACAGAAGAAAATTCCCAAGCTGACACTTTGCCTGTGCCCTCCCCCGCCCTCCATATTTCTCCATCTCAGAGCCCCGGGTGTAGCAAGCATCCATCAGGGAACATTACCCTGTATAATGAGACAACTGCACTCAGATCCCAAATAAGAAAATGGGAGGCTTCTATTAGACTTGAAGCCGCTCAAGTTCACTCAGCCTCTGCTAATGAAAATATGAGCAGCATCTAAAGCCGAGCCTGCTCCCTCACGTGGTCCGGTAAATATCTTAATATCCCCAGATTTCCTCCTGCCTTCTAAATTGTGTGCATCACTTCTGACATTTACGAGTTATCTTATGATGCCTGCAAGATGAAGCCACCAGGAAACTCTCCATCTGCACTCACTCTCTTTCCACACCCCCAACACCCCGATCCGACTCAGCTCGCGTCTCTCAGACTGTGAGAGCTCATCCCATATGGGTGAGATGTGAGGCCAGCTGCAGACCTTTGAGGGCGCAATTCCCTCCTCATATCTATTGGCATTGCACATGCTGGGAGATTTCATTTCAACAAGTTCCTTCTAAGTGACAGGAATGTGAAGGGAATGACACTCAGGGGACGTGGCCCCACTCTCCAAGGGTCTCATCATACATAACGCACCTGTTGTGTTTTCCATCCATTCCCACCAGGGGCTCCTCAAAAGAGAATGGGGTGGAGGTTGGTCCCTTGGCTTTATAGAGGAGAAGCTCAAGGACTCTGATTCACAAAGCTGCTTAAGGGGATGTGACGAAGGCCAGCCTTCTTCCACTCAAGGCAGGAAAAGACAGATATTGAATGGCTTGGGCGTGTGCTAGAAGGCAGGATTGAAAGAAATGATAAAGGGGTAAATAGTGTTCTGCACTGAAGCAGAGAAAAAAGGATCTTGATTCACATGAGGACTTGGTGAATCCAATATTGAAGAAAATGTAAAATGTATGGGTGGAAGATCCCAGGGTTGAAGAAGAGAATGTACAAAAGCACTGGAGTGTATGGCCCTGGACTATGGTATGCATCATGAGACAGGAGCATGCAAAGGAATTTACTGCAAGCGAAATGAGGGTACAGTGGTGTGGCCCCAATGTTAGCGCTTGAATTCATAAAACACATTTAGGGGGAACAGGGGTGCAGGGAAAAAGACTCACAGAAGCACACAGGTACCAACTGCTTGTCCTGCCCAATTTGGGGTTCAGTGATGTTGGGTTGGTGCTTGAAATCAACCACAGGAAGGGAAATCTCTTTAACAAATTGTACTGGGGGAAAAAAGGGGTGAACCTAGATCTGTATCACATACCATACATTAAAGCCACTTAAGGGGCTGGAGCGATAGCACAGCGGGTAGGGTGTTTGCCTTGCATGCAGCCGATCTGGATTCGATTGGAGTGCACCAAGCACCACCCCTGAGCACCGCCAGGAGTAACTCCTGAGTGCATGAACCAGGAGTAACTCCTGTGCATCATCGGGTGTGACCCAAAAAGCCAAAAAAAAAGCCTCTTAAAAATGGGTTAAGGACCTCAATGTTACATTTTTATTTTTATTATTATTTTTCTCATATTCCACAGAACTCTGGATTCTGTGCTCAGGGATTACTTCTGGAGGTGCTTGGGGAGACTATATGATACCATGGCTCAAACATAGGCCTTCTGCATGCATTCCAACTATTGAACTATCTCTCTAGACCTGATGCTAAATCTTGAGTATATAAACTACATAAAGGGAAATATAGGCAGACCTCTCTATGATATTGACTTCAGAAATGTCATCAATTATTCAGCTCCACTAGCTAAGGAAATAAAAACAAAAGTTAACAAATGGAACTATATCACATTAAAAGTCTTCTGCACTAAAGAAGAAACTATCACTAAAAGCAGAAGACACCCACCAGAATGGGAGAATATAACCATGCATCTAGTAAAGGGTTAATATCTAAATGATATAAAACATTCACACCATGTAACAACACAAAGACCACCTCATCAGAAAAACAAAGAGAGAGCTGATCAGTACTTCAAAAAAGACACACAGATGAACAACAAACATATGAAAAGTGCTCATCATCACTGATTATCAGAGAAATGCAAATCAAACCAACAGTGAGAAATCAGCTCACGCCAGTGAGAGTCACTTATATCAAAAAGCCGAGACTGCTGGTGGGGATGTGGTGGAAAAAGAACCCTTGTTCACTGTTAGCAGGTCTGTCATCTTGGGAAACAGTATGGAACCTTCTCCAAAAAATTAAAAATAAAATCTTTCACAGGACCCAGTGATACTGCTCCTTGGCATCTATGCCAAGAACACAAAAGCATAGTTATATTATTACTAACCACGTTATCTCAATGAAAAAACTAGCCATTGTGGGGGATTTACATCATGGCAATGAGCAATCAAAATCATACTCCCCCCACATGCAAAGCCACTTGCTATACTTCTCTCAGCTCATATTGAGAGTAAGGGGTTGCCACTTCCAAAGTGACTTCAGGGACCCAAGGCTCAAACAACTGTAGGTGGATTCGTGCTGTTGGTGAGGAATAGGACTCAGGAAAGGTCCAGTTAGTGGCTGCCAATTCAGATCGATGGTTTAGAAAATTAGAGGGGGTCATTTTCCCCTTTCCTCGTCTCCTCCCCTCCCCCACCTCCACAAAGCAGAAATGGTTTTGTCTAAAGAGAAATAAACATCTCTTTAAACAGAAGAGACAACACACCAGAGTGAAGGGCTGACCAACTGATGTTTCTCGGTCGGGAAGCAGGCAGAACACGCGGCTCCTTCCATTTATTATTCGTATTACATTATCCCAACTCACTTACTCAGAATTCTCTTACCATAGATCAGTGCTTGGCCTCTTCCATTACTTGCTAATCCAAATGGACCTGGTGCAAACTTAATTTTCAGGATAATGGCAGCCCAATCTGTTTGCACAATCGGTTGGCTTGTGCATCTTTATAGCATTTGCTGACTCCTTAAAATCAGTGAGGCTATGCCAGGCCATCAAACCCTCCTTCTGAGAGGGAAACAGAGTTCTAGGCTGCCCGAGTGCTCCTGGCTGCCTATACTGCACCTGTTACAGGCTGGTTGGCCCAGGTGAATCACTACAACCCCTCAGCACAGCCCTTGAAAGGCAGTAATGTGACTTCCATGTCATAGAAGAGAAAACAGAGGCATTCTAGGAACACCCAGAAATATGCTCAATCCATGCAACAAGGTAGAATGTCACCACGATTGGTTTAATCCTCCTAACCACATCTCATTACTACCTAGAGTGAATAGAATAATCATTCCCAAGACATCCACCTCCCAACCTCTGCAGCCTGTGACTACTACCGTATATAGCAATTTAATTCAAGAGATAGGGCAATTATTGTGGATTATCCAGACAGACCCAAGATCCTCCCAGGGCCCCTGAGGACTAGGAGACTGAAGAAGATGTGATTACAGAGGAGAAGGCAATGTTAGTGGAGGCGGAGGTCACTGTGACATGGCTGAGGAATGCCAGCAGTTACCAGAATCCAGAAAAGGCAAGCAATGGCTTATTCCCGCCCCACCCCACCCCAAGCCTTACAAAGGAAGCAGTTTTGCCAACACCTTGATCTTATCCCGCTGAGACTCATTTCTTGATTTCTGGCTTCCAAAGCTTTAAAACATTTCCATTGTGTTAAGTCACTACTGGTGGTAATTTGTTACTGCAGCATGGAGAAACTCATACACTTGCCAAAGCAGGAGGAAGAGAGGTAAGTGAACTGTCAAAACAAGGAACAGGATAAGGGTGAACCTGCGGGTACCTTTGACACAGCAGGTTCTAGCAGAAGGACCCTCCTCCCTGTCCTTTCCATCACCCACTCTGACCTCCAGACTGATCTAATGTGTACTGATGACAAGCACTCCTGCCACCCCCCAAGAGAAGGAGGAAACAGACAGAGGGTAACATGCAGGACTCACATGCTTGGGTTCTGTCTCGGCTCTGCCAGACACTTGCTGTGTGAGGCTGGGCAAAGCCCTTTATTTCTCTAACTTCTGAAGATGCTGCGACTTCTCAGATTGAGCTCAAAGATGGTTTTATACTTATGTGCTAAACAAACTAATCATAACAGTCTATTGAGCTCACCAAAGGAGCAACCAGGACACACTCTGTGCTGACGCTTCTTCTCTATTTTTTTTATGCAAACCCGTTCCTAGGACTCAAAGCTGTGGGGCTCAGGAACCATCCTTCAGGGAGATGCTCCATGCATATTAATTTGGAAGGATGTCTCTGGCTCCCACGGCCAGCGCGTGGGCACAAACTGGCCCTATGAATCAAAAGTGGAAATACAGACTATCCTGCTTAGAAAGATCAGAAGCAACCCTGGATGCCTGCAAATGCAAGGTCTTTGCAATCGAGCTTGCAGGAATGGGAATAACTTGGCAGTGTGAGGGAGGAGAAACTAGGGAGCTAAGCTGCCAGGAGTGGCAGAGTTTTAAGGGCTAGTTCTTTTATTGATGAAAAGAACTGTTGTCCAATGGACAACAGTGGAGAGATGAAGCCTTGGGAGTTTAGCTCAGTGGCATATGGTGTGGCTTTACTAAAAACATGATATACGTTTCCAGTGTTCAAGTCCTTTCGGATCCTTTGAGTGTCAAACTTTTAGCTTCAGCATCCCAATGTGCCAAGTGAGCAAGAAGACTTCCTTCCTAGAGCCAGAAAACCCTGGTGGATTGTCCTTGACACCACCCTCTCTGGGCTTTAGTTCACTCAACTGGAAAATGGGGCTTTTCATTAGAGGGGTTGAGGGAAGGTTCAGTGAGCAAGAATCTATCTGTGGTGCAGGCCTAGGAATGCAAGATTTCTCCTGGCTCGTGAGAGCAATGAACTATACAAGAACAACACTGAGTGTATGGCTGCTCTGCTTTTTAGAAGGCTGGGTCCTTGTGGGGGACACTTGCTTGCCCCTCTGCTGCTGTTCTTTTACTTTCAGAACAAGTTGGCTGCACGGAAATATCTAGGCTTCTAGATATTTCTAGAAAGTTTAATATATGCAAATGTTAACATCTACATAACATCTACATAAGTAAGTAGATGGCTACATTGGCAGAGTCTACAGCCTCGTATCTGCATCTGATTGGTGTGTGCCTGGGTATGACCATTTCTCAGGCCAAAAAAAAAAAAAAAGGCTGCTTTCCAAGAGATTGCTCCACAAAGAATGGCTTCTTTTTTTTCTTCCTTCCTTCCTTCCTTCCTTCCTTCCTTCCTTCCTTCCTTCCTTCCTTCCTTCCTTCCTTCCTTCCTTCCTTCCTTCCTTCCTTCCTTCCTCCCTCCCTCCCTCCTTCCCTCCCTCCCTCTCTCACTCCTTCCTCCCTCCCTCCCTCCCTCCCTCCCTTCCTTCCTTCCTTCCTTCCTTCCTTCCTTCCTTCCTTCCTTCCTTCCTTCCTTCCTTCCTTCCTTCCTTCCTTCCTTCCTTTCTATGAATCACCGTGAGATACAGTTACAAAACTTTTATGTTTGAGTTTCAGTTATACAATGATCGAACACCCATCCCTCCACCAGTGCACATTCTCCACCACCAATGTCCCCAATATACCCCCCCTTTCAACCCTCCCTATGCTTCCATGGCAGACAATTTCCCCCTACTCTCTCTCTACTTTGGGGCATTATAGTTTGCAATACAGATACTGAGAGGCTATCAGATTTGGTCCTTTATCTACTCTTAGCACACATCTCCCATCCTGAGCGATTCCTCCAACTATCATTGACTTAGTGATCCCCTCTCTATTCCAGCTGCCTTCTCCCCCAGCTCATGAGACAGACTTTCAACTATGGAGCAATATTATTGGCCCTTGTGTCTACTTGTCCTTGGGTGTCAGTCGCATATTATGTTATTTTATATTCAACAAATGAGTGCAGTCCCTCTATGTCTATATCTCTCTTTCTGACTCATTTCACTTAGCATAATACTCTCCATGTCTACCCACTTATAAGCAAATTTTATATCTTCATCTTTCCTAACAGCTGTATACTATTCCATTGTATAGATGTACCTAAGTTTCTTTAACCAGTTGTTTATTCTCGGGCACTGGGTTGTTTCCAGATTCTGGCTATTGTGAACAGTGCTGCAATGAAGGTACAGGTGCAGATGTCATTTCTATTGTGCTTTTTTGCACCCTCAGGATATATTTCCAGAAGCAGTGTTGCAGGGTCATATGGAAACTCAATTTCTATTTTTTTCAGGAATGTACATACTGTTTTCACAAAGGATGACTTCTAATGAGTGGGTATACACTCTGCTCTTGAGAGCTGGCAGAAGCTGCGTGAGAAGAGGGAACATGTCAGGGCAGCTGGCTCAGAGTCTCTCCCCCCCCCTCCGATTGGTGCTGGCTCTCATGCCTGGAGCACTGCAGCTTTGACGTTCAGATCTCACAGTGTGACAGGTCCCCACACTCCAATGGCATCTGAATTACTTGGTCTTGTTAAAATGCAGTGTCTGAGGCAATAAGTCTGAGGTGGGCCTGAGATTCTGCATTTCTTTCCAGCAAGTCCCCAGGTGAGCGGCCAGAGAGATAGCTCAAAGGGTTGGAGCATATGCTGTGCGTCTGGGAGGCCTGGGCTTGATAATGGCCACCACATGGTTCCCCGAGCATAGAGCCAGGAGAAGCCCCTGAGTGCCCCCTGGGTACGACTGCAAAACCAACCAAGCCATCTACCAACCAAGCAAACAAAGTTCCCAGGTGATGCTGAAGCTGCTCATCTCCCAGAAGCTAGGGCCCAGAGTGTCACCTGGAAGCATGACACAGGGAAAGAGAGCCCCATCTCTGCTGTGGGGTTCCCTGGACATAAAGAGGACATAAAGTTCCACTGCAATTCACACATCGGGGACACATCTACTGGTAACAGGGAGCGTGCTGAGTTGCATGCTTCATCCAGAAAACACAAAGCAAAATGGGGTGAAATGATCTCACCCATCAAAATAGAACAGATGTTTAGAAATAATAATTACATGAGAGATGGCAAAATGGGACTTTTTGTACATTTCTGGGGAGATTGAAAACTGGGGCAACTGCTTGGAGAACAGGTGGTAACGTGGCTCAAGAGCCTTATAAATGTTCCTGCCTTTGAATAAGTGATTTTGATTCTTCGACTCTGTCCTGACCAAGATTTGAATAAACCTGCCCCAGCATCCTCCCAGAGAGGAGGAAATGGTAGAAACAGTCTTAACACCTCAGAGCAGAGAAAAGAGATGTGATCTGTGGCCATCCATGCAATGGAGTTGTATGTGTGTGAGCCCATGAAAACACTGTGTTGTAGGGGGGAAAGTGGTTTGCAAAATTAAGCAGAGAGAATCGTCTCAGATTGATAATAAAAATTACTTAAGTCCAGGGTCAGAGAAATAGTTCAATGGGCTAGAGTGCATGCAAAGCATGAGGGAGGCCCTGGTTTGATCCCTCGGCACCTCATATGGTCTCCTGAGCCCTCTGGAAGTAACTGCTGAACTTGGGTCCAGAGTAGCCTCTGAGGACTGCCAGGTGTGTCCCCCACTCCCCAGTAATCCTACACAGAAAGTAAGACTGAAAGGAGTTAAAACAACACGTCAGTGGTTAGGATTGGGTGGTAGAACCACCAGTGAAATTTGGGGGGCACAGTAGACTTGGGAGTATACCCAGATATACTCAGGGCTTACTCTTAGCTCTGTGTTCAGAGATTCCTCCTGGCAGTGCTCAGGAGTCAATATGTGGTGCCAGGGATCCGAACTCGGATTAGTCACATGCAGGGATATGACTTAATCTCTGAACTATCTCTCCAGCCCCCATTGGTGATTTTTCAAGTCATTTTCCAAAATCTTTCTAATGTGTGTGGACTTTATGATGATTTAGTAGAAATGTCCTTTTAAATGAACTCAGATCTATTGGCTCTTAATCCGATGACTTAAAAGTCAATGCACACTATAATTTTATAAATTATTTCTTATTTTCCTGTTGACTCATATGGCCGTTTCAGGGACAAGTTTCTGATTGATTACTGATTAGCAGCAGTTTCTATTTGCCTGTCACCAGCTTCTCTGGTTAAGAATATTGTAATGTCTAAGCCGAAAGTCCCAGGAGTGAGGGGGGAGGAGTTCAGTTGGCAGAGAGCCTACCGTATAAGCATGAGACCGTGAGTTCGATCCCCGATGCTACCCCACTTGCTGAGTGGAACTCCCAGCTACATTCCAACAGATTGTGACCCACAACCCCTGTGTGCAAGCCCCACAATCGGAGTATCAGGTTTCCCCTTGAACTCCACAACTAAGTATATGAACATTGCAACCAAATGGGGGCTCTGGCAAGCATCAGAACCAAGCATGCGCCCAGTGGTCACCCCAACAACAATAGCAAAGGGAAGGAGGGAAAGTCACCCTCAGGTTAATGCAGTAAAGGAAGCTTATGAGTGATTATTCCTTAATCCAGTGGACTAGGCACCTGCATCTCCGGGTGCAAGGAAGTTCATGAGCAGTCTACAGTCTGGCGTGGAGGAGAAATAGATCAATCCTTTGCACCCACACTTCAGGGTTAGTGCACAGTACATGATGGGAGTGATGTAGAAAGGAGCCACTCTGCCAAAGACGCCCTAAACGATGGGGAGGGGTTAAACAAGAAGTGGTAGGAAGGAAGTCCAAGCAAGGTTTGCAAAGATGGGGAGGGGAAACATGGAGAACATGGACTGTTCACGGAGGCACTGACCGGCACTTGGGGAAGAAAAGAGATGAGCTGGGAATGGCTGAGGCTGTCAGAAACTGTAGGTGCCATATTTGTGGGTGTGGGCTTTCCTGAGGTGGTGCAGAGACCCAGCAGGGTTATTAAAGAGGGAAGATTTGTGGCCAGATCGAAAATCAATGACGATAATTCTAGCTTCCAGGAAGGAGGTAAGACTGTGGGTGGTTAAAAGGAACGTGTGGTGGGGACAGCAAGCCCCAATCTGGGGGATGTTTTAATAATTCAGAGGAGAAGCAGAGGAGGTGGCAGTGGGAACGGAGAGAGTTGGACAGCTGGGAGAAAGAGTTAGGTGGCAAATCAGTGGCCACAGGTTTTGTAAATTAATTGGATGTGGAAGGTTTGGGAGAGGAAGAAACTCTCAAGTTTTTGGCTTGGGCAAGTGGGTTGGCTGTCTAAACATTTGCAATTGCTAATTTATGCATTTTTGCAGGTTCACATTTCAGGGTCGATTAAAAAGTAATTTGATCGAGCAGAATAGAAATTAGTCACAACCTCTCAGGACTCTAAACATCACGTAAAAATGTGACACATTTAGACCAAAGGCTTGGGGAAGACGCCAGCTCTGGCCTGTCCCCCACCCCTGCCCGAAGGACTCCACCAACACGAAGATGCATCACGGGGTGGGGAGCCAAGTCCAGGCAGTGGCTCACTGAGGGCTCGGGCTCGGGGATAGTGAAAAACACTGTTTCACAAAGGCGTTTTGACCGATGGCTGCCCCCAAACAGAGGCACGGGGCAGTTCGTTGAGTGCCCAACCCTGGCAAGCTCTGAATTCTTTCTGGATCTTTTCTGTCCGGGATCTTTCCTTACAAAGCAGACAGGAATCGTGTTTTTCTGATCCGCTCTTCCCTACCTGAGAACTGCCTATACACCGAGACACAGACGTGCATCCCGTGCTTGTTCCTGCCCATGCACACACATGTGGGTGGATCTAACAGATGAGGCTCCATCTGTCTCCAGGTGTTGGTCACAGCAGAGACAGATCATACCTGGGCCTGGCCTGCTGGCTGCTGCGTTTCCCTTTTGGGCACCAGAGTTTACAAACAGTTATTAGTAGGACTTCATACATGAACTTTGCCAGCACCACAGCTTCTCCCCAGGTGTCCACTTCCCTCCACCATTATCCCAAGGTCCTCACCCAATGGTGGAACGTCCACTGGTTCGACCTCCCCGAGACCTCTTTGGAAAACAATATGGGCATTTCCCAGAAACCAAGGGATCAAACTGCCATATGCCCCAGCAATTCCATTTCTGTCCATCTAGCCCAGGGTCCAAACACTCAAATTGGAAAAGAATATACACTTCTATGTTCACGGAACATGTTTAAACTTCCCTGGAGCACCTCGGGACTTAAGGTCTGGTGCTCTGAATGGGAAGGGCTGGGTCTGAGTTCAAGTTCCCCTCGTCCCTCCCCCGGGCCACTCTGGGATCTCCCTCTGGAAGGCTTGTGAGGATTAGCTGGGAGGACCTGGGTGCACACAGCACACAGTGGGTGCTCACTACTCAGGTCACAGCTCTGGGGTCTCCCGGCTATCCTGAGGAGGTCATGAGCAGCTGATTCCCTGGTGTTGAGGGGACTTGAAGTAAACTCAGGGAACCATACTATACACAGAGATTCCCTGTGTACAGTATGTCCAGCCCTGTGACAACTCTGTATTATGTGGACATTTCTGCAGCAATATTTCCTGTGATGGGAAAGATAAAGTCCCCTGTTCTAGAGAGAGCAACTCATGCTTTTAGATGTTGGGGGGAAAAGGCGGTGCTGGAGAGATATTACAGGGATTAAGGCACTTGCTCTCATAAAGCTGACCCCATTCCACAACTGGCACTGCATCGGGTACCCAAACTCCACCAGGAGTGATTCCTTTGAGCACAGAGCCAGGAGCAGGCTTTGATCACCCACTGGCTGCAGCCTCTCCAAACCTCCCCCTCTCTAAACAAACAAACAAACAAAAAGTCAGCCATGTTGGTGAAGATTGGCCTCTACAGTAATGGAAGGGCTGTTGTAAAGTGAGTCTTTAATCCCATCCCTGGAAAATGGGAAGTCTAGCTCAGGTGCCACTGGCAGACGGCATCCTGATGCTACAGGCAGCTCTGGGTCCGGCATACAGGGAGCCAGACTCTCCCCCCTGCTACTGCCTGCCTGTGTCTTGGGGCACTGCGCTCCACTGAGAGCCTTTGCTCAATGCATGCTCAGGGTCAGGCCAGCACTTCAGGGAATGCACAGAGAAATCAGGGTCTCTGTCCCCCCTTCCCAAATGTGACTGGTAACTCCTGCCTTGGAGTATTGTGTGGCCTGGAAGTAGATGCTGCCAGCTCTATGCCTGGCTTATAGCAGATGTGTGGTCTGTGGGCACCAATGGCACTGTTGGATCATTACAAGCTCAGGTGTTGGTCTGGCCCATGGTCCTCTCCTCCGTGGGCTCTGCCAGGGGCCTCACATATAGTAGCTGTTCAATTCCCCAAAGGGGATTGGGGCAGGGGAGGAGAGTTGGACCACATGCTGCCGAGTTTGGGGCTCCTCCTCCTTCTTCTTCCTCTTGCCTTGGTGCTTGGGGGTTGCTCCGGAGATGTTGGGGACCATGTGGTTCCAGGAATCAAACGTAGGTCCCCTGCTTGAACAATATCTGCTCCGGCCCTGAAGGATTTTTAAACCGATTTTCCTGTTTGCTTCCAAGGAGATTGTGACTCTGATTAGGTTTCTCAGGGTATCTTCCCTCCTCCCCTCCTCTCTTCCCCTCTTCTGGGGACACAGTGACAAATAGGGACAACAATTTTGGGTGCCCCAGGACCTACTCCTACCACTCCTACTCCCCAACCCTGCCTGGGGAAGCAAAAGCTGAACTCGGCCCTGGGAATTATTTTCAGTATTGTCTCCAGCTATTCTAATCACTAACATTTTGCAGTGGGTGGTTGGAGCTGGTGGTTTTCCTTTCTTTTGTGCAAACGAGACCAGAATAAACAGCATGGGGTGAGTCACTTCAGACTCGGAGCGCTTCAATTACTTAAAAACTCAAGGGCCTGATGAAGCTTCGAATGTCACCTTCTTCAGAGCAGCCAGAGCAGATGGGAAATGTGCCCTGCTCTGAATTGTCAGTGCTTTCCCGGCACGGCGGCTCCACCATGAGCAAGCAACACGCACCCACGGGGAGAGCAGGAAAGCGCATCCATCTTTGGAGGGCCCTCCCGGTGCCAAAAACCCTACACAGGGAGTTCTGCGTGCGACTTCCTTTCATCTTTACAATGACCTGATGAGGCAATACCCGAGTGCCTTGGCGGTGATCGATTGCGGCCCCGTGCATGTTCCTTCCCACACAGGTGACAGCCTGGAGCTTCTGAATCCCTGCAACACTCCCAAGATGTAGCTCTTGCTTTCTCTCTGATTCACAAATGAGACAATGGGGGTAGAGAAGCAAATGGGGGAGCAGGAATCAAACCTGCATCTCTCTGTGGGTACAGATATGCAGGAGCCCAGGTGTTTTCCAAATGGCATCCCGGGGAACCCTGGAGTCTGCTGAGCTACTAATGGGTAATTGTCAGGGAACCATAAAAGATAACACGGTCAAAGGTTTGGGGAGTCTTCACTTGCACAGCCTCCATCCCCTTCACAGCACACATCTTACTTCTATTTTTATCTATGGGGGGGGGCACAATTGACAGTGCTCAGGGTTACTTAGTGCTGGGAGTTGTTCCCCAGGATGCAAGGGGGACCTTGTGGTGCTGGGGATTAGACCTTGGGATCCTGCAAGCAAGGCATGTGCTCCAGCCTGTTGAGCGATCTCCCCAACTCTCATGCTACTTACTCAAGACTGTCAGAAAGCTGGTATTAAAGCAAAGCGTTGACTCTGTTTGCCTAGCTATTTCTCTGACTGGCCTTTCAAGGGGATTGTAAATCTGATCTAAGCATGTAGCCCTTCACTCATTCCTGCCTCTGTGGAATGCTCATCACTGTTCGACGCGCCCCTGGGCCTGGTGGAGCAGGACTATAGACAGGAGACACTCCCAGACAAAGAACTCATAAAATAGCTCCATTTCCTCCCAGCATTCCCACTGGAGTACATTTTCCAGGGGAGAAAGCCCAACCAGAGGTTTAAAAGAGAACTAAAACCAAATTATTAGGGGCCACAGAGATAGTACGGAGGTAAAGAGATTGCCTGGCCTACAGCTACTCTCAGACCAATCCTTTGTACTATACACGGTCCCCTGAGCACCACCAGGAGTGATCCTGGAGCACGTAGTCAAGTGTAAGCGTTGAGCACCTCTGAGTGTGGCCCCCAATCCAGACACTAACCATAATAACAGATCACTGGAACTGGAGAGACAGTACAGAGGTTAAGGTACTTGCCTTGCACGTGGTTGACCCAAGTTCAATCCCCAGCACCACATGGTCCCCTGAGCACCACCAGATTTGACCCAAACCATCCTCCACCCCTGGCTCAGCAAAGGACACCCAAGAATTACTGTCAGAAAATACTGCAGGAAGTCATATTCTGAAAACCAATGACTGGCAGCACTGCTTTCACAGGTTAACACTTGCCTGGGGCGGGTGCCCAATCCACATTACGGAGTATTGGTAGGGACTTTAGAAGAGCTAAGGGCTAAGGTCCTCCACTGCGGCATTGGGTGGAGACCAGTGCCTTTCCTCTACCGCAGCTCCTCCAAGTGACCTTCCAGCTTCTGTTGACACCACCTCCACCCCCGGAAACATGAAGTCCCTGCCTAACAGGCTGCTGTGATGCACTGAAGTATAATGTGCTTCCCAGGGCTCTTGCCCCACGTTCCTTCTTGTTTCCCTGTGGTCTCTGAAAGTTGTGAAGGTCCCCCTCACTTCCCCAGAGCTTTCTATTTTTGGCCTAAAAGATTCACCTGCCCACTGACTAGGGGCACAGGCTGGGCTTGGCGAGCAATCTATATCCCCCCCATGCCCCTCTCCGCACTCTGCTTCCTCTGACTCCAGACCTCCGCTCTGTCTGCTGCTTGCTTACGCTTGCCTCTGCTCCTCACTTTCCATCCCCTGCCCCCATTATCCTCAGAGAGAGTCAGACCCCTAGGGTTGACAGTGGCGCAGTGCCCTCATTTTAGTTCTGGTTCCCCTGTGAACCAAAATGAGATCTTGGCCAGCTGCCGCTCTCTTCTCCAGTCTTGGTTTCCACCTCTGCCGTCCAATGCGGGCATTCTGGGATGCTTATAAATGTTCAAATTTTACATTTTTGTATTATGTAAAAGTCAGTGGCTGATCTGACTTGAGGGAAAAAAAATCACCAGACACACCTGTAGACTATACTAAAGATACAGAATCATCAAAACCCAGAAACCAATAGCATTATCCTTTTTCTTTCCTTTGAAAGACTTGACCATTTCCATTTCTCTTTAATTGATTTCAAAATAATAAGAAATTTGGCCAGTTAAATTATGGGTATAAACATGGGCTTTTAGGGGCTGGTGAGATAGTATAGCAGGCAGGCACTTGTCTTGCATGAAGCAGACTTGGGTTTGCTCATGGGAACCTCACATGATTCCCCAAGGCCAACAAAAGAGATTTCTGTATGCAGACCCAAGAGTAAACCCTGAGCACAGCTGGGTGTACCCCTCCCCCCACACAAAGACATAAGGATTTTAGGTTAGGTTCCTACTTGGCACAGAAGAGAAACGGGACTTAAGATGTTGATTTCAAAAGAGTCAAATAAAGGAAATTTTCTTCTTCCATATTTAGCTTAATAAAACAGGAATAATGCGCACTATGAAGAGCATACTCAATTGTTTTGGTTTTACTGCTTGGGACAAACACAGATTTCCTTTTTTAGAGTTGAAATGCAGACACCGAACAGTAAGATCATAAAGTCTATTTTTTTCTGAAAGTTCATCGTAAAGATCATTACTTAGAATTTAGATTCAATTTCCCCATGAAAACAAAGTTATAAATGGTGGTCAGGTTCCCCGGCTCTCCTCATAAATTTCTATTTTACCCATTCACATTTATACTTCTTTTGGAAATGGTTTATATCTTCTTATCGTTACTGCCTTCTGTGGTTTGCCCAACATTTAGGGGGCTCTATTATGAATTGAGTATGTCTGAGGAATACTTCAGGGAACCCGAGAATTCCTAGGGTGACTGTATTCTCTGTAGGGTGGTAAAAATAAAATGTGATGCCCTGAGAGCCAAGTTGGATGAACTTTGAGGAACTTGAGTGAACATGAGGGAAGATTTTTTTGTTTCTAACCATAACTCCGTGGCTTCCCTCCATTCTGACAAGAATTAAGCAAAAACTCAACAAACCTAAGCCCCTGACGAGTGGCTTATTGAAATATATCCATTTCCATGGATTACTGGGTATGGATTACTGATACATGCTACACACTCTGAAAATGAGCAAATCGAAGAAAGTTGACCACAAAAGACACACTCAAATGAGGTGCCCAGAAGTGGTAAACCCATGGGGACAGAAAACAGCCTTCACGGTGAGGGCTGGGGAGACCAGATGGATGGTGGGTTATAGGTAATGAGGATGTGCTCACTCTGCAGGTGGGCAAACAAGTTATAGATTCAGTTATTGTGATGTTTGCACATCCTTACCACTGAATCGTTCATTTTGCATGGGTGAATTGGATGGCGTGTGAATTATGTCTCAATAAAGCTGTGTGTGTTTTAAGTAGAATTAGCAAAGCCATTGAGGGAATATTTTCCTCTTTCCTGAGCTCCAAGAGAGTGTTCTCCCCTTCCCTGCTTTGGTTCTGGCCTGCTGTTCACAGAATACACAGGACTGTTTCTAACATGGGGACTCATAATTGAGGCAATCCTTCTGTATGTCTCTTCACAGAGAGCAAGCATGTTTGACGAAATATTATCTAATAAAGATACAGTTCAGGCTCCCTCCTCCTTCTGCAAACTTTTTCTGACCACCAATTCTTCACAGAATAGTTCACATAAGAGAGCCACATTCAAACGAAGGAAAGAGATTCTCAAAAGGGAGACAGATTCACAGGAGGGGCTCATTCTCACACCAGGAAACCAGCTTCTCACCCAAGGCCTGGTTTCTCCTGAGGGAATCGGGTTCACACTAGGAATGAAGTTCCCATCAGGGCGCCCCCATTCAGAAAAGTGCTTTGATGTGCTCAAGCTGTGGAATGAAGGCCTGCAGATCTAAAAAAGGTTGAAAACGGCTCCGTTAAAGCCCTAATTAGCCCTTTTTATATCCTAACCAGCATCTCACAGAACTAAAATAAAATATATTGAACTACCCTTTCCCCTTTCTGAAAAGTTTGCCCTTTACCAGCAGTTTTTTTTTAAGGGGAAAGAAAACAAACATCCAAACATCTGGGGCTAGTATCGAAATCAATTAATGTACTTTATGAAAAGATTTCCCACACGGCTTCAAAGAGGGAATGTGTCTGCTGCAATTAAATGTGTCTTTGGCAGCAACAGCAGAGTTCTGAGACAAAAACGTCTAGGACTGAAGCTTTCAAGGCAAAGACCCATCAGCTCTCCCCAGAGATGGAGAGATCCTATTACTGAGACAAAATGGCAAGTGAAGAAACAGCGCCCTGAACCTTCCTGTGGGTTTCCATCCAGGGTCTGTGCTGGCCTCCGAGATATTGGAGATCAAGACTCTCCCCCCAGAGGGTCAGATTTGTTGGAGCAAAAGCTGAGGCACAAAGAAGATTCTGGTCATCTGACTTTTGCACGTGACAATTGGAGGAACAAAAGCCTGGATACTTCTATAGGCTCCTGTTTTACTTCTGCTGGAGGACTCTTCCAACTAGTTTTCTGGGAAAGAGCTCACAGTGTGGACTCTGAATCTCACACACATTGTCTCAATGTGGAAAGCAGCTTCAAATGCAAGCCACGATCCAGAGTCAGGTGATGTGTATTTAAGCTGGGCCAAATCCCATCATAAAAGCAAAAGGGCTGTATTGGAACTGGAGAACCCCACCCCAACCCTATCTTCTGTTAATTATCCTGCTTTGCTTCCTGGGGCCTGAATTATTCATGAGGCCAGATATAAAAGATGATGATGACTGGTAGACTCCAGATGTGACACCTGAATGTGCACCTGCTACATCTGTCTCAGGGAAACAGAGATTGGTCTATGGGACTCATAGGTTTCAGGGCTCCGGGGAGCAAGAGGTGACAAGGAGGGGGAAGAGGGCAGCCAGGAAAGGCAGAGGAAGGTAAAGTGATGTGGCACAGAGGAGGGGTGAGCAAGCTGTGTCCCAAAGGGGCTAACACCTGGGAGAAGAGAGTACAGCCCCAACTTGAAGAAAGTTCTGGATAAAGGCTAAATGAATGAGTGAATGCTAAAACTGGAAGGGAGCAAGGATGGAAACTAGACTTTCTTGCAGCCACCTTTGAGCCATTGTATTTAATTCTTGGGGCATCCCATGAAACCTGGTGGACACATAATCTGCTTGCTCTGATCCCCACAGTTCTGTAATGGGATTGGGTATTGGGAGCAAAGGGTTAAGATAGACAGAATGAGGAAAAGGCAGAATGGGAACTGAGGGGAAAGAATGCCGGCTAGCTGAAGTGTAAAACTACTAAGGCAGAGGTCCTGTGCCGCCCCATCTCCATTTGTCTTCCCTGAGGAAAACAATCCCAAAATAAGCCCACAATACAGATGCTTGTCCAATACACCTGTGCATATATATATATACAAGGGTAGTGTGGTTAGAATAAGTTAGGCTCAAGACCACTGAATATTGTTCTCCTGGGTCAGAGCTACCAATATTGAACAGGAAGGACAGTTAGGTTGTTAGCCACTAGGTTGTTAGTCCCCTAACTCCACGTTTCTCTCTTATTCTGTCTCATTTCTCAACTGTTGGCTGAGAAAACAACCGTTGGTGCTGCTTGTTCAGCCCTGTTCACCAGGACTGGTCCAGGGAGGCGAGCATCTGATTCACAGTGCCGGAAGCTTCGGCTCCACAGGAGACCTGCTCAGCTAGCAAAGGGGACTTCAGGTCAGGCCGTCCCAAATTTTCTGGCCCGACACAAGACTCTGCCTGCTCAGCCCTCTGGGACTTGGGTCTTGGGTCTTTCCTCCTCCGGCGGCTTTCTGGACAGTTTTGTCTCCAGGGATAGATGAACCCATGGAGCTGAGGGGCTGTGTCCAGTTCTGAAACTCAGGAAGTGCAATGAGTCGTCCATGTAGCATCATTCTGAGCATCCAACTGTGGATTCAGGCGGAGCGGAACTAGGTGCCACTACCCCTCACCCCCACTCCAGCTGGTCTTGGAGCAAAAGTGACACTGGCCAAGGCCTGGTGTCTGGTGTCAGCCTGCAGCACCCAGGTAAGGCAAGGAGGTGCAGGAATTGGTGCTTCCTGGAACTAGAAGGAATAGCCATAGCTCTAGGGATGCGGTCACTAACAATCTCCTTAACATCATCACAGCAGCAAACTTCTTCCTTCCTTCTTTCTCATTTCTTTCCATTCATTGATCAAGAGATTAGAGAGATGCCACTGGGTGAAATCATAAGTATTTGGGGGCATACAGAGGCAAAGAGGACTCTCAGACCAGAAAATAGTTATCTGCTTTGTCAACGAGTCTGATTGTCTGGAAAAGTGTCCGTGCTATCAGAAGCTCAAACTATTTCCAGTATCTATGGGCACAACAATAGGGTCTTTGGAGACACAGAGGCAGGAAATACCAGCTCTGCTCAAAGGCAGGGAAGTCCGAGATAAAAACACGTGGGTCTGGGGAGTTAGTTCAAAGCATAGCGTGTGTGAGAACCCAAGTTCCATCCCAGCACAGTGAGCCCCCATGCCAACACCATAGCTGTGGCCTCTGTGAAGAAAGAAAGATACATAGGAACATGGATTTGGAAGATGAGGATCCAGGAATTTGCTGGGTCGTCACTGCATGTCCTCAACTCTGTCCAGCTCACAGCTGCACTTCATTTTGCAGGAAAGAAAGGTGCACACTTCCCTAGCCACACCAGCAGCGGGAAGCAGGGCCAAGAGGGTGCCCCCAGCTTTCCTCCCCACAACCATTGGCCACAGGATTCATGTTCTTCATTTCCGTAATAACCCTGATCACAGGATACCACTTATCTGGATTTGTGTCAGGTGCCTCCCTGTTTCTCTGGCTCTTGAAATGGTACTTTCTCATAGTGTTCAAAACTCATACACGGAGGCAAGGGAAAGAAGGAAGGAGCATCCCGCCCTGTCCGGATGTCTTGGGGCCCCTCTATAGTCCCACGGAATATAATGTGAGCCCCAGACAGCCTTTCACATTTTCCATTAGCCCTGTTTTTAAAACTAGGGACACATGGAATGAATTGGTACATCCAATTAATGAGTTAATAAATTTCATTGAATCCATTCCATCCCAAATAGTCTAACGCCAGCATGGAAAATATTATTGAGCCGGCCTTGTGCCTGCAAAGGAAGCCTTGGGTTACACTCAGAGTACATTTCAGCAGGAACATGTTGGTAGCGGCGCCCACAGTCTCCAGTTCTACCCCACAACACAGGGTCTGTGGGGCCTGTCTAGGGCCTCATGCAACTTGTCACCCAGCTCAATGGATCCTGGTTTTGTCAGACCAGGACAAAACCCTTTAAGAGAATATACGTTGCCTCGTGGCTTCATTTTGATGTGGGTGCTCCACACTTGGACCCGGCAATCCTGGGTCCCTCCCTCACAGCCCCAACTCCCCCTGCTCTCACAGACCCTCCCCTTCTGCTCTGTGTAACTATCAGCCGAGGCGCTGCCAGCTGGTCCTTTGAGGTGATGTCAACACACAGCAGGATGGAGATACGGGCTGTGACTGCGCCAGGACACGCCTGAGCACCCGCCAGCCTCCTTTTCTAGCCTCTCTGAGCACTGCGGCGTCCCACCCCCTGCTCCCCTCTAGAGGTGGGAAGGACAGAGCTGCCACACCAAGCACGTCCCACACTGTTCCCTGAGCTTTGCCTGGGCCTACATGAGGAAGCCACGTGACCACCCTATGGGAAGGGGGTGCTAGAAGGGACCCCATTTTTATGGAGAAAGAAGCTGAAGCCCAAGGATTTGGAAGCTGGGCGTGAGTTTGGGAGCCAAGAAAGAGGTCTGGGGATGCTCTGGGAAGGGATGCAGGCAAAGGCTGCTTCCCCAGGATGGGCGAGAGATAGAAGAGGCAGGTAGGAACCTGTTTTGGCCTCAGACTATGAGGATGGGATTTCCCAGAGGGGTCCTTGCTTTCTCCCTCAGAGGCCTGTTACACCCTCACCACCTCGAGCCAGGAAGCACCGCATGACTCTCATTCTCTGCGTGAGGTTAAATTGTTTCCAGAGGTGGGTTCTAATGGAACCCACAGCACTTCAACAATGCCGAAGATGTGAATTTTGGAGGTGAATGCACTGCAATTAAAAGGGCGCAGGGAGAAAGGCACATTCTCCAGAATGGAGGGAGGAAGAGAAATTGGGGAGGCAGAACCTCCCAGCCCTGTCCCCAAGTGGGGCCAGGGTCATGCGCAAGTCCCGGAGGGTGTCACACCCACGAATGTACACACCTTGTGACATCAGAAAGTGCGTGATGTCCCGCGCAGGAGGGAAGGATCCCACACTTATGAATGCACAACACAGTCACGGTCCCAACCTTCTTACAGAGAGCAGGAGGGAGGGAGCACTGCAGTGAGTGAGCCGAGACTAGTGGGAGGCCACGCCCCCTTCGAGTGGACAGGGGACAGGACCCACCTCCCTTAGCCCCTGCTACACCCATCTTCACCTCCTCCACTGGAGCCCATGTGGGACTGACTGCCCAGGTCTGACCACCCCTGTACTCAACACCCCCGAATGGATCCATGCAGAACAGAAAGCCTTGAACGGATCCCTGAGCCGAGGCTGGGGACCAGAGACTTCACCCCAGCCCTTGCCCAGCAGGCCTGCCTAGGGGGTTCTGGGAGGTTCCTCTGTAGGAAAAGGCACTTGGGGGTGTGGGTACTAGTACCCATGGCATTTCCTTGAATGTGGAAGCTTAGGAACTTGGAGGAGCAGCTTAGACTGGGTGCCTGTGACAGATCTGCCAGCTTTTCCGACGAGGGTTGACAGTCGCAGCTAGAAGAGACTGACCGGGCAGGGGCATGTGGAGGTGGAGGAAAGGGAAATAGGTAAATGAATGAATCAGCATCAATACGGACTTAAGGAAACTCCCACAGCACTGGTGGCTGACTCTGATCAGACGTTCCAACACTTCTGTGCATGCTTCCTGAGCGTGTTGGCACCCGAGACGGGGGTTCTGAGGAGATAGGTTGGAGATAACGGCCCCTGCGCTCAGGGAACCCACAGAAGAGAGTCAGGGCCAGTTCTGGAAATAGGTGGACCCAGGTTGATGAGACTGTGTCTGCCTGCCTGGGAGGGGGTCCCAGGAGTGAAGGGAAGGCTCAGGGAGGTTCTGCAGAAGGGGAAATGCAGGAGTGCTTTCCCATGCAGCTGCAAAGTCTGGCATGAAGCACGTTCCGGGAGCAGGCACCGGGCAAAGAAGAGAGTGGAGACAGAGGAACACAGCATGGGCCATTCCAGAGCTCCATACAGCCTGTACTGGCATGTCCAGGCGGGAGATGGTAACGAGGCAGCCCCCTGGGGCTGGCCCGAGTGTGACCTTGACCCAAGCTGCTCTCTGCTTTCGAAATGTCTCATTTATCCAGCAAAAAGATCAGATCAGATCACTCTCCTAGGTATGGGAGGGGCTTTCCTGCAGGGATGGAGACCCCCCCAGACCCCAAGACTGTCAAGCAGAGAGTGGGCACCACTTGGTGGGAGGGCAGCCTTCCACAGGCACTTGGATTAGATGACCTTGAAGTTCCTTTCTAGTCCTGAGCTGCCCTGATTCTGGGGCTCAGATGGGACTTGTGGGCAACGCCAGGACATCTGTGCCCTTCCTGTGTCCTGGGCGGGATCTGAGATAGATTCATGGGAGTCCGATGTGCAGGCACAGACCAGCGGCGCAGCAACTCATTTTCTGGCGGGTAGGCAAGGGCGGGGGGTGGGAAGAGGCACAGATGTCCCTTTCACTGTCACCAAAAAAATGTGGCTAGAAGGTCCCTGTGGGCCCACGGCTGGCAGCTGTCCATGAGTGGATGAAAGCAGATGAGACCTCTGTGCTGAGTGGCTTCGGATCAAACTCACAGAGAGCCATGGCCTCTGCCTTGCTGGACACAACTCTTCCTCTGCTGCGAGTGAGTGTCCAGGGACCCAGAGACTGACTGCAAAGCCTGGAGGAATGGGGCGAGGCCGGGAGCACTGCTGGTGTGCTCGGGGGAGGCCTCTGCTGGCCCTTTCGTCTCACTGTGGCTAGTGGTGTTGGGGGCACAAGCAGGCTTCAGGCTCAGACCCCCACTGGCTCTGCAGGATGGTCTGTGGCAGCCTCCCCCTCTCTGCAGATTCCTGTCTTCTGCCACTCAAGGTGCTGAAACACGCACAGTGAAATAGGAGGGGTGGGGGAGCACCAGGAGAGTGCTCCTGCCCTGTGGATTTTAGGGACACTCGTCTCTTTTAGAGCACTGTATCATCAACATCCATGCTAAGGTGATGCCGGTAACTTCAGCAAGTGAGCATGTGTGTGGTATATGTGCTCAGGAGCTCTGTCTACGATGTAATCTTTAAATTTTTTTTTTTCATTTATGGGGGCTGGAGCGATAGTACACGGGTAGGGCACTTGCCTTGCATGCGCCCGACCTGGGTTCAATTCCCAGCATCCCATATGGTCCCCTGAGCACAGACAGGGGTGATTCCTGAGTTCGGAGCCAGGACTGACCTCTGTGCATTGCCAGGTGTGACTCAAAAAGCAAAAAAAAAAAAAAAAAAAAATTAAAAACATTTTTTTCATTTGTAAATGCATGTTCAGGAATCTGTTTCTTGTTTAACTCACAGAAGAGACAGAATTCTGGGCTCATTTACCCATTTTTCATGTAATATTCTCCCAGATTCCTGGAAACTATGGGACCACACAGAGGCCCTGAGGGAAGCTCTGGGGGCGACTTGGGCTATTTCCCCTGGAGGTTACCTTATGGGTTTCCCGGAGTCAGACCTGGAAGGCACCAGCTGGAACACGGAGACGCAAATCCACATGGCTGGAATCCACCGACACGGGCACAGGCGCTGGGTCACGGAGGCTTGGGAGGCCTCCTTGCTAGGCAGCTTGGAGCAAGTTGAAGCCCTAATTTCCCTCTGAAATGGAAAGCAAAACTGCCACCCACCGGGTGATGGTGAGCACTGGCACACAGAGGCACCGCCCAGCGCAGAAGTGGCGCCGGGTGGACACCCCAGGAAGGTGGTCGCAGTGCTTGCAAAGACTCGGCCACATCCCGAGAGCCAGAGTGAGCCTCCTAGTGCATGTACCTGGGCCTAAGGACAGTCTGCTGCCCCTCCTGCCAGCTCTGTCTCCTCACAGCCACACCTGAGGGGTGGTCTCTCTCAGGGGCACCACCCCTTCCCACCCCACGCTTGGTGAACCCTTCCTGGAATCCCCAGAGCTGAGCTCCTTATACTGACACTGATGTCTGCCAGATCTGTGTCCTGCTGGACACAGTGGTCGGAATCCCAGCCTTGCCCTGGCCCTGTGACTCTCAGACCTCAAAAGTCTCCCCCCTCCCACCCAGGTCTGCATCTCTGGCCATGGGCAGGCCCAGCTTCCCCAGTTCTCAACCAAGGAGCCTCTTGCTTTGCAGGCATCTCCCTTTTCATCTTTTCTCAGTTTGGGCAATACAGGAATTGTACTCAGGGCCCCAAGCAGATGAGGGTATAACACGCTCTACCTCTGAGCCACATTCCTAGCCCCCACTACCATTTCTTTTTCACATAAAAAAAAAACAACTTTCAGTTGTAATTTATTTATTTGCAGTGACAGGGATTTCACCCAGGATCACATGCATGCAAGACATGTATTCTACCACTAAGCTACCCTATCCTTCCTCATACAAAATTTAAAAAAGAAGAAGAAGAAGAAGTCACACACAGGGCTGAGGGCAGAGGCAACCAGATCCTTTCCTCGAGATTCAGATGGCAGTGTTGCTTTGACAACTTGGCAGTGCTCAAAGGCTACACACTAGAGGTACTGGGGGTGGGGGGGGGGCTGAGGGGGAGGCCTGCAGTGCAGGAACTCAGGACTTTGCACACACCAGGCCTGTGTTCCACCTCCTAAGCCCGCTCCCCAGCCCAGCGCCTGCCCATTTTTTAAAAATTAGAAAAGTGAAGTGTCCGCAGCAGCTTCTATAATTCACTCATCACGTTTCCCCCATTTCCCAAGGATTTATCATCTAGGATATCTCCAGCACCGGGCTAGGTACTTGATCAGTTCTACTAACACACTCTAAAGTACATCTGAAAAACTGTTAACCACCTCAAACATTCTTAAGCAGCCTCTAAATGCAATTTATTTGGTATTTGTGCTTGAAATAGACTTTTGAAACACAACCTCAGGGGCTGCAAATTCTGCTTGTGGAATTTAGGCAAAATGTCCCCCCCCGCCCCCTTCCCCCCACACAATTTGTAGGAGAGGAACAAGTTCTTAACCCTCTTAGCTTTCCAGTGGGGTCCAAAAATTAAGCAAACGATGGTAGAGTAGGGGCAGAAAACAGAGCTGTTATGGAATGTCTATCTATCCAGGGGAGAGTCACAGGGAATAAGCCCCCTCCCAGAGAGGTACCAAGAGGGACCAGAGCAGGAAGGCTCTAGACCTTTTAGACAAAGCAGCTGTGAAGAGGCGAAGAAAGGAGGGATCAAGGGGTCTGGTTGGGGCAGTAAGTGTGGGGGGGAACTGGAGAAAAGGTGGACTCAGCCTGCATTGCTTGGACTGTCCTACCCCCTCATGCCAAGCGGCCACCTTGGGGGTCATCCTATGTTCTAAATGTCAAACTGAAGCTGTCCTATTATTAAGCCTGTCCACCAGATCAAACTTTCAGCCTAGGGCTGGAGTGACAGTACAGCGGGTAGGGTGTTTGCCTTGCATATGGCCGACCCGGGTTCAATCCCTGGCATCCGATGTGGTCCCTCAAGCACCGCCAGGAGTAATTCCTGAGTGCAGAGCCAGGAGTAACCCCTGAGCATCACTCAGTGTGACCCCCTGCAAAAAAAAATTAAGAAAAAAAAACAACAAACCTGTCTGCCCCCAAAGCCCCACCATTAGCTTTCAGTTCAAAATGCACATCCACTCCTATCTGACTCCATGGCCACTTCCAGAAGCCCAGTGAGAGGAAGCTAGAGGACCAGGAGAGGTACAGGGTGCACGAGGCGGCTAGGGGGTGGGTGGCCTACTGTAAATGCCCTGCTTTGTGCTCAGGGGTGCGCCCTCCCACAGTGCCTCTGAGTAAGCCCTGGACTGCCAGGGTTATACCCAGGGCCTGCTTCTCCTGTGGCCGGAGAGGACAGCCATGAAAGGAGAGTGGGCCCACCTGTCCCCTCCCGGGACGACCTGTCGTGGTGCTCCTCAGGAAGGGTATTCCTGTACCACCTCGTGTGCCTCTACACCCCTGGAAAATCTGCTTGGACCTGGTTTGAAGTGAACCGTGCCTGATGATTCTTGATCCCACCGTTCTCAGCGCTACACCCCTGAGGCTGCAGACTGTGCTCGGGTGCCCCAGAACCCTCTTCTCCACAGCTCTGCAGGTCCTGGCTGTTCCTTCAGGACCCTCAGGTGGAGGCACTCACTGCCTTATGTGATTGCCAAAGTCTGAAATGTTCCAACACGTGTGACTTTGAGCAACAGGCTTCTAATAAGCAGAAAGAGCAGAGAAAGGCTTTCTCCAAACCCCTCAGCTGAGAGAGAAATATTTCCAAGTAGCACAGTGGTCACAGAATCCCTCTGGGGAGTGTCATCAATGGAAGCACTGACTCTGGTCACACCGGAAGGGCACCACACACCCAACAAATCATCACAAGTGATGCCTTGCCCGTTACTCTCTGACAACTTGTCACCATTCCTAAAAGTCATCTCCTCTCCCCTCCATTTCCCCACTAAGATGGCCCCGGAGCCTTAATTCAAAGGCCACATCTCAGACTAAGTCCTTCCTCCTGGGGACTCTCTTACCCAGACCCGAGTTAACACACTGGAAGAAGCTTGCCCTTTCTCCCATCTTTCAGGACAGATGAAAGAACTTGGATGACAGGAGAGAACTTGTTCATCCTCCTCGACAGATTGTCTCTCTAGAAAGCTCACGGACTCCACCGCTGTGCATGCTACCTTCTCTGGAGTGGAATTCTACAGCCTGACCTGATTCCTACACACAGGAATGCTTTCCAGAATTTCCTAAAGGAAACACCTCTTTTGGGCAATGAATTGGCGGTTTAAGGAAAACACAGCCCCACGCACACCCACAGAACCACAGAGCCTGGGAACTCCCTCAACGGAGCCAGCCCCCAAGGCCTGCGCTTGGCAAAGGGATGTAGATCTACTGAACTGTGTCCATCCAGATGTTGTGATGTGATGTGTGTGTGTGTGTGTGTGTGTGTGCGTGCACATGCACATGCATGAGCATGGAGCCACATGCAATGTAAACCACTACTGTGAAACCCTGGGCCTCAAAACCCCAGCATGGGACAAAATGAGGACTCATTCTTTAAAAAAGAACCCTATGGGGGCGGGAGCGATAGCACAGTGGGTAGGGCGTTTGTCTTGCACGCGGCCGACCCGGGTTCGATCCCCGGCATCCCATATGGTCCCCCAAGCACCGCCAGGAGTAATTCCTGAGTGCAGAGCCAGGAGTAACCCCTGAGCATCACTGGGTGTGACCCAAAAAGCAAAAAAATAAATAAATAAAAAGAACCCTATGGCACACACATGCTCACAAACATAGGGACACATACGCACACAGACATACATGCACATTTCAGCACACATGCACACATATAGCACACACACATGCACACACAGTTTTCTATGTTGGAAATACTCTTTCCCATACACAAGTCTGGCCGGATCTTGGACTCTAGGTGTCCCCAAAGTGGAACAGCCTGCCGGGCCCTGTAGTCTGTGCGGGAAAGAAAATTAGGTCATGCCACTGGCTGGTGGCTCTTGGCATGTATAAATGGCCAGGGGCAAAAACCCCACAGTCCCCCACCAGGAAGTGGGCGCATGGGCACCCCCATGGCCACCTTGCCTCTTGCTCAGAGGCTGATACGGAACCCACAGAACCAATGTTCCTGGGGACTGTGCTTTATTCCAACTGCCAACATGCCCCGAGCGATGTTTTCTTTGAAGTGAGCAGCCTTTTAAAGGGAAGGAGAAGTTCACAAAAAAGCTGTGGATGTTATACAACCACACCATCCATCTTTTATGAGGCTCGGGGCAGGCCTGGGGGGCTCCCTGTAACCTGCTAGAAATAGGGGCCCAGGAGGCCGCCCACTCTCTTGAGGCTTTGCTCTGTCTTGGGAAGGCTGGGCTCTGTGTCCAGGGCCGAGGCGGGGCCTGGCTGTCACAGGGGGTGTGCAGTGGAGGTGGGGTCCTGTGCTGGGAGGGGAGCGGCTTCAGGTTGGGTTCATGCTCACTCTGCCACCCACTCCCAGGTACCCAGGCATCTCCACGGTACCACCAAGAAGCGGGTCTTGGGGGCTGTTGGTGCTCCTTAATAGCTCATGCGCAACCCCAGTTACACCCTCTTGCCTCCTTTCCCTCTCCCAGGGCATGTGACTCGGTCTTGTTTGGTGTCTCTACCCTGCACTCGACAATGTCCGTTCTTGGAAATCCAGGTCATTGCTGGACCAGGGAGCACATACTCCCACACACTCAAATGCACTCACTTATACACATCACACACACTCACACTCAAACATACACTCACATCTACATGTGTAAGCAGTCTCACTCAAACATTCATACATTCACATATACACATGTAGAAGCACACTAATACAAGTGCTCAAATATATACATGCTCATACACACACCTACACAAGTACACTCATACACACACACACATTCACATAGACACATGAAAGCATTTACATATTAACACACACAAATGTACACACTCACACATATATATCCACACGACTTTATACACACTCACACACACGTATGTATCCACACACATTTACACACACACACTCACACACATATATATCCACACACCTTTACATACACACACACGAACACATACACACTAATGTGCACATATGCATATTAGGACATACTCATACTCATTCACAGACACACACACACACACACACACACACACATTCCAGCTCCCACAGACCCATCTTCATTACCAGGAACAACAACATATATGGTAAATCCAAACACGCTGGGCTCCTCCCAGGGCCTGACTGTAGGGGTCCCACAGGAATCGGACACTGTGACTGGCGGGGGTTCTCACACAGCTAAGCAGAGGACTTCCAGGACAGGAAGGTGGGCCCCTCTGCCCTGGGAGCTCCACCCTCTTTTGCAGGCCTCCAGGCTGGGAGTGTGGGCATCTAGGCCAATTCAATGGGAGAAACGAGGGCTCTGAGCTCAGCTCTCTCAGGGCTTGGGTTTACCTGGCATCTTCAGGAGTGTTGGGGCAACCTGTCCCTCAAGAGCTGCAGCCTCTACTGGACTCTGCTAGTAAAGGAAGTAGCCCCCAACCTCCTGACCTGAGTGAGGTGGGAACCCGGGATGGACTGGACCTCAAATCCATCCACATCTGATTTCTGTGTGAAGAGACTTGAGTCTCTCTGAGTTACAGAGAAGGGGATGAGACTTTGGGCTTAGAGGTGAGACTGGAACAGAGGGTACTTTGAGGGGGACATTGTATACTTCAAGGAGAAAGATGTCTAATTGCAGGGGCCAAGGGTAGACGGCAATAGTTCGGACCTCCGCTGGAAAGCATGTCCACATGGGATCTCAGAAGCGAGTCTTATTTGGAAACAGTGTCTGTAGAAATAAGTCGAGAAAGATCCTGAGACAAAATTGTCTGGACTTCAGCATGGACCTGAAACCCAAAGACTGGTGTCTCTGTTGGAGATAATGGAGGACGTTTGGGACGAAGACAGAGAGCCAAAGGCCTCATACAGACAGAGGTAGAGAGTGGAGCTTGGGTGAATTTATCACCTAGGAATCATAAAGCCTTCTAAATGGGTGCACTCTAGATGGCTGATCCAGAAGCTTCGGGACCCTGGTCCAATCTTGGCCTTGATTTGGAGCCTGAAAAATGAAGGCTATCCCTAGTAGTCTGGGTGAGGCTCAGATGACCACCGAGAAAACATTATCCCCTCTGCTCTGCCAGCATCATTGGCTCAGGCCACACCCAACTGAGGCCCAGGCACTGGCCACTTCACTGTGGCCCCTTCATGGGGATTCTTCCCACCTGTTTATTCCCGGCATTCTTCTCCGGCTCCTCCACCCAAGTGACCACCTCTTGTGGAGGCTGGAGAGAGCAAAGCAGCTCACACAGGAGGCAGCCTGCTCGGGAGAGGTGGGGGGCTGCTTGGGTGCTAGGCAACGGGTCAGGAAACCAATCCTGGCCTCATCTCCAGGGCTGCTCAAGCCTGCATTTCCGTGTGTGGATCAGAGTTTGCATTTAATTACATCTTCACCATTCCCCAGCCCATCTGTTTGTAGGGCCAGGAACCAGAGGCTGTTCACCCTGGGCTGCTGGAGCCGAAAGAAGCTTAGCCCCCCTAGAGAAGACAGTAGAAGGGGTCTCCTACGTCAAGGCTAGCCACCCCAGGCAGAAAAGAGCTGAGGCCCCAGAGAAGAAGGTGCAGGGTGGGGAGAGAGGGGAGGGCTGTCTTCTACTTCCCAGTACTGCTGGGCCCATGGTCTGTAGTGGAGGTGGTGGGACTTCTTACTTCTTTGCAATCCTCCTGCTATAAAATCTTTAATGACTTCTTTTGAATCAACCCTCTCAAGAAAAACAAAAAATGGGGAGAATAGGCATTGGGCACTATTATCTGGTATTGCCCTTTATGGAGGGTCATCTCTGTTCCGAGACCAAGCCCCGCCATCGCATTCACAGATCTTCTCCACAGAGTGTGAGAAAAAGGAGCTCCGGCGCCCACAGGAAGGCTCAAGGATGCAAATTCATCACATGGAGGAGCTGGACTCTCCCTCATCCTCCTCTCTTCCTGCTGGACACGCTCCTTCTCTCAAGCTTCTTGGGCTTTATGCTCGGGTTGGCTGATTAGCAACACTTAGAGGATGTTTGTTCTCAGATGGAAGGAGACTCACAAATAAAAGAAGACAAACCACATGAGACAGCCCTTGTTAGGAGATGCTTTGTGGTCCCTGTCTACACCTGGCGGGGTTCTGTGCGTGCCAGACTCGGTGCTTCTCCTACTTGTCTCTGGCCCCTCCTTGCTCTTCTGGCCACTCTGCCTCTCCTGGTGCTCAGCTGCCCAATTGGGGGGAGTACGGATGGGATCCCTGCCAGTATGTGCTTAGGAAACCACTGTCCTGTCTCTCTCAGCATCCCTCATCAGACCTTGTGGGTTCGTTCTAACAGTAACACTTGTCCTTCCCCTGTTTTCTTACCTCGTTCATGTGGTTCCAAACCCAGGCAGGGGTGATGACACATGCATCAAGGCTCCAGTGGTGCTGGGTTCTACTCCACTTGATTAAACTCAGGGCAGCTCGGTGCAAAGGCTCATGCCTGGCTAGGCCCCTCTCCCTGCCCCGCTCCCTGCCCCCACTCCAGAACATGCTGCCCTCTCCTTGGCTTTGAGGCCCAGCTACAGGCCCATTAAGCCTTGGCATGACAACTGTCACTGTGAAGGCCATGCCCAGAGGCCTTCCCAATGCCATGGGAAGCATGGACATCACACAAGAGTCATGAGCATCACACATGTTTCCTTCGCAAGAGCTGCCCCATACAAAAGGAAGCCTAAACTCAACACACCATAAATGGTCTCCATGGTATCTGGGGACCCGCACCAAAGGGTGCTAACCCCCACCACCCATGCTGTACAGTCGGGCTCCTCAGGAAGGCTCGGGGCCACCCTGGATGGGAGGCTTTCCTGTTCCTGCTTCACAGCCAGAGAAAAGGAGACTCAGGGGACTCGGGCCCATCTCAAGGGAACAGAAATGGGATCTCATGCAGTAATGTGGGATTTCAAACCCAAGTCCTTGCCAGCACATCTCACTGCCTTTCTGTAAACACAAGAGTGTTAAATCCTTAACATTCATGTGAGTAATCCAGACACCTCTGGGAGGCCCCCTCTACAAATTCCACTGTAGCACGAACTTGCCTGCACAAAACCTCTATTTCCCAGCTTCTCAGTCCTCCTGAGTGAGCCTGGGCTAAGGGAAGATTTTGTTAAACTGTTACATGGGCAGATATTTTGTTCTCAAAACAATTATGCACCTTATAGCAACTATAAGAACGAGTGTAACTAGTACATCAAACCCTGATCAACTAGATAATGTGGCTAATTATGGCTAATTCCACTCTCTCTGATGTCAGTGCCTCTGAAAAATCTCTGGAACTAAGCAAAGCAAGTCTGCTCCATGGGAAACTGTATAAAAGTGGCCCTGGGGCCTAGTGACGAGGGATCTGCATGAGTATGAGGCTGGGACAAGCCGGCTATGAGGGTCCACTGGGCAATGGGCAAAAGCTGAGTGAGCCTCAATTGTGGAGAAGCCAGCAAATGCTTCTGGGAAGCCACTCTCTGAGCTCCCGTGATGGGAAGGCCTGCAAGGCCTGCATTCCCATTGGTAGAGGGGAGGGAAAAACCCAACTCCATGTCCTCATTAATAATTAGTCATGGAACAGACAGTGTGATGTGGAGGGGATTCAAAGGACGGGAAAAAGCCTTCGGGAAGAATGAAACACAACTTCTTTGAAGAGGTGAACAGAAAAACAGGACCCCTTTTTGCTACAATCAAACACTCTCCTAGGGCTTTTTTTTTTAATTTAACATTTTCATATGAGAAATTTTAAACATATGCAAAAGGAGAGAGAAGAATAGAAACAACGTAGACCTATCCCCGATGCCTTCCTGAGCCTCTTTAATCTTCTGAAGGGACCTGCTGAACAGGGAGCAGCAGTGACTCGGGGTTAGTTATGGCTCTGCTCCTACTAACTTCCTGCTGGCTCTAACGACGTGTTCTCATCTTCCTAGGACCCGGAGCTCCCAGGACCTCCTGCCACCTCAGCCCACTCTGCACGGCCATGAAACATTCGGCAGTGAATAGGCTCCACGTCGGGCTGAGCAAAATCAGCTGGCAAGGGTTTCCTGCCCTTTTATTCTCTGTCTGACCTTCCCCACGGGAAAGCGTAAGGATGTGTGGGGACATGCCGGGCGATCCTGGTAGAACAGACACACACAGCGTGGCTGACATGCCGAAAGTCAGGTCCTCATGTGTAGTCAAGCTAACGCAACAGAACGAAATGTTTTCTATTTTTTTTAACTGGTGGTGCTCAGGGTATACTCCTGGCTCTGAGCTCAGGGATCAAGAGGGGCCTGAGGGACCACAGGAGGTGCAAAGCAAGTGGCCTGCCCACTATACTCTATCTCTCTGGCTCCAGAACAAAATCATTTCGAAAATCTCTGGAATAAACCTGACTTTGTATTAACAATATTCAAGGTCAAGTGCATATCTGTCTATAATTCCCACTACAAAGGCCTACCTTTGAGCTAAGAAAATCATGTGGACCACCAGCCTAGAATATGAGTCCCCCAGGAAGCCAGTGAACTCCTAGGGGAACTTTTACACCACTGAGTGACTTTGGCTGGTCAAACTTATCAGATCATTGTTTATATGCACAATCACATAAACATGTATATTAATGTCTTTGTGATTTGTGTTTTACATGCATATTTTTTGTTTTGCTTTGTTTTGTTTTGTTTGGCTTTCTGGGTCATACCCAGCAATGCTCAGGGGTTACTCTGGCTCTGCACTCAGGAATTTCTCCTGGCAGTGCTCAGTGGACCCTATGGAATGCCGGGCATCAAACCCAGGTTGACCACACGCAAAGCAAATGCCTTACCAGCTGTACTACTACTCAGGCCCACATGCATAGTTTTAATGAAAGGTTTAAATATTCAAAAAGGTCTTAATGAAAGGAGTAAATAAACTCATGATAATGCACTTTGCTAGAATGATCTATACTCCTGAGGGTGGAAGTGAATTTTTCTGACAGTTTTCTACCTCAGAGTGGCCTGTATTCTCCAGCCACACTGGCCACCCAGGAACTCTCCTAGAAGCCTTGTGTAGAGTCCTGTGCTTTCAGCACTCCGCCTTGCATGTGTGTCATGAATGGTCTCACCACTGACCTTCCGCACCACATAAACATCTCAGCTCAGGTGAGAATGCAGAGAGAGCGGGAGTGTGTGTTGGTAGCAAGATGGAGCAGAAAGAGAAGAGACCAAGGAGTGGGTGGTTCTGAGTTCTGATCTCAGTTCTGCTACCAGGTAATCCTGGGCCAGACCCTTTTTTCCAGGCACCTGGGTTCATGAACATGACCAAAGAGGAACGGCCATGGGCGATGCTTACAGCCTCAGAAAAGTCCATGCTCTCCCAATGATGCCAATATTTTTCTCCTCATACAACCCCTAGTATCAAACTACAACACAGGTGATCATCACGAGTCTTATAAAGACTTAGGCTCTCATGCCTGGGACTGTCCACCTGTAAGTTCTATTTACTTCTGTCATGCATTTTCACAGGGCTGCCTGCTGTGAAAATGACTCAGCACACATGACTCCTGACTTTGAGAAACTCATAGGCTACCAGAAGGAAAAGATCGACTAAAGTACAGTAAGTGTTACAGGTGTTTGGAGAAAGCAGCTGTGATGCCAAAGAGGCTAGAACGTCTACTCATCTTGGGATTAAACACTTGCTGTCCCAAACTGAGCCAAAGTGAAAAGTTTGGAGAACTTCCGTGAAACCCAGAATCTTGCTGGTCACTCTGCCCATGCCCTCTCACTTACTGTGGAGAACCTGAGACAGAGGACCTTAGAGATCTAGGCGAGCTTTCTTGAGGAGGTGGCCACAGAGCTGGGAGCCAGCCTTTGAGGAAAGAGCATGGGAGGCAGAATGCAAAGGAGGCAGAAAGCAAAGGCAGAATGCAAAGATTCAGGGTACCCAGAAATCAACTGCAGAGTAGCAGGAACACCAAGTGTGAGGGGAGATGGGCTGAGGATCGAGGTCAAAGGGTAAAGAGAGTCCCTACCCTGAGAACTTTAGGGTTGAGGAGTGAACTGGTCTGTATTTCCTTTACAAGGCTCTCTGGACCTCAGCAGAGACAGGATCAAAGGAGGGCAGTGAGCACTGGAAGGCCAGACTGGAGGTGATAGCAGAGACATTGGAGAGGGTGGGTGGACAGGTATAGCTGAAGGTGAACCAACTTGGCTGGTTTGACTGATGGCTGAGATATGGGGATGGGAGATGAGAGAAGGAGGACTGCAGGTGGGTTCCTAGGCTCCTGCTCTGGTATGGGGCTGTAGGGGAGACAGATACAGGGAGGGAAATGATGCTTCCATGGGACGAATGAGATGTTGTGCACAGAACATCAGCACACAGAGGCACCCAGCAAATGCTAGCCCCTTCATCTTTGTTGCGTTGCATTTGGAGTGGAGGGGGGGCTTCCCAAGCAGTGTTCAAGGTCCTGAACACATAAGAGCCATTTCTGGTGATACCTGTCAGAAGGCTGAAGAGTTCAATGCTAGGGTGTGACAGTATGGTGTTATTTGGGTCAGGGTGCCAGGAACCACCAGGGCCACTCAGAATTGCACTTAGGGGACCATGCAGTGACCAGGAGGGAAGCGAGTCCTATGCATCAAAGCATGCACCCCTGAGCCCTGCGCTAAATCCCTAGTGCCCCTTTCCTGTTTTACAAGGAGCTTCCATGGAGATGAGCAAGCTTCCTGAGACCAGGGCAGGCAGAGGAGGTTGGGAACAGCTGGGCAACAGCACACTCTCAGGAGGAAACCTGGCAAGGGAGCCGCAGGCTCACTCTCCCTTGGAGGGAGGGAAGTCCTCGTCCGCCCCTGGCCCTAGCTAAGTCAGCTGGAATGAATGGTAAGGGAGCACCAAGTAAAGGGTGGTTGGAGGACTCACTTGGAATGGGAGATGAGTGCTGAAAGTAGACTATAGATTGAACACGATGGCCACTCAATACCTCTATTGCAAACCACAACACCCAAAAGGAGAGAGAGAACAAAAGAGAATGCTCTGCCACAGAGGCAGGGTGGAGTTTGGGGGGGGGACGGGTTGCGGGGGGATGGAATGTGGGGGTGGGAGGGATACTGGGATCATCGGTGGTGGAGAATGGGCACTGGTGGAGGGATGGGTACTCGAGCATTGTATGACTGAAACACAGGCATGAAAATATGTAAATCTGTAACAGTACCTTCATGGTGATTCACTAATAAAATATATTTTTTTAAAGATAGCCATCAAGAACAAGTATTAGCTGCGTCACAAAGCACAACATTGGCCAAGTGTATATTGGACTCCCACAAACACTTGAAAGTCGAGGCAGCCTCCTAATTCACAAAGCAGCGGAACCCCAGCAGAGCCTGCATGAGGGTCGTTCAAGCCCACACAGCCTACCAGCTGCAGCACTGGCCTTTCTTCCTTCCACTGAGAGCTGCCCAGCCCCACCAGTTGTATGCACCCCCTGCTAGGGAGGCAGTAGGCCCTGGGCTCAAGAAAGTTTCCAAAATCCTACAAGGAAGAAACAGCAAAGCCTGAAAAAATGTATTGGTGCCCAAACTGCAATACAGGAAAGGCAGAAATGAATGGATGTTTGTTTAACTATCTACTAAACGTAACATTGTGTCAACTTCATTCATTGTTCCATAGTGCACCTATTAAAATTTCATTATGCAGGGAAATAATGTGGAGGCTAGTTTCCCCTCACTCTGAGAATTTTAGGGTACAGGGGCCTGACTGTTGTTTAAGAATTATAGCCCGAGGGGCCTGGGATGTGGCTCAACTGGTAGAGCAAGTGCCTACATTGTCTTGCATGCAGGAGGTCCTGGATTCAATCAAACACACACACACACACACACACACACACACACACACACATTATAGCTTGTGGTAACTAGACAGTAACTTGTTCTTAAATAAACACAAAGGCATAATTTCTATAAATCCTCTCCCAGTCAGTTACAGTCAAAAAATTATATTTCTCATGTGATAAGGAATCTGTTTTTAGCATGTTTGATGCCAAAAGTGTTCATTCAGTGCCAAATACAGAGGTCCAGTCCTCAAGAGATCTGAGGTAGCCAAGCACTGGGTGTCTTTGGAATTTTGTTTCTAAGTTTATTCAATTTTTCATAAAACTGAATATAAAACACCACCTAAAATCACCCCTTGGGTTATAAAACTCTACCTTCTGCCCATCACCACCATCATATTTTTTTTTCTGGAGAGTATTTCCAGGGGGAAACAAGAGAAAGTTTCCAGGAGGTATAAATAAGAGGCTTCCAGAAAAGTAAGGTTTATCCTGGTTGTCAGAGGCCAGGAAGGAAGCAACTCAGCAGAAGTTTCTAGGGGTCCCAAGGGTGTGATGGTGATGGAGGGAAGCTCCAGTCAGTGGGTGCTGAAGGAGAGGGAAGGAGAGGCTTCCCTGAAGAGTAAGGCAAGCATGTTTTGACTTACTGCATCATCTATTATGTTTTCTCATTCCACAAATATCTCCAGAGCATCTCCTCTGGAGAGGCACACGTGGACCAAAGAGACAGAAATCTCTGGTATGGGGGTGTCTGTTCTGACACCTGGCACTCAGAGCAGGGAGGCAGTCGGCACATGGTTCTCTGATGTAGACAAGGAGAGGAGGAGGCAAGAGGGTGGGGAAAACAGACCAAAGATGGCTAAGGAGAATTGGGAGTGTCAGGTAAAGAAGACACAGAGGGTAGTTTCCACTGCCCTCACAGAGACTGAGAACCGCCTTAAATCTCCACTTTAGGCACACCTAGGAGGTGTGGAGAGGGTCATCATGAGGACTTTTTGGGCAGGGTGGAGTCCTCCCAGTGGAAAGGCAGGAGTGGCTGGGGGCTAGAGATGCAGATCTACTCCTGGACTGCAGAAGAGATGCCTGGGCACCTGAAATCTCAAAGTTTTCCTTAGCCATCTCTGTAGTGTGTGTGTGTGTGTGTGTGAGAGAGAGAGAGAGAGAGAGAGAGAGAGAGAGAGAGAGAGAGAGAGAGAGAGAGTGAGAGAGAGAGTCAGACAGAGAGACAGAGAGATGGAGAGGGAGATGGAGACACACAGAGCACTCTGCTTCTTGTAAGGGCATTTATTTGTAGGAGCATTTAGATCCAATCAATCCAGGGTAATCACCCCACCCTATTACTAATCATTCCTGCAAAGACCTTTTCATCCATAGTTGCCAGGATGGGAATCTGATATTGTGTGGGTCATGAGTCTTCTTCCTTTAGGGGGGATGGGTAGACTGACTGGTTTTCTGAGCAAAGGTGTTGATGGCTGGCCCAGGGTGAAACCTGACAGATTGGAGGTAGGGTGTGGAAGAAAGAAAGAGAAAATCAAACTAACTGTTACTCAGTCCCTGGGGCTGTGGAGTGGGTGAACACCCCAGCTCTCACATTGTGCTTACTGAGCCTGGATCTTTGGTCTGGCAATCTACATTTGGAGTGTGGACTAATAGGAGAGAGAGAGAGAGAGGGAGGGAGGGAGGGAGGGAGGGAGGGAGAGGGAGGGAGGGAGACAGAGACAGAGAGATCGCAGAACGACTGGATGCAGAAACATCTGGGCCAATACAGGCCTTGCTTTTCTTTTTTGGTGGGTGAGGATGGGATTTCGGTCACCCCTGATGGTCCTCAGGGCTTACTCCTGGCGCTATGCTCAGAAATCACTCCTGGCAGGCTCAAGGGGCCCTATGGGGTACCAGGAATCAAACCCAGGTCAGAGGCATGCAAGGCAAGTGCCCTACCCACTGTGCTATCTCTGACCACTTGCCCTGCCTTTCCAGGTTTCTGCTCCTTATCTGTGAAATGGAATTCTTAAGAGCTACTTCCCAGGGAAGTAACAAGACTTCTGCATGGAAGCTCCAGGCACATCAAAGACACTTAAAAATTTTGGATTTACATCTCTCCCCACTGCCTTGATCTGATGTGCCCTGGCCCAGTCCTGCCCTAACACCCACCCAAAGGGAGATGCATTCTTCTAGGGAGCCAGCCTGTGGGTGGGTCAGGTGGCCAGCCTGTGGGCTCAAGGGCCAGAGATGGGAGATGATTCCAGAGATGGGAGCCTATTCCAGAGATGGGAGCCTATTCCAGAGGTGGGAGCCTATTCCAGAGGTGGGAGCCTATTCCAGAGATGGGAGGCTATTCCAGAGATGAGAGGCTATTCCAGAGATGGGAGCCTATTCCAGAGATGGGAGCCTATTCCAGAGATGGGAGCCTATTCCAGAGGTAGGAGGCTATTCCAGAGGTGGGAGCCTATTCCAGAGATGAGAGGCTATTCCAGAGGTGGGAGCCTATTCCAGAGATGGGAGCCTATTCCAGAGGTGGGAGGCTATTCCAGAGATGGGAGCCTATTCCAGAGGTGGGAGCCTATTCCAGAGGTGGGAGCCTATTCCAGAGATGAGAGGCTATTCCAGAGGTGGGAGCCTATTCCAGAGATGGGAGCCTATTCCAGAGGTGGGAGGCTATTCCAGAGATGGGAGCCTATTCCAGAGGTGGGAGCCTATTCCAGAGGTGGGAGGCTATTCCAAAGATGGGAGCCTATTCCAGAGATAAGAGGCTATTCCAGAGGTGGGAGCCTATTCCAGAGGTGGGAGGCTATTCCAGAGATGGGAGCCTATTCCAGAGGTGGGAGCCTATTCCAGAGGTGGGAGCCTATTCCAGAGATGAGAGGCTATTCCAGAGGTGGGAGCCTATTCCAGAGATGGGAGCCTATTCCAGAGGTGGGAGCCTATTCCAGAGATGGGAGCCTATTCCAGAGGTGGGAGCCTATTCCAGAGGTGGGAGGCTATTCCAAAGATGGGAGCCTATTCCAGAGATAAGAGGCTATTCCAGAGGTGGGAGCCTATTCCAGAGGTGGGAGGCTATTCCAGAGATGGGAGTCTATTTCTTGTGTGGGGCTGCTGTCCTCCTAGATAAACTCCAAAGGCCAGGCTAGTGCTAACCAACTATCTCACAAACTTGTGTCGGCAGGGTAGAGGGCCTGGAGCTGATGGTGCATAGCAAACATTGCTGCTCAACTCCAGCAGGTTCTCGGGGTCACATCAGGAGAGACCTGAGCGTGATGCTGCCCCCCTCCCCTATGAGCTTTGCCCTCTTTTTTTTTTTTTTTTTTTGCTTTTTGGGTCACACCCAGCATTGCACAGGGGTTACTCCTGGCTCATGCACTCAGGAATTACTCTTGGCGGTGCTCAGGGGACCATATGGGATGCTGGGAATAGAACCCGGGTCGGCTGCATGCAAGGCAAATGCCCTACCCGCTGTGCTATTGCTCCAGCCCCGAGCTTTGCCCTCTTGCTATGTTCTTGGCAAGTCACTGAGCCTCTGACCTTCACATTCTCCAGCCTGTAAAATAAGGCATTGGACATCTAAATGGCACTGGACAGCTTCACATTTTATAGCAGAACATTTAAAATATATATATATGCATATATATATTTTAATCTCAAAGGATATCCTGGTGTTTAAAATAGATTAGAGATGTCTTAGAAAGTGATCAGGGTCCTAGGTCCTGCTGGGATCCTAACCTTCCTGCCCAACCTAACCCAAGGCACCACCATGGAGCCCCCCAGCTACAAGGCATCGATCTGAACATGACCTGAGTAAAGGCAGAGATTTAAGGCTCCCTGTGATTGGAGGCAGATGAATTGATGCTGATGAATATGTATTTCCAATGGTTATGGGTAAAAAACATATTTGTGTGCATGCTTTATTTCCATTTTTAACCTGCAGATTTCTGGCTCTGGTTAAGTTGATTTATGCCAACTTGTTACTTTCTCGACATCAAATGTGTTGCACAGTTGTGTTTAGAAGAAGGGGTTGACTTAGCATTTGTGGCCCGTGAAAAACACTTTGACTATGAGAGAAAAATAGAAACACGCTGAGATCAATCTAAGGTCCTCATTATCTCAAGAAAATCTCAAAGACAGTCGCTTTTTCTTATGGTCAGTCTACAGTTTCATGAAGCTGACTTGGGTGACAAGGTGGTTAGGGCAAATGTTTAATGCGAGAAGGGGAGCAGAACCTGTACTGAACATTTGTTTGGGGTCAGGTACCACCTGATACCTTATATTAGTTCATCCTTTGACCAATGAATGCTACAAGGGCACAAAGAGATTATTCCCACTTCACATATGGGGGAAACGGAGGCAACGTGTGTTTAAATCAGAGAGCTAGCGGGTTCAGGACACAAATCTATGTGCAAAGACTGTGTTTGCCCCTCATTATATTTAAGGCAAAACTGGCCAGTCCCTCTCCCCATTCCAGTAGACGGCCAGTGAGCAAACACACCTCCAGCACATGTTCAAAGTTACTATTGACCTGCAAGGTCCTGGTTCAGTTCCAGCTCTCCATCAGTGTTACTGGGGGCAAGCGGGCCAGACACTAGCAGGCCCTTTTTGCAGGGAAAGAAACGGAAACCTGGAGAGATGGAGCCTAACCTTACAGAGTATGGGGCTAGCCGGAGCCTGCCGTTCCCTTCAGAGCTTCTTCCAATCAACAAACTTCTCTTAGCCATGGCGCTGTCCATAGAGCAACCCTGCCCAGGAAATTCCTCCACTCTCCCGCCCTCCACTTCAGCTGAACTCATTTTGTTTTCAAACTGCACCAACTTTTTCTTTTTTCATCGTTGCAGCCTTTTCATTTATTAGGCATTCAATTTCCCTTCCGTTCATCATTTATTTGCTGCTGCTTTTCATTTTTTAAGAGGTGAAGGAAATGCAAATTAGCCAATGAATGTCATGCATAATACAGCCAGCCCTGTTACAAACAGCCTTTGTGACAGTTCGCCCTGTTCTAGGACAAATTGGCCATCAAGGACCCGCGACACCTCTGTGAGCATGTTAACCTAGACCCAATCTAGAGATCAGACTTCTGCCCCGGCCTTCCAGGAAAGAGGAACTATACTGGGTTCACATGGGGGGGGGGGGGGGTTCAGGACTAGAGCACTGTCTTCCTGAGCGACAGGAAAGGGGGTTTGCAGGGGCAGCAAGAACAGCACAGATATCTAATGTGGAGCAACCCGCTTGGGCATGGCCTCAGTTCCAGATCTTCCTGGCCCCTGATACTTCATCTGTTTCTCAGCTGTCCAGGTTGAGAGTTTTCTAGTCTCCCTTCTCCTGAGCCATGGGGTAGGCTCTCTGGCTTATTATTGCTCTCGTTCCTCCTTCCAGGATCTCAGCTCTTTATTGAGCTCCGGCTGCATGTTTCCAGTCTAATAGCCAACTCACGACCTGCCTTGGTCCCCTCAGGTCCCTCTCTGCTCTCCTATGTCAGGTCTGACTTGCTCTCCTGAGTGGAACCCAGATCCCCTTTGGCCCTTCCACATTCATATGCTGACCTCCAACGGAAATCATAGTTACCACTGAGTGCATGCTGGTCACTGTATTCAGAGTCTTGGTGGGCGAGTTCTCATCTTCATCAGGACTCACACCCCTGAGAGATTATTAGTATAACAACTCCCACTTTGCTGAGGGAGAAACTTAGAGAAGGCACACAATTTCCCCACCAGTGCTCACGGACAAAAATGGGGTTCAGACACAGGTCACATTCATAATTATCTGCACCCCTGCATCCCAATCAGTATGCTCCACTTCAAGAACTCAAGAGCAGATGCATGGCCTGCCAGTTACCAGCTTCGATTAGCCATGTGTGTGCACAGGTGCACACACATGCATACATACATGTGCAAGCACATATGCGTACACACACAACTCTTCATCAGTGTCAAGGAAGCATCTCCCAAACAAGAGAGCAGAGTCGGAAAATGAAAAATCACTGCCAGGTCCGCATTATTAATACTCCAGGAAAAATATTCCACTTCTACACAATTAGGTTGATGGATTTTCTTGCATTTCATTCCTTTTTTTTTTTTCGACTTAATACTACAGATGTTTACAAGAAGGAACAAAGATTTCTGCCTTTGCAGCATTGATTTGTGTTTGCTAGCGGAGATGATTCTTTGTCGAAGGGCTGGTTAGCAAGGGGCCTTATTGGGGAGGCAGAGTTCAGGTCGAGGAGGGGGACTATGGGGCTGTGGTCATCTGCTTCCCTGACTTTCCAGGAAATAAAAAAGGTAAGAATTTGACTTTAAAAGAGTCTTTT